>NC_079455.1:845323-905323 GCF_903798145.1 Danio aesculapii | reverse complement strand
CTTTAGTGATTTTTTAATTTTATTTTGATGTATTTTGTGTTTAAAATCTTTTTTGGTCAATAGAAAGTAAAAGAAAAAAGTGTATATAATATTATTTTATTTTATTTGTATTCTTAAAAAAATATTCATTCATTCATTCATTCATTCATTCATTCATTCATTCATTCATTTATTTATTTATTTATTGTTTGTTTGTTTGTTTGTCATCAGTGATTTTTGATTCCTCATTATACTGATGTATTTCAGACCTCAACAGTGCAAATATAAGAGACAGGCTCAGGCTACTGCCAGTTTTCCATCATTGAAGTAACATCCAGTGCTGATCTTTTATTTTGTTTTGCTGCTCTCCTTCATTGCGGATGGAGAATAAACAGGTCACATGGCCACTTCATTAACTTTATTGCTCTCTTGAGATCCATTACATTAAAGTATTTGCTGTTTGAAATGAACGGCATGTTCTACTTATAAAAGTCCCCCGTTCCCCTGCCTCATAAACATCCGTCTGAAGGATCAGACCTGCAGACCCACATTACTGATACTGATTTCACTGCAGGCCATGCTGATTTACGGGACTCTTTCATTTGTGCTCAAGTGTTTTCTTTGATTAGATGAAGCTGCAGTAGAGTTTTAGCTTTAAAATAATATTCAAAAATAATGTCTAATTTTATTTTAGTTTTTAGAAATGTTTTTATTTTATTTTATTTTTGTTGAAAGTTTTATTTTATTTTAATTGTATTATTTAAAAAACTGTTTTTTTGTTTTATATTAGTTAGTTTGTTTTTTATATAACATTTATTTATTTTTATTGAAATAATTTGAAGATTTAATTTTATTTGTTTAAGTTTTATGTTTGTTTTATTTTATTTGTATTAAAAAAATTTTTTTTAAGTGTTTTAGTTTTATTTTATTTGATATAAAAAGTCTTTTATTTTATTATTGTAGTTTTAATTTATTTGCGTTATTTTTTAAATAAATTAAGTTTTCTGTTAGTTTTATTTTACTTGTATTATCTTTTATTTATTTTTTAAGTTTTTTGTTTTTATTTTATTATTTTAAAAAAAATTCTATTTATTTTTTATTATTTTTTAAAAAAGTTTTATATGATTTGTATTTTTATATTTTATTTTATATTTTATTTTATATTTTATAAAATATATTGGCAACGCAGTGGCGCAGTAGGTAGTGCTGTCGCCTTATAGCAAGAAGGTCGCTGGTTTGAGCCTCAGCTGGGTCAGTTGGCGTTTCTGTGTGGAGTTTGCATGTTCTCCCTGCGTTCACGTGGGTTTCCTCCGGGTGCTCCGGTTTCCCCCACAGTCTAATGACATGTGGTACAGGCGAATTGGGTTGGCTAAATTCTCAGTACTGTACGAGTGTGAATGAGTGTGTATAGATGTTTCCCTAAGATCGGTTGCAGCTAGAAGGGCATCCGCTGCGTAAAACATATGCTGAATATGTTGGCGGTTCATTCCGCTGTGGCGACCCCAGATTAATAAAGGGACTAAGCTGAAAAAATTAGAAAAATTGAGAAAATGAATGAATGAATGACATAATATTTTATTTTATTGTTTTTTGAACGTAGTTTTTGTTTTATATTTGTATTATTATATTTTATTATTTTATTTTAAAGTGTTTTTATTTTATTTTCACAGCTTTTATATTTTCAGGTCTTCTATATGTATTCTTTAAATAATTTTTCTCCACAATATTAGCTGCATCATTAAAAAGTGTTGATGTTTAAAAAAGCTAAATAATTAATATACTGTATCATTAATGTCATGTTTTATTATTAAATTCATCAGAATTAACTGTATTTTAAATAAAATGATAAAACTGAAAGATTGCTTCTTTTATTGATTTATTTTAGCACTAATACGTCTAGACTCTTTATCTCTTTAATGAGTGAACATTATTTTAATAGTGTTTTTCATAAGTGTCTTTAATCTGCATGTCAAACTTTTTTAATTAGTTAAAAAGTCACCTTTAAGCAGTTTACAGCTCCAGATTTATTCCTTGTATATTCACGAGCATCAGGATAATGTGCTTTTAATTTATAATAAATTAAGATTAAACTTTCATTCTGACAAATAAATCTAATGTTAAATTAGTGCTGTCATCCAAAATCAATTTAGTTATGTAGAAATAAATATTTAATTAATGAATATAAATATAAATGTTCTTAAATATATACAAGTGTGTATGTATACAAATGTATGTATATAAAGTGTTAAAACAAATGCATGGAAACTGTTTACACTTTAGTTTGAGTCACAGTTCACACCATTTACTACTGACTCATTACCTGACCTAACCCTAACCTTAACCCTATTAAGATATGAACTGTTTATTAGCACTTATACAGTATGATGGTATTCTACATCCATAATCAACACCTAAACCCAAATACTGCATTAATAACTAATAATAAGCAGATAATTAATAGTTTATTGAACTAAAAGTCTTAGTTGATGGTTTGTTAATAGCATGAAAGCACTTAAAGCGGACACATTAATCATAGTTTCTTTAAAAATAATATCATAATGTCAAATAAAAAAACCTACTTACAATTTTGCAGTGGTTTATAGAAGGTTACTTTGACTGTCATGCTAAAGCAAATGTAAATAATTAGATTATCATTCACACTTCTCCTATTACACATTCATGTATTCAAATTGTTCATGTATTTGAATGTACTGCAGCTTCATTACAGATATATTAAAATAGACGGCGCGCTCTCCAATAGATGTTATATTAAAGGTGTACTTCATCATTTATTCTCCTTTATGTCCTTTGAAACCTGTGAGAGCTGCTTTCTTCAGTTAAACACAAAGGAAAGGATTTCTAAGAACATTAATAATCAGTCAGTGTTCTCATGCTGCTTATGTATTGATAAAAGATTGATAAAAGCTTATGTGCTGATATAAGAGAGAGTAAATGATGACAGAATATACATTTATGGAAGAAATATTCATTTGAAGTATAATTTACTTGACCATAAATGCTTTCCAGAGCTTTAACTACATATGTTAAAGACAATATGAGTGATTATGAAAATATAAAGAGGTGCATAAGTCCTACTCGAGCGGGTGAAACACTTTAAAGTTGAACTAATTGCAATTAATATGCATTGAACAGTTTTTTCTTCTTTGCAGGTTTTAATTAGGTCTGTGTGGTTAAGTGTCTGAAAACATTGATTTCACACTTGAGTTGTAAGTGTGTGATTTTTGATTTTTTTTTCACAACTGGAGCTTTGGTTGATTTACATAAGCCAGCATTAAACACATGTAAGTGACAGTGTTTAGTTCAGTTTAAACTTTATTGTCCGTTCTGCTTGGCACAGAAAGGAAATTTGTCTTTAACACTGGATTTGGAGTAACGATCGATGACCAACTAAACTTCTCTGAGCACATTTCTTGAACTACTCGATCTTGCAGATTCGCACTCTATAACATCAGAAAGGTCCGATCCTTCCTATCTGAACATGCAGCTCAACTCATTGTTCAAGCTCTTGTTCTCTCCAAACTGGACTATTGCAACTCTCTGCTAGCCGGGCTTCCAGCTAATTCTATCAAACCTCTTCAGCTGCTTCAGAACGCAGCAGCACGAGGGGTCTTTGATGAACCCAAAAGAGCACATGTCACTCCGCTAGTCACCCGTTTACACTGGCTGCCAGTTGCTGCTCGCATCAAAGCTCTGATGTTTGCTTACAAAGTGACCTCTGGCTTTGCTCCTTCTTATCTGCTCTCACTTCTGCAGATATATGTGCCCTCCAGAAACTTGCGTTCTGTGAATGAACGTCGCCTCGTGGTTCCATCCCTAAGAGGGAAGAAATCACTTTCCCGAACTCTCGCATTCAATCTGCCCAGTTGGTGGAATGAACTCCCTAACTACATCAGAACAGCAGAGTCACTTGCTGTCTTCAAGAAACGACTGAAAACTATTTAGTCTCCACTTTCCTTCCTAATCTGTAACTGGCTCTCTGGCTATACCACTAACTGTACTCTCTCTCTCTCTCTCTCTCTCTCTCTCAAAAAAAAAAAACACATTACTAATGCTCTGCTTCTTAGACTTTACACACCTGAAACTTGTCTATAGCACTTGTTCACTGCTGCTCTTATAGTTGTGTAAATTGCTTCCTTGTCCTCATTTGTAAGTCGCTTTGGATAAAATGTAAATGTAAATGTAAATGGATTTAAGACAGCAGCTGCATACATACAACAATCACACAATAACAAAACTCATCAAGACAACAACATAAGTTAAAAAAACAAATAAGCCCCATACAGACTACTGCAGATCATTCTTGACAACCACCCCATTCACTTCAAACAGCGATCCGATTTTAAAACAACAACTGCAACTGGGATAAATGGCTTTTTATAAGCGTTTCTTCGGGCTTTAGGAACTCTAGACCTGCGTTCTGATGGTAACAATTCAAATGCTGGATTTGTGAGAGTAGATTTGACATCACAACAGCAGGATTTTCTGACTGTGCTGGGTTTGAATGAACAATAAATCAACAATGAATAAATAAATAATATAAAATAAACAAAAGAAGAAAGAAACAGTAAATCTCTTTTAAAAAATTGCCTAATAATGACTAATAAATAATACACTCCCTGACAAAAGTCTTGTTGCTATGCAAGTTTTAGGAACACTAAATAATATCTTGACTTCTAGTTGATCATTTGGTATCAGAAATGGCATATATGAAAGGTAAAGGCCTCTAGATTACACTTATTTGAGCACAATAAAATATGATCATGTCTTGGTTTTGAATGATTTGATTAGGACAGTAAGGTCTGACTCTGCTTAGACTAAAGTCTGCTCACTGAACCTTCAATAATGTCCAGTATAGAATATGTGCTCATGCTGCAGTGGAAACAGAATGAATATTGTGTCTGACTCCATCATGAGCTTGGAGGACTGCATCCATACATCTCTGACATGACTCAAATGATTAATAAAGTCATCTGGAATGGCAAAGAAAGCCTTCTTGCAGGACTCCCAGAGTTCATCAAGACTCTTTGTGTTCATCTTCAACGCCTCCTCCTTCATCTAACCCCAAACGTGCTCAATAATGTTCATGTCTGGTGACTGGGCTGGCCAATGCTGCAGCACTTTGACCTTCTTTGCTTTCAGGAGCTTTGATGTGGAGGCTGAAGTATGAGAAGGAGCGCTATCCTGCTGGAGAATTCGCCCTCTCCTGTGGTTTGTAATGTAATGGGCAGCACAAATGTCTTGATACCTCAGGCTGTTGATGTTGATCATCCACTCTGCAGATCTCTCACACGCCCCCATACTGAATGTGACCCCAAACCATGATTTTTTCTTCACCAAACTTGACTGAATTCTGTGAGAATCTTGGCTCCATGTGGGTCCATTTGTGATGATTGAGATGCAGCTCAACAGATGATTCAGCAGAAAAATCCACCTTTTATTATTTGTTGCTCTTCAAACTGGGATCCACGACAAGACTGTAGTCAGGTAGTGTATGTAATGTTAAATTACATACACTAACCCTAACCTAAACCCTATTAAGAAAAGAACTCTTTATCAGCACTTATAAAGTATGATCTTATTCTGATTCCATAATCAACACTTAAACACAAATACTGCATTACTAGTTATTAATAAGCAGATAATTATTAGTTTATTGAACTAAAATCTTAGTTAATTGTTTAAATAGCAAATAAACTATAGTAAATAAACAAACAACATAAAACAAATAATATATCACAAATTTAATATGGAATAAAACAAAAAACGAACAATACATCTCTTTAAAATGTGCCTACATGTGTACATAATACAGCACATAACATAAATAAATCAGCTTTGAGTTCCCCATATAATGTAAAGCAGCATGGGGATGTTGAGGAGCACATCTGAAAGCTGATCTGCAAACAACAGAGGCTGATCTGCAGGAGTGTGTTCAGTGTTTTCTGAAGCTCAGATTGAAACGTTGGCCATCTAATGAGCACACAGAGCACAGCGTCACCTGGTATTAGTGCTCATTTCTCTGCCTGAGCCCACAGGGACTGAGACTCGCTGAGGCCACCATTCACTCTGATGGAGTGTGTGCGTGCGTGCGTGTGCGTGCGTGTGCGTGTGTGTGCATGTGCGTGTGTGATCTGACAGCTGTCGTGTCACTGAGCACTACAGTCTCCTGTGCAGGCTCAAACACACAGCAGCGAATGGAGAATCAGCACAGCTGGAGCTCCTGTGACCTTCAGTGCAGACTGAACTTCATAATGCACAAACACAAAGAGTTTATGTGTGCGCAAACAAGGAACAAGGAATTATTTGTGGAGCTCAGGGACATGCGGTACATATCAACACAGGAGGACTGAAGGACATTTAAATAAGTGGGAAATAAAGTAAATAAACAATAAAATTAAATATGCTGTTTATGTAAAGCAGAAAGCAAGTGGCGCTCCTGGTTTTCTTTTTGGGTGAAGAATTGAGCTGGGTTATATGATAAAAAACTAATAGCCTCGTCCTAAATGACTGACAACTCCGCCCTAAATTACTGTTAGCTCCGCCCTAAATTACTGTTAGCTCTGCCCTAAATTACTGATTGCCTCACCCTAAATGACTGATGGACCTGCCCTACTAAATCACTGTAAGCTCCGCCCTAAATCACTGTAAGCTCCACCCTAATTCACTGTAAGCTCTGCCCTAAATCACAAATAGACCTAAATTATTGTTAACTCTGCCCTAATTACTGGTAGCTCCACTCTTAATGACCAATAGACCAACCCTAAATTACTGTTAGCTCCACCCTAAATCACTGGTAGCCCCACCCTAAATGACTGATGGACCGGCCCTACTAAATCACTGTTAGCTCCGCCCTAAAGCACTGTTAGCTCCACCCTAAATCACTGATAGACCCGCCCTGAATTACTCTTAGCTCCAACCTAAATGACTGAGAGACTCACCCTAAATGACAGATAAACACGCCATAAATTGCAGATAAACCTGCCCTAAATCACTTGTAGCTCCGCCCTAAATCACAGATAGACCTGCCCTAAATTACTGTTAACCCCACCCTAAATGACTGATAGACCTGCCCTACATTACTGTTAGCTCCGCCCTAAATCACTGGTAACCTAACCCAAAATGACTGATGGAACTGCCCTACTAAATCACTGTTAGCCCCGCCCTAAAGCACTGTTAGCTCCACCCTAAATCACAGATAGACCCGCCCTGAATTACTCTTAGCTCCAACCGAAATGACTGAGAGACCCACCCTAAATTACCAATAGACTTGCCCTAAATCACTGTTAGCTCTGCCCTAAATCACTAGTAGCTCCGCCCTAAATCACAGATAGACCTGCCCAAAATTACTGATAGACTTGCCCTAAATCACTGTTAGCTCTGCCCTAAATGACTGATAGACCCGCCCTAAATTACCAATAGATCCGCCCTAAATTACTGTTAGCTCTTCCCTAAATGAATGATAGACTCGCCCTAAATTACTGTTAACTCCGCCCTAAATTACTGTTAGCTCCGCCCTAAATTACTGTTAGCTCCGCCCTAAATGACAGTTTCTGTATTTCCTTTGTTCTGTGTTTTTTGCAGTTGTGAATTGCTTTATAGATGTTGATCTCTGCTCTGTAATATTTAGAGGCTTCACTATGTTAATTAGGTTAATTAGGCAAGTCATTAGATAACAGATCATTTTAATTATGGGCTACTAATATTGACTTTATTATTACAGTATATGTATTTTTATCCATAAACTGCTTTTATTCATTCATTGCACATTTTCCTTCAGCTTAGTCCTTTTATTCATCAGGGGTCGCCACAGTGGAATGAACTGCCAACTATTCCAACATATGTTTCACGCAGGGGATGCCCTTCCAGCTGCAACCCAGTACTGGGAAACACCCATACAGTCTCATTTCAATTCCCCTATATTGCATGTGTTTGGACTGTGGGGCAAACTGAAGCACCCAGGGAGAACATGCAAACTCCACACAGAAACGCCAACTGACCCAGCCGGGACTCGAACCAGTGACCCTCTTACTGTGAGGCTACAGTGCTAACCACTGAGACACCCAAAGTGCTTTTATTCTAGCCAAATTAAAAGACTATTTCCAGATGAAAAAAATATAATAGGAAGCTGTAAAATTCTCTGTCAAATATCAAAAATATACACAATTTCAAACAATTTTACCTTCAACTCATTATGATTTTCTGAATGTCTCTCCATCTCTAAATTAACCAGCGTGTCATCATATCATCCATCATTTACTTCTTTCAGAAATCTGCATCAAAACGTCCACATTTCTCAACCACCAGTTATAATATTGTGAGAGACAGGGTTTGGCTGAGTTTAGTGAGTCAGTTAAACGCCTCTGATTGGTTATTGTGTTCTTGCGACAAACAGATGTGATTGGCTGCCCATATCCGTTAGTTTGGCCATCATTATTATATCTTTAAGCAATTTCCCATCACTTGTTGAAGTGATTATTGAACAAAGTACAGCAGATTTTGTTCATTAAAACTCTCTTTATAGCCTGTGTGTTGAACGCTCACGGTGTATTTAATGCCTCTTTTTGAGTATTGTTGAGTTTGTGTGTTGCAGTATACACACACTCATACTGTCGCTGTGTGTTAGAGTCACGCCTACAGACGTTTCTGTTGTAACCTGCTCAATATCTTCAGTTTCTCATGCCGAGTAGTATGAAATATTTAACGCTTTATACTGTGAAAAGAACAACAACACGCTCAGGTTTACAGAATGCAGGCTGTGTCAATTCAAAAGAAATGGAGCAAATCCCCCATGATTCCCTCAAAGACACTTTTCTCACAGTTCAGAAAGACTTCATTCAGTCCTGAAGCTCAGTCGGCTTTCACTGCCATCTCAACACACTCACACACTCTACATCTCTAGTTTTTATACTATATACCATTACTCTACCTCTAAACACAACTATCACAGTAAACGACAAAGATTAATAATAATTAACGTCAATAATAATAAAAATAAAGAAATAAAAACAGTTTTTGATAACTGTGTGTTAATGCTAACAGCATAAAGTGTGAAAAGTTAGTATTTTTATTGAAATTGTAATAGTTCATGCTTATTTCCTTTAAAAAAAAACGATTTTACACTCGGTATAAAAAAAGTTACACTCAGGACTTTAAGAACAAAAATATCCACATTGATACTCATTAAAACGGCAAATTTTCACCACGATGTTACTGTAACGTGTTGCAATATGTCATTTATTCATTCATTTTCCTTCAGCTCAGTCTCTATTTTAGAGGTCGCCACAGCGGAATGAACCACCAACTATTCCAGCATATGTTTTACGCAGCGGATGCCCTTCCAGCTGCAACCCAGTACTGGAAAACACCCATATACAGTCATTCACACACACACTCATAAATTACAGATAGACCAGCCCTAAATTACTGTTAATTTAGTCAAAATTATTTTTATTTACAATTGTACATCATTCGTAAAACCAAACCAGACACAGGTGAGCATAACCAACTGTCCAGTAAGTAACCACAGAAACTAACCAGGAAAATTATCATAAATGGAATAGGAACTGAACAGGACACATGGGAACATAGAGAAATGAGATAAGAGTGAAAAATGAGAGATAAAGGGGCATAAGAGACAAATATATTGGTCATTTAGAAGTTAATTTAAGACTGTCCTGTTTTTTTTCAAGCACCCAACAATAGTTAGCTTATTAATGTCAATATTTATACATTAACAGCATCTCAAATATGTTTATTTGCAATTATACATGGCTAATTGTAGAACCAAACCAGACACAGGTGAGCACAATCAACTGTCCAATAGGTAACCACAGAAACTAACCAGGAATAGGAGAAAAAATGGAATAGGAACTAAACAGGGCTGACACATGAGAACTAAAATAAACATATCATAAGAGATAAATACAGAGGACATTGAGTTAATTTAAGACTGTCCTCTTACATTTTCAAGCCACAATAATCGGTTGTTTGAGAAAGCAGCTTATTAAAATACTCACACATTAAACCTAAGCGCCATAGATATTATAAATTTGTTATTTTATTTATTTTATTTAAGTTGATGGTTTACTACCATGCTGAAAAGTATCGAGGTTTTTGATTAAGCGAAGCTCTCTAGAGGTAGAATAGCAAAGTAAATAGTAAAACTATACAAAAGTATGTGCATGATAACGGCAATATAGCAATATGATACAGTTTTTCTTTTCAATATGCATAATGGACTGTTTATTATGTATTTGGCTTTATTCACTCTTACATTATAAACACAGTGCTTCATTGGCAGCCAGAACAGGTTGAGTGTTCACAGTTTTGAGGGAATAAAATGTCTGATTTACAGCTCGCTTGGGCCAACAATGTTAATGAGGGATTTACAAGCACATATAAACATCAGAAATAAATGTCAACAGCTGGCGAGATGGCTAGTCACTCTATTACACATGACACCTTCAATACAGAGAATGACACCAAATCCATCGGTCTGTACACGCTAAACTGTGGATCATTCATTACTGCTTTGAAAGAACATACATTCAATTTCATATTGAGTTGCATTGAGCATATTTCAGTTAAATCATATGAAAACCCCTCACGAGTGTTGGTGTTGGAGTTTCATTGTCATCATTCCATCATCTAATAGTTTTTAAAGTGTAGAAATATACATGGAGTAACTTAATTATGTATGTGGAGTGCTTTATGAGTCTTCAAAAAACAGCAAGTGGCTCATTTAGAGTTCATTAGAAAATCGGTTTTGGTTGAATAACTTGCTGATCTGTTCTGATTTGTATGGTTTAATCCGTTTGTTGAATCTGTTTATCCAGTTCTCTTAAATGAAAATGGGGAAAAAACACAAGAACCACAGGTATTACTGTATTACTGATTATTATTATTTTTTCAGGTGATTCACTTGAATCTACAAGAACCAAAGCTTAAGATCGTGTCCACTTGGCTATTATTGTGGCACAGGTTGTGCTGAATACTTAAAATTTGCATGTTAGCCTACCTCAGACTCTTGATTCATGAGTAAAAGATCATTTTATTGAATTAACTCATTCACTTAATTTCCTTCAGCTTAGTCCCTGTTCATCAAGGGTTGCCACAGTGGAATGAACTGCCAGTTTCTCTGGCCTATGTTTGTTTACTTATGCAGCAGATGCCCTTGCAGCCACATTTCTGGTTGAACTGTCCCTACTAATTTGAATAATAATGAAGTTCCACAGATTTATTTTATTGCATACATGTATCCTTGTTGATTTATGTAATAATCAGAGTAAAAAAAAATGAGTTACTTAAAAATGTGAGTAAACGTGTCGCTTTAAAAATGAGAAGTTGCCTTTACTTTAAAAAAGTGAGTAAACTTGATATAACCTAATATTTAAAGTAATGTTTATAATTATTATAAATTTACTTAATCATTTTAAATCAGTGGGTTTACTTTTTTTTTAAACTCACCAAATCACTTTAACAGTAAAAGCTTTACACACTTTAATTAATCGCTTTACAACCAACAAGTCTAATCACTTTTCTTAAAGTAAAATAATCACTTTCAAAGGAATGGTTGAAAAAGGTTTACTCAGTTTTTTTAAGTAAAGTCAACAATTCACTTTAAAAACTGCAATTATGCAATTACACAGTTTTTAAGTAAATTCAACTAATCTTTTTTAAAAGCAACAGGTTACTTAGGTTTTTCAGCTAATCACTTTAAAAGCAACGTGTTTACTCACTTTTTAAAGTCAGCCAATCACTAAAACCAATGGGTTAACTCACTTTATTGGTAAAATTAACTAATTGCTTGGGTTAAACTCAACTAATCAGTTTAAAAGCAACATTTTACTTGCTTTAAGTAAATTCAACTAATCGCTTTAAAACCAATGGGTTTACTCACTTTTCTTGTTAAAAAATTAACTAATCGCTTTAAAACCAATGGATTGTCTCACTTTATTGGTAAAATTAACTAATTGCTTTAAAAGCAATGGGTTAAACTCAACTAATCAGTTTAAAAGCAATGGGTTTACTCACTTTTTAAAAGTAAATTCAACTAAACCCTGTGACCATAAATGACAAATGCAATTTTAGATGAGACTCTATTACAGTACCTCAATATCACAATTCCTCAGTACCTTCCATCATCTCAATCTGATGTTTTGCGATTTCCTTCATATGGTATTATAAGCTGATGAGGTGTCACTAATGTTTCTGGCCACAGTTAATCAGCTCACCGTACCCAATCACACCAGTCCTCCATTCCCCTTCGCCAGGGCACACTTTATTCAGAAAGCCAATTATTTTCAGAAAGGGGATAAAACGGCAACCTCTGAACAACCTTCTTTTCCAATTCAGACCGCCTTATGCTCAATATACAAATCTCCTGTAAATCCCACAGCGTCCGGCCTTGTGTCTGCGAGATCTCAGTTAGAGCAGAAGCAGGTTAAAAATCACACCGATTTCTCCTGCTGAATGTCAGATCACTTGCGTTTGCGTTTTGTTTTGTGTCTGGAGAATGGCATACTGTATGAAACATGAATGACGGATGACACTGTTACTGTGTAATGCATTAGACCTGAACCACAGGTGTAAGCTGAGTAATAAAAAAGCAAGTTTAATCACTTATTTATTAGTCAAATAATCTTTTTTAAAGTTACAGATTTACCCATTTTTTTAAGTGAAGTTAACAAATCATTTTAAAAACAATGGGATTCCTCATTCTTTTAAGTAAAGTCAACTAATCGCTTTAAAATCAATGGCTTTACTCACCTTTTTAAGTAAACTCAAATAATCGCTTTAAAAGCAACAGGTTTATGTACTATTTTAAGTAAAGTTAACTAATTGCTTTAAAATCAATGGCTTTACTTACCTTTTTAAGTAAACTCAACTAATCGCTTTAAAAGCAACAGGTTTCTGTACTCTTTTAAGTAAACTCAACTAATCGCTTTAAAAGCAGCAGGTTTACTCACTTTATTAAACTCAACTAATCGCTTTAAAAGCAACAGGGTTACTCACGCTTTTAAGTAGAATGAATGAAAAAAATCATATGACTGTTATTGTATAATGCATTAGACCTAGACTGATCTGAGCTACAGGTGTAAAATGTAAGCTGAGTAAAGAACAACTCTAGACACTTTTTTTCAATGTGCACATGTAACATTGACATGAACTGGATGCAGATCAAAGATGACAAAGTGAAATGGGATCGCTTTATACTCCGCCACTATTGATTTCTATATGTTTTCTCTTTTTTTTAACCAAACTATATACCACTTCACCTCCTTATCTGAGTTGTATTGTGTTATTCAGATTGCATGTTACAATAATATACTGTTGAAGTCAAAATTATTCGCACTGTGAAATTTATATTCTTTATATTCTATCCCTGATTCACTGCATTTACAAGTTTTTAAGCTAACAGGTTGCAAACAATTGATATGGGCTGAATTTAAACGAACAAATTAAATGTAGTAATGTTCAACTTTACTGTGTTTCTTTAGTCATCTCATATAAAGTGTTTGCAACCACTATACCTTAAAAACGTTTAGTAACTCCAATGAATATTTTATTCCGTGCACTACTCAACAACACTAGCCTTAATTAACCACATATGCATCTTTAATCCTGTAATATAAGTAGTTACACATACATTTTCCCCTCTCTCTCTTCCACTGATGGTAGCCATGAACTCTTTTATTTAATCCAAACGCTGTGAAGCAAAATGCAGTCTATTTGATGTGTTTGATCCATCTGATCCTGCTGAAGAGCCATGATTCTCCATCTCTTTCCCTCCTCTCCTGCAATCCCTCTGATAGTCCTGATAAATCAGCATTTTAAATGCACCGCTTCATACAATAAATTGCGGTTTCAGAGGGGAAATTAAAATTCCTAATGCAGTGCTAACGCTGGCCTTTCGCAATAATTGAGGCTTCAAGGATGGTAATCACAGGAAAGAGAGAATCCCTCCAGACATGGCAGCGCTTTTCATAATCGGCCTGAAACACTTCCCTCTCTAGCAGCAAATGAGGCTTATAGAAAAACAAGTCTGATTATATAACACATTCACAACATTTCAGCCTGTTTCGTTCACTCCCATCTCTGGAGACTGTCATTAAAAACCATGCATTATAATGGAGAAGCTCCTGATCACATACGATTATGATGACCTGCAGTCTGAATTATTAACCCTCCTCTTATTAGTTACGATGAGACATACAAATAATATTAGTATTTTAAATATAATAGATTTAATAACTCATCTCTAATAACTGATTTACTTTCTCTTTGTCATGATGACAGCACATAATATTAGACTAGATATTCTTCAAGATACTAGTATTCAGCTTAAAGTGGTTGGTTGGTTGGTTGGTTGGTTGGTAGGTCGGGTGCTTGGGTGGCTGGTCGGTTGGTGGGTTGAGTGAGTGGGTGTGTGGTTGGATGGTTGATTGATTGGTTGGCTGATTGGGTGGTTGTTTGGTTGGTTGGTTGTTTAGGTGGGTGGGTGTTTGATTGATTGATTGATTGATTGATTGATTGATTGATTGATTGATTGATTGATTGATTGATTGATTGATTGATTGATTGATTGATTGATTGATTGATTGATTGATTGATTGATTGATTGGGTGGTTGTGTGGGTGGTGTGGTTAGTTGGTAGGGAGGGTGGGTGGGTGTGTGGTTGGGTGGGTGGGTATTTGATTGATTTGTTGATTGGTTGGCTGTTTGATTGATTTGTTGATTGGTTGGTTGGGCGGATAGGTGGGTTGTGTGGTTGATTGGTTGCTTGGTTGTTTGTGTGGGTGGGTGGTGTGGTTGATTGGTTGGTTGATTGGTTGGTTGGTTGGTTGGTTGGTTGGTTGGTTGGTTGGGTTGGCGTTGATTGGTTGGGTGGGTGGTGTAGTTGTTTGTTTGGTTGGGTGGGTGCTTAGTTGGTTGGGTGGTGGGTGTGTAGTTATGTGGGTGATTGATTGGTTTGTTGATTGGGTGGTGGGGTTGATTGGTTGGTAGGGTGGATGATTGGTTGGGTGGTTGGTTGGTTAGGGTGGTTGGTGGGTGTGTGTGTGGTTTGGCGGTTGATTGGTTGGTTGGTTGGTTGGTTGGTTGGTTGGTTGGTTGGTGGTTGGTTGGTTGGTTGGTTGGTTGGTTGGTTGGTTGGTTGGTTGGTTGGTTGGTTGGTTGGTTGGTTGATTGGTTGGTTGGTTGGTTGGTTGGTGGTTGGTTGGTTGGTTGATTGGTTGGTTGGTTGGTTGGTTGGTTGGTTGATTGGTTGGTTGGTTGGTTGGTTGGTGGTTGGTTGGTTGGTTGATTGGTTGTTTGGATGGGTGGGTGAGTGGTTGATTGGTTGGTTGGCTAGTCAGGTGGGTGGGTGAGCTTTTGATTGGTCTGTTGGTTGGTTGAGTTGGGTTGGTGGGTGGGTGGGTGGGTGAGTGAATGGTTGATTAGGTAGGTGGTAGATTGGTTGGTTTTTTGGTTAGGTAGGTGGTGGGTGGTGGTTGGTTGATGAGTTGGTTAGGTGGTTGGGTGGTTGATTGGTTGTTTGGATGGGTGGGTGAGTGGTTGATTGATTGGTTGGCTAGTTAGGTGAGTGGGTGGGTTTTTAATTGGTTGGTTGGTTGATTGATTGATTGGGTTGGTTGGTTGGTTGGTTGGTTGGTTGGTTGGTTGGTTGGTTGGTTGGTTGGTTGGTTGGTTGGTTGGTTAGGTGGGTGGTTGGTTGGTTGGTTGGGTGATTGATTGGTTGGTTGGTTGGTTGGTTGGGTGAGTGGATGGTTGGTTTGATTGATTGATTGATTGACTGGTTGTTTGACTGACTGATTGAAGAAACAATAGCACTTATGTGAACTATATATAAATATGGTTTTAGTATCACATTTAAATATGTTATACGGTCAAAAAGTAATCTAGAAGTAAGAAAATGCAGGTAGATCGTCTTATCTAAAATCATTCATATAACAGACTACATTACTATCTACAATTGTTGTTGTGTAATTTATAATTGGTAACAAACTACAATTTGAGCATACAGTAATTTGCCAGCATTGTGTTTATCCTATTGAAATTGCTTATGGATCAAAGCCAGATGTGGGCAGGGCTTGATTTGTCATTGAGCAACTGATTGTATACTTGCTATTGGTGGATCTCATGTGAATGACAGGTTGGTCCCGCCTCCATTCGATTAAACGCTAATCAGAAATGATATATTTTATTGAAGGAGGTTCAAGATTACAAAGATGCATGCATTTAAAGAGAATAGCAATGCAACAATAAATCATTTATAATAAGCGTCGCAGGATCCCATAATAAGAATTGATTAGTGCTAGAGGTCTGACCTTTAGGAGCACTAAATCATGAGGAGGATTGCAGAAGTTTCACAATCAGGACTGGGTGAATAATGCATGTTGAAGGGGATGTGTGTTCCAGCAGGTCTACAGAGGTCAGGACTGAGAAACACAAAGGTTTAAGCCTCAAAATGTGACCTGCTTCTGGCCCGAGGCTTTCATCCCTCTTCCAGAAGAGACTTTGGGTTCAGAAACAGAAAATACAGTGAATAAAGCAGGAACAGGCTGATGCTTCTGTGTGTGTTATTCATGATAGGGTGGAGCTGATGGACACTGATTCCGAGCTTCTCTTTTTAAAGCTGCTGTATGTAAGTTGTTGAGTCTTTGACATCATAGAAATACCAGATATTTAAAAACCAGATATTTAAAAACCATGCCAAGTGGTCATATTTGTTTATCTGAAACATTTTGCTAAAGTAAGTTGTTTTCTATTGAAAATGTACGTTCCGTGTCAGAAGGTCTGTCTTTGTTTTTTGTTTTTGTCTCTATAACCAGCCCCCTGCCAGTTTAACCAATGGACCCTTTTCACATGTGTTTCCAAAACAGAAGTCATCATAGTTGGTAAACTCAGAGCACAGGGAATGTGAGAGTACAACAAATCATTTTAGTACAATCCTATTTGCTGAAATAGTGAAAGAAAAGCTCCTAAATGGTGTTATCAAGAATTTCAGAAAGAGGAAAACAATAGTGTGAGACTGATAATGGCAGCCACACTGCTTTACACACACCTCACACAAGCGCTCATTCGTTTATTGTAATTTGTTGCAAAAATTATAATAATACATGCATAAATACACATAAACATGTCTTGCCCCTTATTGCGCTGGGTGTATGAAAGGACCCATGGTATTTCATTTCAGTCATGTATACACATGCGGCCAAAAAAGTGACCTCTGGAGGACTAAAATAACAAAAACAAGACCAAAAACGTTAAGTACACTGCAAAAAAATGCTTCTCCATTTTAATTATTACTTTTATTTTAAAAAATTAAATTTTACTTATTTTTTTTATAATCAAATCAAAAAAATTAGATTATTTTACTCTCCTGGTTGTCAGATTATTTAGCTTGTTTTAAGAAAAACTCACCTAATTTTGACTCATCATTTCTTAAGACAAGATAATATGTTTCGCTTGATATTTGGACTAGAAACAAGACACAAACTCCAGGTAAGAACCGTGTTTTCAGTTCTCCTCAAAGAGCTGCATGAATGCTATAATAGGTTTTGTTTTCCTGTCCTCTGTCTCTCTGTCAAAAGCGTGTCTGTTGGCGAGATTTCAGATCTAAGCGTTCACCGATATCCGGATCAGCAGGACATCCCGTAATTACATTTCTGCGCGTCCGAGGGCTGGAGTTACACTGGAGAATTGCTCATCAGGGGGAATATTGTCAGCGCTGGTCAAACGCTTTGCTCGCTGGAGATTAAGATCAATATTTGTGTCACCTTTGCTACAATCCATCTCCCATTTTATCCCCCCCCCCAAAAAAACCTCTCACCGCCATAATTACAGTGATCACATGTTCTGGCGTCTGGAGAAAGAAGTGCTCGCTGATGGATGTCAACACAAAAGCCTTTTCTCTCTTTCTCTTCAGCCTCTGCTATGTAGATAATTGGGATCACGTGGTTTCTTGTCACTGGATTTAAAGGATTATCTTGCATTGCGACAGAAACGGCGAGGCTCATTAATGGTGCTGATGGTACGATTCCTCTCAGATGAAGGTGTCGCGGCCCTTCAGAAGGTGACGGAGAGGGAATTATAATGGGTTTATATTCATATATTTAAAGCTTTTCAAAATAGGTTACCGCTCAGTGTCTGCTATCGTGCAGTTTTCAGAGGCTTGTGTCTCGTATTTTGTTTTTTCTGATGTGGTAGAGAGTCTGAATAATATATATGTCTGGATATATGATAACGTTATCACAGGTATTTTGTTTAGCTTGTTGTCTACACACAGGGGGGATTATGGGCTTGAGATACAGTTAAAGTCAGAATGTTTATTTACAGAATATTTCCCCAATGATGTTCAGCAGATTTTTCACAGTATTTCCTTTAATATTTTTTCTTAGAACAGAATCTATCATTGGGATGGTGCTTTTTTGTTTCTAACAGGTGCCTAAAAGTACATTTTAATACATAAACATTACAAATGTGTAGCTTACAGTAAATTAAGGTATAAACGTTAACCTGAAAGGTACAAAAGTGATCCCAAAAAGCATAAATAAATACGGAAAATACAAAATAAAATAATCCACTAAGTTAAGTTTAGTTATAAACTAATTTCGAGAGGATCACGTGCTTATGATTGCTAACATCTGGATCCGCATTATCCAATTCTCAATGCACCAATCAGATGACTCCTAAGCCACTACAAATACCCTGGGTTACGCACCACCGCTATCTTCGTTTTGAAGACTCCCCCCTTCCACCCCTACTCCTCTTTCTTCCTAGATGGGTGACACTGTTGCCTCACAGCAAGAACGTCTCTGGTTCCAGGCTTTACCAAACGAGCCGACGTTTCTGTGCAGAGTTTACACATTCTCCCCGTGCTCACGTGGGTTTCCCCTGGGTTCCCCGGTTTCCTCTCACCATCCAAAAACATGCAACTTAAACTAATTGACTTATCCAAATCAGCACCATAGACATGCTCCTAGTAAGTAGTTATCTCTTAAGAGCAATCACTATCTGTTCATTAGCTACTACAGCAGGGGAGTTCTCCAGATCTACCTGAGCTCAAACTCCCCTCTCGCCTTGCAACGGGAGGGAGCCCCGGGCTCGAGGATCTTATGAGCTCAGGGCTCTCTCCTGGGACAGCATGCCAAGCTTTATAATCAATCATCAGCTGAGTGTGAACTCTTGAAATATGGATAATAATTAATTTACAGTTTTTGCAGTGTGGAAAGAGGAATGGTAATATTCATTGTTGAATCACTGGGGAATCTTGATGCCCTGAGCGTCCTGTATGGAAGTGCCACAGGCTCAACATTCCCTTCAGGTTTTTCTTGAAAAGATCGGGCTTTGTGTGAAAGTAGCACAGACTGGCCAGATGAGGACACGTCCTCAAGAGGCCATCATTGTTAGCAGTGAAGCAGAAAACTGCATCCATATATCTCTGGAAGGTGTCAGATTCCTAATGAACCCTGAAAGGAAGACCTTTTCTTTTGCATCATCTGAAAGAAGCACCTGCCAGAAGCCCTTTGTTAATTCCAATAATCCACATCTAGCTGTCAAAGGCATCATGTGACTTTCACCTGATGTTCACAATGAAGCCGTTCTGTTTGACTCTGAGTTGCTGTGTTTTTGGTTACTAAAGCACTTGTTATATCTGCTGCCTCGTGGGGACTCTGGAAAACTCTCTCTAATGAAACTGAATCTGCACAGGGAGATCTAATGGCTCTTTTAGACTGAGCGGGACAGTTCAGTTTAGTACATTACAGTACAATTCAGTATGGGTAATCCTGATCTAGATCATGACGAGGATTAAGATCATGACGTCAGGTGACCAAAATTCAATGTCTAGCCAGCGTCTAAGGACAACGTTATTGTGATGTCCAATAACGACGTCAAATTACATTGATGTTTGGTTGATTTTAGGTTGTGTTGGAAAAAAGTGACCAAAATCTAAGGTCTGATAGACGTCATAGTGGTAACGTCCAAGATGTAACATGTTTAGACATTGATATTTGGTTGATTTTAGGTTGGACGTTGGCAATCGATGTCAGCCTGACTTTGGGTTCTGACGGTAACCTGATTTTCATTCATGCATTCATTCATTTTCTTTTCGGCCTTTATTAATCAGGGGTCACCACAGCGAAATGAACCGCCAACTTATCCAGCACATGTTTTACACAGTGGATGCCCTTCCAGCTGCAACCCATCTCTGGGAAACATCCATACACAGTTACACTCATACACTACGGACAGTTTAGCCTTCCCAATTCACCTGTACCGCATGTCTGGACTGTGGGTGAAACCGGAGCACCCGGAGGAAACTCACCCGAATTCAGGGAGAACATGCAAACTCCACACTGAAACGCCAACCGACCCAGCCGAGGCTCGAACCAGTGACCTTCTTGCTGTAAGGCGACAGCACTACCTACTGCACCACTGCATCGCTATTGTTTTAATTTCCAAACAAAATCCAACATCCCCATGATGTTGGGGTACAACGTCAATATGACGTCATGTTGACGTCCTGTTCCTGCAGGGAAGGTTGTTATTTCAAATGTAGACACACAGCAAGTGAGTTATTTCGATGTCATGTGTTGGCTGTGTATCTAAAAATGTCGCTTCTTGTGTTGTCATTCACCCTGGCTTGTTAATCAATACAAAACCAGTAGCGGTCAGTCCAGCACCACCCTTTCAGTACTGATCTGTTGAAAAGGCTGCCAAAAAAGTGGTACGGTACAGTTTGACTTTTTGGTTCCTTTGACGGTGGAAATGGACATAAATGCAGACTACACTGTACTGTACCCTTTACCTGCAAATAAAAGCATCCCAATTACACATTTAATGTCCAGCAAGTTGCAAAGGTCAACAAGCAAAAAGAGTGCTTTGGTCAGTCGGAATCTCTATAGGGATGCAAACACTGCCAAATAAAGGACCAGTTCTTTAGTCACCTTATGGGAGTCTGTCTCAGGATACATGGTTGTGTAATGCAGGGCTTTTTGACCTGTCCTTTTTGACCTGTTATAAAGAAAAGTGAGCTGTTGTGTTTCTCTCTGCTTTTCCTAGATGCTCACTGATATCCAGCTGTGTTTTATTGTGTAGTCCTTTTTCTGTGCTCTCCAAAAGAGAGTTTGAGACAATGGAGAGAGAATATTTCTGGGCAGTCTTATCAACAAAACAAAACTTTTTTAGACACTCTTTGCTGTTTAAATATCTGCCTATAGCGCATGTGTTTGGACTGTGGGGGAAACCGGAGCACCCAAAGGAAACCCATGCCAACACAGGAGGACATGCAAACTCCACACAGAAGCACCAACTGACCCAGCCGGGACTCAAACCAGCGATCTTCTTCCTGTAAGGCGACAATACTAACCCCTGAGCCACTATGTCACTTCTATCCTAAACATTATAATCATAATAAAACAGAAGAAAGTCTCTTGAGAGCATAATGCGCACATCCTTTTAAGTCCGGCACACATAAATCTACATGCTTGCATAGATATCCTAGAAAGTCAGGCAAGGTCTTGTTTTTTATGTTTCATTGCAAGCTGTTCACACATAAGAGAGGAAAAGAGAATGCATACAAATAAGTCGAGTACAATGATGATGCAGTTTTCTCAGAAAAGTACAACATCTGCAGTGCGATGCTTTACCGACAGAGCAAAACAGCTTGAAATACTAAACGAGTCTGGAATTGTGGTGGAGATCATCAGCACGTCAAAGATGAATCCTAAAGCTGTTTACTTGCACTCATAAATGAAAGCAAACAAGCGTGACAACTCGATGCATCAGCAGGTGTACAGGCATCTGGTCAAAATTCCCTCCGGGTCGCCACCACATTACTTATTGAGATATGCATTATTCACCGGTGTCTGGGGTTGGCACGGCACCCGCGAAATCAGCCTGGCAAAATGCATAAGTCGTCTAGAGGAGGAGATCTGTTTTAGGAAGAGCAGCAGCAAAGTGAAGGTGTCATTGGCTTATTAAATCATGTGGCGGTGTGCTGCAAGGATCAGACCTGGGTCCCTTCATGTTCATGTAAGGTGACAGAGTCTGAAAGCCACAGATGCTGGAACAGAAGGAAATCATCATGGTGTCAGACACGAGAGGGCAGAGATGACAGGACCACACAACCCTGAATGAGTGTACAAACAACACGACTACACTGGTATACTGTATTCAGAGAAAGCTCCCTGGTGATGCCCTTGCTAGCAGTGGTGCCAGAAATCATGGTTTCAATAATGCGTATATTGATTATGCAACATTTATCACGGCTTAACTTAACCTACCTGCTGACTTATGGGTCAAAAACGGGTCAAAACATAGTTTTTTTATGTTGAAGTATGCAAAACTTTCTAAACATCTAAAAATGAATAATTTTCTATTTCCATGAAGGCTATAAAATCTTTTTTACACCACAAAAACACACTAGATCCAGATCCATATTATTATAGGGCCCGATCATACACCCGGCGCAATAAGACGCAGATGTGTATGTTATGATTTGTTGCTATTTTCAGACCAGCGCAACAGTAATTTTCACGTTTTGCTCCATGTTGTTTAAATAGCAAATTCATCTGTGCAACTTTGTGGACTCATGGCTGTGCTGGTCTATAAAGGAGGTGTGTTGAGGCGCATTGTTGGTGCGTTTCTGTTTTGAGGAACTGAAATAGACCACACCATTGACCAACTAAACGCTGCTCTAAAGTCCAGCGCAGAGTGTGTTAGTTATGCACCCTAAACGCTGCTGAATACACACAGGATGAAAAGCAACACCCAAATATCTTTACAGATGAAAACAATTAAAGGATTAAAATGATCCAGAACTGATGATTCTCTACATCAATATAAACACCACTGCCTCCATGCCTTCTTCACCTCGGGGGGCTTTTTCAGTTTATTCATGTCGATCTGCATCTGTATAATGTTATTATTATCAGCAGTATTATTGATTATCTGCAGATTTATATTTGTTTTAATACACACAAGTGTAGATTTGTCCACCTGTGGGGTTTTGGAGACGTCTGCATCACCATATGGGGCATCAGAACAGGACGTGTGTTTGGATATAACTCAGTGTTTTGACCACACTTCATTATTATTGTTCATTTATTCCTTTGCTGGAGATTAGAACTGAATTTAGAAATGGTTTTGATCAAATCTTTGAGTTTAACAAACTAAATTAAATATGTGGGCTAATGGATGTGTTCAGTGGAGAGAGTTTCCACCGTTTCCTTACTCAACCAAAGTAAAGGAGTAAAGTAAAGGAGTAAAGTAAAGGAGTAAAGTAAAGAGAAAGTAAAGAGGCTGAATGGAGGAGGCTCGTTCTTTATCCTCGCGCTCTGTTTAACTGTTTTCTCACTAGTGAAGCGTTCAGTTTTTACACTTACAAATTTCGTCATGTAAATAGCAAATGCACCATGGAGCGACGCATCTGACTCTTAAAGGGAATGAGAGATGAGACTCTGATTGGTTTAATGCACGTTATGCTCAAAACACACCCAGAACTCATTAAGAGAATAAGCACAACCCTGTTAGACCATGCGCCGGGGCGCAGAGCGTATTTTACCATCATTAAAATAGCAAAAGTGGATTCAGATGTGCTCTTAATGCTTTTGAGCCATGAGCTTTAGACTTTGTGTCTAGATCGTGAAAATAGAGCCCAAACTGTATTAAGGAGCTACTTATGAAGGGGGGGAGTTAGAGATAAAGGGAGGAGCTACTGATGAAAGGTGAGGGGTTAGTGTTGAATGGGAGGAACTACTGATGAAGGGGAGGAGTTAGTTATGAAGGGGAGGAGATACTGATGAATATGAGGAGCTACTGATGAATGGGAGAAGCTGTTTAGGAAAGGGAGGGGTTATTGGTTGTAATTTGTGTATAACTTATCTTTATTTATGATTTGGTAATGGGTAAAACAAAGGCCATGCTGGTCAGATAGTTGAAATGGTAGGCTACAAATAATTAATTAGTTATGAAATAATTAATTATTAATTAATAATGAATTCACCGCCGCCTACGACGACGATGCCATTGTCCATCATAATGTTTCACATCAGACATCATACGATGCCAAATTGGTCGACATCGCCCAACCCTAATGTTAATACGCGGCTGTCAATCAATTCAGTGGGCGGGGAAACCACACTGCCATGTTGTGGAGATGCATTTGACCTGAATGACTACAGTCTGCATAAAGGAAACACTGTATGATAAGGTTTGTTTACCATCAAAATAAGATCAAACAGATGGATATCCATTCCACAGCAGGGGTCTTATTTGAAGTCCAGCAGTGATAGGCTTGAAATGCATTGCTGGAGCTGGTGAACGTGTGTCTTTGATGACTACTTTTACTTCTGTTGTGTAGCGCTTAATGCCAGCACACACTGCAATTGCAACTTGACACTCAATCACAAAACACACACGCTCAGACGAGTGTGTAGATGGAATCGGTCTGTTTGCACACAAACACACACAGACACACACACAATGACTTCAGTGATGCGTGACTGGCTGTGTGTGATGTGATTGTTGGTGTTTTTCCTGCTGGACTACAGTGATTTGTCTTAAGGAATCAAATAACTCAGACGCTGAGTGTTTTTCATCATGGCTGAGATTGCAGGACCAACAAAAGTAGAAATAAATTAAAAATAAATTGGATTTCATTGAGGATTATTCAAAATACAAATGACTTATGAATATGAGCACTGCTAGCGTTATTGACATGTACAGTAAAACAGAGTACGTACTGTATATGTTAACATTATATGGTTTATATTTTCCAAAACAACTAACCAGTTCTGGGATCAGAAAAATACCAATCTGGACACATATTTTAGATTTTAAATGAGGAAAATAAGCATGCGTCATGCGTTAGGGATGTGACCAAAACAGTCAATGCTAATTGATGCTAAATGCTTTATTTTATAATATACATTTTTGCATTTAAGGCAGCACGGTGGCTCAGTGGTTAGCACTGTAGCCTAAAACAAAGACTCTCGAAAACACCAGACGTGTCACTCGTATAGTTTTGAATGGGGAAATGTGTAACTGTCAATATGGCGAATTAAGCCCCGCCTACTAGTACATGAGCCAATCAGGCATCGCTAAAGACTGACGTTTCTCTGGGGAAGAAGCTCGGGCCATTCGTGTGCTTTTACGACAGTTTGGTGGTCAACAAACGCACTGGAATCTCAGTGAACACTAGCTTCACAAATAATCTAAGTGCACTTGAAAACAAACGTTTTCTAGTTTTGTAATCAGTATGAAATGATCATGGGGTACAGTCCGTCCTGTCAAACGCACATCACATGACAGAAACTACTCAAACGCCCACAAGCTTGTAAACAAAGAGTCGCTGTCATTTCTGGAGGAGATTCGCCATCAAGAACAAGTTGTGGATTTCTTCAGAAGAGCAGCGCGATCAGGGGATGTGTGGAACGGCTATAATGAGGTTGGTGACGTGATCTCGTTCCTTACAAGTGTGCATGCGCGTTAGCTCGGGCAACCTGAAAATATGCCTATTTTGTTTGATTCAGACGTTTAGAAAGGAAACTTATGAGACAGCTGTTGTTGAATTTTATTGGTGCTTCCAAATGTGTAATGTAATCGTGAGCTTGGAAAACAGTTTTGGAGAATTTGATGTTTCCCCAGTCAGACAGATGCCCGAGCATACCGACGAGAGACGTTTCACAAATGGCCACTGAGTGAAATTACTTACCTTATAGGGACTTTGTCTAAAAGCAAGAAGGTCCCTGATTCGAGTCCCGGCTGGGTCAGTTGACATTTCTGTGTGGAGTTTGCATGTTCTCCCCATGTTGGCGTGGGTTTCCTCCGGGTGCTCCGGTTGCCCCCACAATCCAAACACATGCGCTATAGGGGAATTGATCAACTAAATTGGTTTTAGTGTATAAGTGTGTGTAAAAATGAGTGTGTATGGGTGTTTCCCAATGGGCTGCAGCTGGAAAGACATTCACTGTGTAAAACATATGCTGGAATAGTTGGCGGTTCATTCCGCTGTGGCGACCCCTGATAAATATGGGACTAAGCTGAAGGAAAATTAAATGAAATGTTATATAGGAGAATGTTGTGACTGACCAATCAGAATCAAGCATTCCTGTTTAATGGTTTTTTATATAGTAATTTTGCAGCAGAAAGTAGAAATGTCTGTGAATGCATTATTGTGGTTTGCAACTTTTTTAAGTCTCCATAAGTCTCCTGATTCAGCTGATCAGCTCATTAAAAGAAGCCGAAATGTCAGATAATGTCAGATTTCTGTAAAGCTGCCCGTTACTTACTCTGCTAAAATGCATGAGAATTAATGCAGAGCTAGTTATGTGTTTCAGTCTCATTGATCTGCAACCTGCGGTGCTCGTGTGACATCAATAACTGCTTATGTTGGCCAAAAAATGACCCAGGTGAGAGTGTAATTGTGTTTTGGAGTTTTACAAACAATGAAAATGCAGTTTTACATCAGCTCAGCCCACCCACACAAACACCGAAGCACAAAACACTGTGTTTTACTAAGAACTGACTAGTGTACGGCATGCAGAGATGGCAAGAGTACACAAATCCTTTACTGAAGTCGAAGGACAGATACTCATGTTTAGGGAGCTGAATGGAGTGAGGACCTAATTTAAAATGCTCACTCTCATTTTGTTTCAGGCAAGTTCCCGCTCTGCTGAATCATACACATCACTGGTTTTTGATTAAAGCAATGATTTCAGCAGAAACAGTTCAATATGGTGAATTAAGCTGCGAACATTGAATGCTCAGAATGAAATGTAAACATGTAAGTCCAAATACCCTGGCGTACAGGTGCAGTTCGCTGTCAGAATGCAGTTGTTTTGCTTGTTGATGATTACCCAGGCCTTGTATAGCTCCGTCTTCTTGTCTTTAACTAGGCAGAACCTCGGTGTTTAGCACTACATAGTGTTGAATCTGGTCATCATGGAGCATTATTTCTTGCACATGACCACAAAGAACTAAACTGCAGGCATCCAAAGACTTGTAGGCCTTTAACTTTAACTTTGAGTTTCAATGAGATAGTTGTATATTTGGTACTGGATGCTTGGCCATTTCATCTTATCCAATATCCAATGGGAGGGTGCTATCGATACTGGACCTGTCAGACGAACGCCGCTCAATTTAATGTTAATTTTGCTGAATAACTGTGCTTATCACTGGGTGACGAGCTGTTATAAACGCTGAAAGCATTATGTAAATAATATATATAATATGCACAGTATATATATAATACAACAACAAACTCTGTACCACATCAGATGTCATTCCTTTGCTGTAAATGCTAGCACTCAGTTTTTTCTGCAACCTCGCTGCGCGCGCATCCTGAATGTTTACAAGCATGGTCATTTGTCTATTGCATAAGTTTTAATAATATATTTTTAACTAAAATATATACATTTAAAAAATGATATTTACTATTTTTCCAAGTGTATAAAACTACTACTGTAAGAACTTTTCAGTGTTACCTTTGCTTGAACTGACCCGATCTAATCCTGTTTATATGAAATAAGCCTGCTCCCGAGCAGGTTTGAGCTACCAGAACTGTTGCTATGACAACAACTCTCGCATCAGTTTTAAAGAACGCAACCATCCTGGATCATGTCAAATCGTCAATAACCAAATCCAGCTAACTGAGTAATCTACGAACGAAGAACGGACTCCAGGTTGAAGTCATTTGTTTAATGTTTAAAGATTTGCTCTCAGTGTATCTCTGGAGGCGTTCGCTGTCACTGATATTGCAGACAGAAACATGTACGACGAGTTCTCTGTGTGGTGTGTTAATTGGACGTGTGTGTGTGTGTGTGTGTGTTTTCACGTGGGACGTTCCCTCTGGAATAATTGAGTGAAATCTGCAGTCCCGGTAGAGCCTGCGGAGAAGCAATTGACAGCGTGTGGAGAGACGCGGAGCCGCAGACGCTTGTGAGAATCAGGAGACACTGACTTTGACGTCTGTATTTTTGTTCTGCCACTTCATTTGCGCCTCCGCTGTGAGATCTCACTTTAAGAAAGTCTGAGGAGTGTGTGCACGTGTGTTCAGGAGTGTGTGTATGTGTGTTCAGGAGTGTGTGTACGTGTGTTCGGCATGGAAATGTGTCTGATTTCATGTGTGTGTGTGTGTGTGTGTGTGTGTGTGTGTGTGTGTGTGTGTGTGTGTGTGTGTGTGTGGTCTAATTATACATTAATAATCTGATTGCTCAGATGCTTGTAAAGGGAAATTTGCTCAGTGTGTGTGTGTGTGTGTATGTGAGAGTGAGCATGTGCATACTTCTATGTGTGTTTGTGTGTGTGTGCGGGCATGTGCATCCTTGTGTATGTGTGTGTGTGTGTGTGTATTTGTGTCTATATATGTATGTATGAATGAGTGTGTGTGTATGTGTGCATACTTCTTTGTGTGTGTGTGTGAGCGTATGTGTGTATGCAACATTGTGTGTGTGTGTGAGAGTGAATCTGCATGCTTGTATTTGTGTGTGTTTGTGTGTGTGTGTGTGTGTGCATGTGTGTCCCTGTGTGCAGCATCCCTGTGTGCATGTGTGTGTGAAAGAGAATCTGCGTGCCTGTTTCTGTGTGTGCATGTGCATATATGTGTGTGTGTATGCTCACGTCGATGTGTGTATGTGTGCATGCATGTGTATCCTTGTGTGTTTGTGAGAGAGAATCTCTGTGTGTGTGCGTATGTTGATGTGTGTAAGCTCACTTGTATATGCGTACATGTGTGTGTATTTGTGCATGTGTGCGAGTGTGTGTGTGTGTTTGTCTGTGCATGCATGTACATTGTTGTGTGTGTGAAAGAATTTGCATGCTTGTATATGTGTGTGAGTGCATGTGTTCATGCGTACATTCTTGTATGTGTGTGTGCATATGTGTGTATGTGTGCATGCATGCATGTGTGTATATGTGTGAATGCTTGCGTGCATTCATGTGTTTGTATACGCATCCTTCTGTGCATGTGTGTGTCTGTGTATGTGTGTGTGTGTGTGTGTGTTTGTCTGTATGTTCAAGTGTGTATGTTTTGTCTGTCTGTCTGTTTGTCTGTCTGTCTGTTTGTCTGTGTGTGTTTCGGTGTGTGTGTGTGTGTGTGTGTGTGTGTGTGTGATATAAGAAAGAGGCTTTAATAAACTGTAAAGTCACAGTAATGAAACCTCATCAGTATCTTGTAATCAAGCATGGTCTTATGTGTGTTAGATGAAGAGTGAGGTTTGAGTGTGTGTATTCATGAACGCCCATCATACGTCTACTCCTGCTTCACACTCTGACATGTGTGATCTACCAGCCTGTTGAAGTTAAACTGCTGAAATGTTGTTCTGTGTTAGGTAATTAACCTGTTCAACACAGTAATAGTGCAGCTATTAAGCGCGTGTGAATGTGTGTGTGTGTGTGTGTGTTCATTCATAACTGCGCTTGTACTGTGAGGATTTGTCCAACAGTGAGAGACTGGTTTGACCCAGATACGGTAATGAATGAGCCTGAGCTGTGTGTGAATGCTGATTTATTAATTAGATCCTTCATTAGTTCTGCTCTCTCCTGCTGACTCTGAATCTCTGCACGCGTCTGTAGCCGTTTATCCATCCAGAAGACCCTCCAGACAGAGATAAGCGACTGCCGTCAGGAGGGTCTGTGTACGATATTGAGATCTCTCAACTCCTCTCCTTCACCATTAGCCCCTCCCCCTTTCTCAGCAGGTCCTCCTATAATCACGAACTCCTCCCCTTCATCAGTAACCCATCATCACCTTTCATCAGTAGCTCCTTCATTTCCTAAGCAGCTCCTCCCCTTAACCAATAGCCCCTCCCTTTCCTAAGCAGCTCCTCCCCTTTATCACTAACTTCTCCCCTTTATCCACATCTCCTCCCTTTTGTCACTAACCCCTCCCTTTCATCAGCAGCCCCTCCCCTTTATAACCAACCTCTACCCTGCATCACCAACTCACTACATAAATCAGTAGCTCCTCCCCTTCTTAAATAGCCCCTCCCTTTCCTGAGCAGTTCCTCCCTTTATTACTAACTCCTCCCCTTCATAAGTAACTCCTCCCATTCCACAAAAGCCTCTCACCTACATTAATAGTACCTCTCTTTCCTAAACAGCCCCTCCCTTTATCACTAACCCCTCCCCTTCACCCACAGCCCCTCCCCTTCACCACTAATCCCTCACCTTTCATCTGTAGCTCCTCCCTTTATCATTAACTCTTCCCCTTAATCCGCAACTCCTCCTCTTCATTAATAGCCCCTCCCTTTCCTAAGCAGCTCCTCCCCTTTATCACTAACTCCTCCCTTTCATCAGTAGCACCTCCCCTTTCTTAATCACTTTCCTCCCCCTCCTTCATCAGTAGCTCTCCCATTCTGCAGAAGCTTCTCCCCTTAATCAGTAGCCCCTCCCTTTTCTAAGCAGCTCCTCCCCTTTATCACAAACTCCTCCCCTTCATCCGCAGCCCCTCCCCTTCATCACTAACCCCTCACTTTTCATCAGTAGCCCCTCCCTTTCCCAAGCAGCTCCTCCTCTTCATCACTATTCCCTTCCCTTTTATCAGCAGCCCCTTTCTTTATCACTTACTCCTCCCCTTATTCAGTAGCCCCTCCCTTTCCTCAGCAGCTCCTCCCCTTTATCACTAACTCATCCCATTCATCCGCAGCCCCTCCCCTTCATTAGTAGCCCCTCCCTATACTAAGCAGCCCCTCCCCTTTCTCACTAACCTCTCCCCTTCATCCGCAGCTCCTCCCCTTCATCACTAACCCCTCACTTTTCACTAGTAGCTCCTCCCTTTACTAAGCAGCTCATCCTCTTCATCAGTAGCTCCTCCCATTCATCAGTAGCTCGTCCCCTTCATCAGTAGCCCCTCCCTTTTCTAAGCAGCTCCTCCCCTTCATCACTACCTCCTAACCAGTAGCCAAACATTTTTCCTTGACGTTACACAACCGAAAACTGTCTTCTGTCTAATTGATGCATGCATTCCCCAACACACACACACACACACACAGGTAGGCTCACCTGACACTTCACTGACCCCAGAACAGTCACCTGACGCAGGGGAAACAATGGCATGGCTGTCAGGACACTAAATGGATTAAGAGACTTTATTAGACGGGTTTTCTGCTGCAGGACACTGTATGTGCACTTCAGCGCTTCTCGCACTCAATCAATAGCACTCAGCCTGCAGCCTTCGGAGGATTCAGGGTTTTAAAATGGACTAACAGCAGCGACTGGACGCTTGGAATCATCCGGAAAACACTCCAATCCTCAATCATAACGCATCTCTGTTGAGCTCACAAGCCTAAATATAAGCCAGATGTCCTTGAGGAAAAGCTGCTCCCTTCAGCATAACTTTTGATTGTTTATTTGTGTTGTTTTAAGGGGACAGTTCACACAAAGATTTACATGTCCTGTTCATTTAATCACACAGTTTTTTCAGTTTATTCATGACGATCTGCATCTGTATAATGTTATTAATATTAGCAGGATTATATATTACATGCATATTTATGTTTGTTTCATAAATATAAGTGTAGATTTGCCCTCCTGTGGGGTTTTGGAGACGTCTGCATCACCATATGGGGCATAAGAACAGGACGTATGTTTGGATATAACGTTATTAGAGCCCCATATTTCTAAATTTGTTGTTGACTTGTTACTAACAGCCAAAGAAATCTATATATGCCAAAAAAAAACTTTACAAATGAACTTCTGTGCAATAAGATGAAATGACGCAGGAAAAAAGTATTAAACACATGAAGAAAGGGAGGTGTAGTTGGGCAGTGAAAGCCCAGACAGCAGCTGAAATCTCTCTTCAGCAACCCTCTGCCCTTCCTCAGTATAAATGAACATCAGCTGCTTCAGTCCAACATCTACATTAGCAGGAGGATGAAGAGGAAACCAGCAAGACGGTGATCCAAAACACAGCCAAGGAGACTCTCAGATGCTTTCAGAGAAAGAAAATCAAGCTGTAGAATGGCCCAGCCAATCACCTGACCCCAATCCAATAGAGAATACAGAATAAAGCTCAGATTTGTTAGTCGAGACCCACAGATCCATCAAGATACTGACACTCTGTTGAAGTCTATGAGAAACTCAGACCTGAGCAGTGCATGAGGCTTCATTCTCCATATGAGAGGCGTCTTTAAGCTGCCATCATTAATAAAGCCTCTGCATAAAGTATTTCAGTGGGACATTTCAGTAGTTCAGCGCTTTCTCCTTCTGTAATTCTGCTGTTATTGCACACAACTCATTTTTCAGATTTTTCAGTTTTGTGTTATATTTATGTTTGTATTGTTTGGGTTTTTACCAAAATCTGCTACAATTCCACGTCAACAGCTCATTTAGAAACATTATTCCCTGGAAAAAACCATGACATATTCAATACTTATTTCCTCTACTGTATATAATTAAATTGATATAACATTAAATCTAATACACTGAAAAAAAATAATTCAGAGATGATTCCTTAAATTTACTAACTTCTTTTCACGTCAAGTGGTTGTAAACAATTTATTTGGGCTGAATTTAAACAAACAAATTAAGTTGAACATTATTAAACTTAATTTGTTTGGTTAAATTCAGCTCAAATAAATTGTTTGCAAGTTTTGCAGACATCATTTTTTTCAGTGTACATAAATGTATATACATTAAATATAATTATATAGTATAATATAGCATCACTTCTATTACACTTCATGCATTTTCATGAACATATGAGTGAAAGGAGCTCTTTTTATTTGATTAATTAATTCTACTGTTTAGTTTTCGACTGTTTTGATCTGCTTAGAGCTCCTGAGATGATCCTCATGTACGCTCCCAGTGTGTGTTTCAGTATTTATAACAGCTGAAGTTATGAATGCTGTGTTTTAATCTTAAATGCCATGCCTGACAGGACAGGATAATTGCAGACACTAGTTGAGACTTAAATAAATGCAGCACTTCTGGTGACGTTTATCCACAGGGATTAGCCGTATTTTCATAACCTTATATACGTACAGAAACTGACTACTGTCAAGGGCCAGATTCTCTGACTAATACACTGAGAACTAAAAGCATACGTGCGTGTAACTTCTGAAGAGTTTTTTTTCCTGTACCTTCAAGAGGATTGGTGTTTAGTTAGTGTTTTAATGCCGATTATCACCCGAGAAGCTTTTGATCATGCTCATCATGCAGAGACATCGCTATCACTGCTGAGAAAAAGACTGTCAGAAAGTGCTAAATGCAAATGAATGGGGTTTATTTCATGTCAGAAATGTGTCAAGAAGAAACTGAATTAACCTGATCATATGCGGATCCAGCAGTGCAGCAGGGAGGAGTTTAGACTACAGTCATATTATCCAACACAATCTCACGGCAATTTGTACCTTTTTGATTTAGTGGCTAATTCGTATGAATTCGTACGATCTAATTAGTACATTTTAGTACGATTTGCTCGTCCCATAATGACAGTTGGGTTTAGGGGTGGGGTTAGGTGCCACGCCCACTTTTTAAAATCGTTCAATTTCATACGACTGAGTTAGTACGAAGTCGTACGAATTAGCCACTGACAAAACGTAAAATACGTACGTTTTCTCGTGAGATCAGGCTGTATTATCTGCATTAGGAAGCATTTATAGAAAGAGCTGTTACGATCGATTACATATGGTTTTGTTGAATCAATCTCTTCACATTAATTCAACATGTTTTTAAAACAGCTGTGTTTAACTGTTGACTTACAGTAAAATACATGAACGAAACATTTACCAATCAGAAACTGAGATGCTGTGAATGCTCTTTATGCAGTCTTAGAAGAAAAAACAATCCTATAAAACAAAACCATATGCACCCTCACAAATCTTTTGTTTAAAGGGCCCATAGTTGACCTCTTTTTTTATGATTTAATATTAATATTATGGTTCTTCTGAGTGTGTCAGTTTAGGTTCAGTTTAAAACACAATTCAGATTTTTTTATTATAATGTGTTAAGAAGTGTCATGTTGGGGGCGTGTCCACAGTTCGCTGATTTAGGGGTGTGTTGCTTCACATGTAAATTAGTTTCGGCTTCCCGCCAATGTAACAAGGGGGCGGGGCCATGAGCTCACCTGCTCTGCGTTTGCAACAGAGTCTGACAGGCAGACTCAGAGGACAAGGAGTGAGAGGATCACCATTCAGTCGTACATGTATGACTCTGACACAGACCAAGCAGAGAGTACAAAATCATTTGTGTCTTTGTACAGTTTTACAGCCAACTGTGTGCTAGTTTCAAGTGCCGAGCTTGTACACAGAGACTAATAACCACGCACACTGAATTAACTTTGACTGAGGCACCGGATGCGCCGCTCGAAGCCGCGACACGGCACACCAGACACTCTCTGTGGCGCGGCAGATACATGAAGTGTCTCGAATCGTCGCGCCACGCATTTTTGAATTCTAAACATGGGTTTCTGCAGCGGTCCGCGGCGCCCAGCCGTCCACTTGAGTGTACCCTGATAGAAACCTATGTTTAGAATTCTAAAACGCATGCTAGTTAAGATCACAGGGAGCTTCTGGGATCGCAAGAAATGCAAACGGCTGAAGTATAAGGTAGACTCAATGAGAACTACACATGTTTGCAAACCTACCTAAAGATACAACCAATAATTCCGATTAGAGCGATAATGTGGAGAATATTGATCTTGTGTTGAGCCCAATGAGCCTTGCATCTAAAAATAGAGCTAGGGTGTTCCTTTAGTGATATCGCTTCGACTCACGCTGAAAATGGCGGACGTGAATCAACAAACTGAGGATATGATGACGCGCCTGTCAATCAATATTGGTGGGTGGGGGGACCGCTCTCCTACGTAAAGTTGCGGTCGGTTTGAAAACCGCTCCAATTGGTCCACCGTTTTTATGTTGTTAAATTGAAAAAAAAGCACTGGGTGTGTTTATATCACCCCAATATGACGCTCTATACACCATACATGCACAAATGGCTGTCCAAACAGCTTGAAAAGTAGATTTTTTACCATAGGTGCCCTTTAAATCAATATTTTCTATAGGAAGTTTTATGCTAATATATTTGTGCATATAAATTAGATTGTTTCGTCCTTGGTAAAATCATTTTTTCTATGTAGTTGTGTCTCATGATAGGTCAAAATGTTTTCCAAAATGTAAATTTGTCTGGTACTTCGTAAAATTGTTTCACACTTTGTAATGTTGTTTTGCACTTCCCGGCCACCGTAAGCTAATCTAACAAACTAACTGATGATTAGGGTGCCCTTCCAGCCACAACCTTTATTCTTGCATATGTTTACTTTACGGGAGGTTTATATGCAACATTTTATACATTAAACCCCTGACTTGATGATGTCCATTGGAATGAACTCAGGGTCTGAAAGGGTTAATACATTTGTGTGTATTGCATTCAGTGATGTTTCCAGTTCATCATCACACACTGATTCTCCAAATAAAGCATGAATGAATTAGTGACACAATCATAACCGAGCTGTCGTATGTTCAGTGCGTCCACCATAACTGATTGTTTATGCATGGCATTCTGCTGCACACACACAGACATATGGATGTATTTAATGTCACTGTTCAGTTCCTCGCCGCATCTCATGGAAAGACTGCTGAAATCCTCAGGCTTTTACTGATTACACTGAAATCTGCTGTTTGATCAGATCGTATCTTTGCATTCACATCCAGCCTCCCATTATTCACACAATATCCCAGAGAAATGTTCTGTCGTGGAACAGGAGAGATGCAAACAGGAATGAGTGAAAGGTCAGGAGACATGGGAAATCTCTCTGATCTGCACTGAACAAGAATGATTCATTGGATATACTACTTTTTGGCATTGTAAGTGGTTGCAAACACTTTGTTTAAATTAATTTGAGCATTACTAAATGTATTTGTTTGTTTAATTTAACCCATGTAGATTGTTTGCAGCCAGCTACGCATCCTTAGATAAATACACTCATAGGCCACTTTATTAGGCACACCTCACTAGTGCCAGGTTGGACCCCCTTTTGCCTTCAGATCTGCCTTAATCATTCGTGGCATAAAGATTTAACAAGCTACTGGAAATATTCCTCAGAGATTTTGCTCCATATTGACATGATAGCATCACGAAGTTGCTGCAGATTTGTCGGCTGCACATCCATGATGCCAATCTCCCATTCCATCAGATTCTGAGATCTGGTGACTGTGGAGGCCATTTGAGTACAGTTGGGTACACTGTTGTCATAAAGGGATGGACATGGTCAGCAACAATACTCAGGTAGGCTGTGGTGTTGACATGATGCTCAATTGGTATTAATGTACCCAAAGTGTGCCAAGAAAATCTCCCCCACACCATTACACCACCACCAGCAGCCTGAACTGTTGATACAAGGCAGGATGGATCCATGCTTTCATGTTGTTAAGGCCAAATTGTGAGCCGAGCATCCGAATGTGGCAGCAGAAATGGAGACTCATCAGACCAGGCAACGTTTCTCCAATCTTCTATTGTCCAGTTTTAGCGAGCCTGTGTGAATTATGGCCTCAGTTTCTCAGTGTAGCCTCAGAAGTGTATGCTGACCCTTATGCAATTTTGTGTTTGAATGGTGGATTTGGGAGTTCATAGTTTGACAGGACAGACTGTACCTTGTGTTAATTTCATACGGATTTCAAAACCAGAGAACATTTGTATTTAGGAGTAGTTGGTTCATTTAAAAGTAGAGATTTACTTGTATTTATTTCTTTTGATTTATTTCTGATGTTTCTCGACCCCAGATTGTTCATATGAATGAAGCTGCAGAAACTGTTTTAAAAACACACGTCTGGACTGATCCCCTCCATATCAGTCTATAGCGAGTGATAATTGGCTCCTTTATAAAAGATGGGCCTTCAGCAGACATTTTGACCATTATATTTTCCCAATCAAAAACTATATGAGTGAAACATCTTTTAACTGGCACACGCAAATACGAGTACATCACCCCAGTTTTGTCTTCTCTTCACTGGCTGCCTGTGCATTTCAGGATCTCTTTTAAGTTACTTTTATTTGTTTTTAAGTGTCTGAATTGTGCTGCACCTCTTTACCTCTCTGAGCTTCTCTGTCCCTACACACCTTCTAGTTCGCTCAGGTCAGCTGACCAGCTGCTCCTGGGTGTGCCCAGGACCAGTCGAAAGCTCAGAGGGGATCAGGCTTTTGCTGTGGCTGCACCTAAATTGTTGAATGGGCTGCCTCTGTATATTAGACAAACCTCTTCTATTACTGATTTAAAATCTTTTCTTAAAACCCACTTGTTTTGGCTTTTAAGCACAGCGTGAGATGTTGATATTTAAGGTTTATTTTATGTTTATTTATTTGTATTTTAAAGTATGAGCTACGCTTTGTTTTACTCTCTATTGTCAGCACTTTGGTCAACTGTGCTGTTTTAAATTGCATTATAAATAAAATTGAATTGAATTGAAACAGCTTGTGTTTTCTATAGTATCTAGCACTGTGCTGCACAACACTAGCCATTGAAATGAATAGGTTTCATAGCGCAGCTCTTTCTGCATCCAGTGTGAAAGTCACTTTACTCCACAGCGATTACATCTGGAGAAAAAGTCTTTTTCTTTTCTTTTTTATTGCTAGAAAAAGAAAAATGCCATTTTAGGTTGATAATTTTCAGAGTAATTCTGTGCATCCCTAATAAAAACAGCAGGCGCACAATAAATCTTCACATGAGGCATTGCATCACCTCTTGTTAGCATGGCCCTGATGCTTTATTCCTGTAAGACTATGCACAAGACTATTAACATGCTATATTGCTATCTTACATATCACAATTAATAAAACATTGTAAAATATATGCTTCATTTTGTTTAAGAGAATAGAAATTAGAAAGAGAGGGCCTAAAAATGTACTTTATTTACTGTATATCACAAAAGAAGGTACATCCGGTCCCTAAATTAGACATTCTGTTAAGTGTAAGTAGCTTTGCAACTACGTCAGCTAGCAGTCAGTAGAGTATTAGCTGACTGTCTGCTTAATATAAGCTTAATGACACATCATTGTGACGGTCCCTACAATATATTCCACTGACTATTAGTGACTTTGCAGATACATTAATGCATTCTACTACTGCTTAACACAAACAGCTCCATGTGTCTGTCTTTTCTGACACACAGTAGTGTGTGTGTAACTTGTATTCCCAACGTTGTGAGAACCAAATGTCCCCTCAAGTATAGCAATACCAGTAATTTAGACCTTATGGGGACATTTTTTGGTCCCCATGAGGAAAATGGCTCATAAACCAGACAGAATGAAATGATTTTAAAATGTAAACATATAGATTGTTTCCTGAGGGTTGGCTTTTAGGATAGAAGGGAGAATAAACAGGCTGTACAGTAGAAACTTCATCACATTTATTGAGAGAGGCCATACAGATAGCCGTACGAGTGTGTGCGCGAAAGGATATGTCAAGAAGAAGAGCTAGACTGTGCGGATAAAAGTGTGCTGAGCTTTCATGGGGAATAAAAGGAGATATTTGAGGATTAACTCAGATTTATGGCATGTCATAACAATTTATACGTTCCAGCGCTGACCTTTGCTGAGCAGCGCAGTGATAGATGAACTTCTATACCGTGTTAGAAAAGAGTGGAGCGAAACACCTTCCTGTCAGAGGCTGATCGGGCTAAATCCAGCAGGTTTGCGTATGGAAATGAGCCTGATGTCATGTTTACACGCAGACTTGACTTTGAGCATATGTACAGTACAAATATAGAAAACCAAAGGTGGAAAAACCTGCAGTTGTTACCATGAAGAGCTATTTCTCCCAAAAAATTAAGCAATCTTTTAGAGATGAGCTATTATGCAAAGATCACTTTTATGAGAGGTATAAATATTCATTTTGTTTCTTTAAACCGATGCAAGCATGTTGGTTTAGTTAAATTCTGCTTTTGATATCAATAAAGCAAGTTAAGTGGATCTGATCTAGTTCCTGTGCATCTACTGAAATATTACTGTGTGTCCGTCCTGAAAATGCACTATGAAATAAGAGAATTAGTCACACGTTTATGGCCATGTGGGAATATTTATCTCTGCAGGCATGTCAGATTTTAGTCATCACCTTCAATGGCAAAAAGATGTCACGACAGTTTATAAATAAAAGTCTTATCGGTCATGCAGATCGATGTGAATCGTCTTCTGAGCACTGAAATTCACAGATAAATAGTCAATCCACAGTATTTTATTTATTTAATACTCACAATATTTATTTAGACAGCTTCAGCAAGATGTATTTTCTAAATGACTGCGTATATCTTGTATAAATGGAGTAGTTTATGCTCATATCCATTAGGCATGTGGTATATTGATGCTAATTCAGCAAGTAAACAGTACTTTTGTACTTTGTACAAAATTAAGTCAACTGAGTCTGACAGTCTAATTTTAGTAAAAGTGTACCTGCCAATATTTGTCTCTGAAAATCCGGGATACTGGGGGGGGGGGGGGGGGGGGGGGGTGTCGGGGGTGAGGTATCTGAATAACACAGCTAGGTAACTGTACTATGCACCGGGTTTTGGGCAGCTGCTGCGATCGAATACTATACCAAAGTCAGCAATCCAGGGGTGTTTTAGACTGTACCAAAAAGCTGAGTACCGAGTTTTTTCGGGAGAAATAACAAAATGGGAGGGTGGCAGGAGATGATTCTGAAATACAGGAGACTCCCGGCAAAAACAGGAGTGTTGGCAGGTGTAACACGGGGAGTGACAGAGATAACTGAAGCTTGGATCCACAAGCACGGTTATTGGGTAGTCAGGCAAGCAAAGGTCAACACAGGTGCAAACAGATGTATAAAGGCAATCCAGAATCATAGTCACTATAACAGGCGAGAGGTCGGAAGGCAGGCGGCAGACAGGGAGAACTGGAGAAACAAGGCGAGGTAAATACACGGGCAAAGAAGACTAGGAAACGCGTTGAATTGTCACTGTAACAGAAAACAAGACTCAGCCCAGGAAGTGAGTGTGTGTGCTGCTTAAATAGTGTGTGTAATCAGTCTTTGACAATCCTCAGGTGGTGCAAGTGTAATCAGTCAAAATGAGGAAGCATGTGTGTTTGTGAACGGAGTGCATGCATGAAAATGTAGTCCATGAATGGCGGATTTGTAGTCCATATGTGTTTGTGAGATCCAGCAATCTTGGGAGTATGATCGCTGGTGATCGTGACAGCAGGTATGGTATAAAGTGATAAACTTAATTTCTTGTAATAGTTTAATTGTAATAATAGGTTGTTTCCATGACAGTATATCACACAATAATAGAGGAAAGCAGTGTTTCTGATGCACAGCGCCAACTATTGACCAGATATGAGATATGTTACAGTAGGTTTGTCAATATTTGACCAGACTTTGGATCACAACATCCCAGCATCTTTTAGAGTGTGTGAATGTAGACGTTTTTTACATGTGTGTGTTTCTCATCAAGTCATCACAGTTGGTTAACTCAGTGAATGGGAGAGTACAACAAATATATTTTGTATTCTTATTTGAGGAAATAATAAAAGAAAAAAAGAGGGAATACTTTACCTAGAAAGTGTCGGGAAACATTTATTAACCAAAAGTACAGCTTCAGGTACAACTTAAGAATAACATAATGTTGCCAGCTAATGTGAGGTGTTGTCTAGCACTTCACATCAGCCAATGACCAGGACTATATATACCACAATGCATTACTGTACTCTGATTACTCAGCTCCTGCAGCCAATCTTCACACAGAACATTCTTAGAACGTTATGGAACTACAGAATAGTTACATTTTTAGTGAGATGCTAATGGTCTAATCTGATTCAGTGATCAATGCTAAGCTAAAATTGCTCTCGGCATTTAGAGATCGCCTGAATGCATTAAAAAATTAGCCCATTAAAAAAAATGTTAGTAAGGTCTGTGTGTGGATCGGATGTTTCGCAGACAGTGTTCAAGACCATCACAGATGCTTGCTTTGTGTGTGTGTGTTGAGCTCCTGCTGCGGCGGTCAGAAGTTAGCGGCTGTTGTTCTGTGATCCGTCATGTAGAGGAAAGTCTCCTAATGACTAATTCATATCATATTTCCTCCTCTCATCAGTGCAGCAGACCTCCGCTCGCTGTCATCTCGCCACTGTCTGCGTTTCAGATAAAAAAAAACACTCTTCCTCCCACTTACAGCGCGCCGCAGCGGGTGGCCTGTGTCTGCATAATTTTATTGCCAGTAAGGAATAAACAGCCACTACCACACTTGATTAATCATGGTTCTCATTTTCCCCGCCGTCTTTTATAGACATAAGCGGTGCGTGGGAATTAATGTGACAGTCTGAAACGTGCTCGCTAATCCCCCGTACAGCCATACAGCTCCAGGCTCTCAATGAGAATGTTTACCTTTTGTCTTTGGGTGTAAATCGCGGGATTACAGTGAATTAATTGGGGACCCCCGCGTGAAACAACTGACCAGAAATGCAAATTAAAAAACACGTCTGTGCGTAAACACTCATATGAGCAAATGGGGTATATGCATGGGACCTTTTAACTCTCTATAAGTCAGCTCAGGCACTTCTGTTGAACTGTCAGGACATTATAATTGTAATCAGTTAAATTAATTGTATTTTATTAACGCTTACCCCTACCCCAACCCTAAACCTACCCTCACAGTAATGTAAACACAGTCATTATATTGAGAATTATTGATTAAATTACCCGTTTAATTATATTTTACTAACGTTTACCCCCTACCCTACCCTTAACCTCCCATAGACAGTAATGTAAAAACAGTATTGTTGTACAGCAGTAATTGTGTTGTTGAAATAATATAAATAATTCTCATTAACATTATAAACTCACTCACTTTAAGATGTTTTTTTCTTTTAAATTATTAATCTTCACTGCCTGATTTAGACACATTTGAAGTTTATTTTACCACAATTTATTTTACCATAGTATTTTCATAACAACTGCATATTAATAGCCTCTCTCTTACTGTTAGTATGCAATAAAGGAATGGTGTGCAAAGAGAAAACCCCGCCCCCTACTCAATATTCCTTTTCAGTTTGATGAACATTAGCATACTGAAAAAGCCACGCCCCTACTCAATATTCTGGTTTAGTTCGAAGTACATCAGCATACTGAAATAAAGCCCCGCCCCCTGCTGAATATTTAGTTTCAGTTGGAAGTGTATCAACATACAGAAATAAAGCCCCGCCCCCTATTCAATATTCTGTTTCAGTTGGAAGCACATTAACAAAGTGAAATAAAGCCCCGCCCCTACTTAATGTTCTGGTTTAATTCGAAGTACATCAACATACTGAAATGAAGCCCCACCCCCTACTCAATATTCTATTTCAGTTGGAAGTGCATTTAAATACTGAAATAAAGCCCCGCCCCCTACTCAATATTTAGTTTCAGTTGGAAGTGCATCAACATACTGAAATAAAGCCCCGCCCCTACTCAATGTTCTGGTTTAATTCGGAGTACATCAACATACTGAAATAAAGCCCCGCCCCTTACTCAATATTCTATTTCAGTTGGAAGTGCATTAAAATACTGAAATAAAGCCCCGCCCCCTACTCAATATTTAGTTTCAGTTGGAAGTGCATCAACATACTGAAATAAAGCCCCGCCCCTACTCAATGTTCTGGTTTAATTTCGGAGTACATCAACATACTTAAATAAAGCCCCGCCCCCTACTCAATATTCAGCTTCAGTAATAAGCACATCAACATACTGAAATAAAACCCCGCCCTCTACTCAATATTCAGCTTCAGTAATAAGCACATCAACATACTGAAATAAAGCCCCGCCCCTACTCAATATTCAGCTTCAGTAATAAGCACATCAACATACTGAAATAAAGCCCCGCCCCCTACTCAATATTCAACTTCAGTAATAAGCACATCAACATACTGAAATAAAACCCCGCCCCCTACTCAATATTTAGCTTCAGTAATAAAATACATCAACATACTGAAATAAAGCCCCGCCCTCTACTCAATATTCAGCTTCAGTAATAAAATACATCAACATACTGAAATAAAACCCCGCCCTCCACTCAATATTCAGTTTCAGTAATAAGCGCATCAACATACTGAAATAAAACCCCGCCCTCTACTCAATATTCTGTTTCAGTAATAAGTTTATCGCTGGCTAAAGAAACACTTGCCATGCATATATAGTCCATTACATTGTGTGTGTGTGTGTGTTTACAGGAGATGCGTGCACCATGGCAGAGTATAATAAGCTGAAGAGCATCCTGATGGACATGCAGCCGCGGAGCTCCACCAATGCAGAAAACAGCATGGCTCAGAGGCGGACGCGGGTGCTCAACATGTTCACGTATTTCGACAGAAACCAGGACGGACGGGTCAGCAGTGAAGAGCTGGCGGAGGTGAGACCGTCCCCGAAATCACAGCTTCACACGCTGTAGTCCAGCGTTCTCCAACTTAATTTCATATGCAAATATAAACTCGCAGGAGGGCGAACAGTTCTGACCACAGCTGCTGCTTTGACACAATGCGCATTGGACAAGCGCTATAGAAATATAGATGAATTGTTATGATGTAAAGTACCGTGTAGCTTCATCACATCTGTATGTAACATATATCATTTCCCTCCACAGATCTCCATTAAAGAGCATTTGGAGAATGTTTTACTGGAGTGCAGCATGCAGGATCTTCTGCGGTACGATGATTATAACAATGACGGTCATCTGACGCTCCAGGAGCTCTACACTGCTTTCCGTGAGTCTTACTCTGGATTTACACTGCATGTCCTAATGCACAGATCAGTAGATTTCTGTACAAAAAATCCATATTATCCTCTACAGTCAGTGGTGGAAAGAGGGCTGAAAAAAAACATACCCAAGTTAGTGGCATAGCGCAAAATGCGTGCCCCCAACCCCATCCACAAGGATTATTGATGGGGGACCCAGGTGTAGAGTAGAACTTCTAGAGTAAGATCTTCTGCTGTAAATATTACTCAAATTATGAGTATAAAGCAGCCCTTTAAAAGCATGTGTGTGTAAACGTAACATTCTGTAGTGCGTTTAGTGCTTGTTTAAGGCCTAATTTGGTGATTTCAGTCTTCATACAGAAGAAATCTTCCTCTCCATCATCATCTAAACAGTCTCTCGGTTAATGCCTGTAAGGATTTTGTCTTCTTGGACACTTTTAATGCTTCCACAATGTACATGTTTGCTCCATTTATGAAGTGTTTATGTCTTGAGGTCGTTCTAAATGATGCGTTTTTTCTGCATGTGATTTGATTGGATGGGAATCCAAGAACTGATTACTCTAGTCAGTCAAATATATATATATAGCGCGGTGGCGCAGTGGGTAGCACAATCACCTCACAGCAAGAAGGTCGCTGCTTCGAGACTCGGCTGGGTCAGTTGGTGTTTCTGTGTGGAGTTTGCATGTTCTCCCCGTGTTGGCGTGGGTTTCCTCCGGGTGCTCCGGTTTCCCCCACAGTCCAAAGACGTGTGCTAAAAAAATTGGGTTTCGGTTGTTCAGACACACTGCTGCTCGGTTCTCAACCAGCTGAGAGATGGGACAACGTGTTGGGAGACCTGTGGAGGGATCTATTCACCTGTCCGTCTTTTGGTGTCCGGTGGTGGTTCTCCTGGCTGGCGGAAATTCTGGTCTCCTGCTCCGCTCCTGCTTTGGTGAATGGATGCAGGCTTCGGCATCTTGGCGGATCGTGGCGACTCCCCCGGACTCTCTGGGATGGCTCCCTTCAGTTCTTTCCCTTCCGGTGGTGAGCCCCGCGTCCCCTGCTCCTCCCCATGCTGGGAGACAGCAGCAGGCAGATCCTTTCCTAGCCAGCCTCAGGTCGACCCGACACTCTGGGCAGACGAATGGGTTTCTCCCCCACTCGGGTTAACTCCCAAACACCTTTCCTCTCAGTGGCGAGGGCAACTGGACAACATGTTCCTCCTTCTCCCGGTGTCAGCACCACTGTAATGAAGTTCACGGCGACCTGGCCGTTATTATAAGTTACTATGGCGATGCAGTGGCGCAGTAGGTAGTGCTGTCGCCTCACAGCAAGCAGGTCGCTGGTTCGAGCCTCAGCTGGATCAGTTGGTGTTTCTGTGTGGAGTTTGCATGTTCTCCCTGCGTTCCTGTGGGTGTCCTCCGGGTGCTCCGGTTTCCCCTACAGTCCAAAGACATGCGGTACAGGTGAATTGAGACGGATAAATGGTGGATGTTTCCAAGAGATGGGTTGCAGCTGGAAGGGCATCCGCTGCATAAAAACATGCTGGATAAGTTGGCGGTTCATTCCGCAGTGGCGACCCCAGATTAATAAAGGGACTAAGCCGACAAGAAAATGAATGAATGAATGAATGAATATAAGTTACTATATAATAATTTATATCATACAACTTACTTAAAATAATAAATGGTCCCGGTCCTCTCTCCGCTTCCTCTGCCATCGTTCCTCCTCTTATAGTCCAGACCTTCCTGCGTAGCATTCGAGGCCGCTGTGCGTCACAGGTGTTTCTCATCCTTTACTTACACAGCAGCCACGTTCCGTTCCCACGGCTCTCAGCCCCGAACCCTCGCCACACAACAAAAGGAGTAAATTTATTATGTAACAGACCAACACACCAAGTATAGAACTAGGAAACAGGAGTTCAGTGCAGACTACATTGTTGAAAGTAAATAGTGAGGAAATGTGTTTTTTTGTGTGTGAACTATCCCTTTAATCTAAGTGTGGGAACCCTGACAGCACATCTCAATCTGTGTCAGAAGTGACCATCTTATTTTAGTGCCAATTTAAACGCAGCCGTCTACGTCCCGTCTGCAGATTTCTGGACTTCATTGAGCCAGGCTTCATTACGGTCTTCTCATCCGCAGTGAAGCGGCACCTGATCCTCTGGCCCAGTGAATGCTAATCATGGTGCAATGATGAGAAATGAGTGATTTTGGCTGAAAAGAGTGATGAGCTGGCAACCTGAGATCATCTCCTATGATCCGTTTCCCCACATCGCATAAATGCACTCACCGCAGTCATTTAAAGGGCTCCTATTTGGCCCTTTTTGCAAGATGTAAAATGAGACTGTGGTGTCTCCAGAATGTGTCTGTGATGTTTCAGCTCAAAATACACCTCAGATCATGAATTATGCGCTGCTAAAAATGTCAAATTTGGGCTCAGCGCGAATTTGACCTGTTTTGCGCTTGTGCCTTTAAATGCAAATGAGCTGGTTCTCCCCGCCCACTGTTCAGGAATGTTGATGTCAGGACAAAACACAGCACAATAACAAATTTTATTGCAAGTTTAAAGTTCAGATCATTTTACTGATCCACAGCTTTGAGTGTTGAGATAAACGAATCTTTTTTTGAGTCATTTCGTTCAAGTTGCCAAAATATCATTAACAAAAAACACATCTACTAGCCCAAATGTTGATCACACTGCAAGCAAGTCAGGACAAGCATGCTCTAAGAAAGAGTAAATAATCATTGATTGTTCTCCTGAGCCTTTCTTCTATGATTAGCTCAGCTCAGCTCTTCTGACACGTCTTCAAGATTGAGAACATTTGTTCACGTGACACATACAGTATTACAGGATTAACCAATGCACACAGTCTGAGCTGGAAACACTCATGATTAGCTCAGCTTTCCAGTCTTCTGGTTTTTAAGTGGTTCGTTCATCATCTCCAGAATGTAAAGAGAGACGAATGATTGAAACCAGAGGACCCGTGAAATGTCCACTGTGGAAAAATCAACCCAGGCTCATTCTGAAAACATAGTCTCGGCGACGTGTCTGGAAAGCGTGAATTATGTAGCCGGAGGTACGTATGGCCGCTTTTAATTTTTTTCAGCGAACGCTACGGGCGGTGTGACGCCATTCCTTTTGGAGCTTACCAGCTGACCGCTTACCTTCGTGTGGAGGGCTTTCCCGTCGCAACCAGTTTGTCCAATTAGCTCGTCGTGTACGTCAGCGGACTTGAGACGCAGAGAGGAGTTGACGACGACCAGGTTTGAGTCCGGGGAAGAGCTGTTCCAGAAATCAGGTAAGACAGAAACAGAATCCAAAAAATACAATGAACTAATGAATAACAGGGTGAGAATGTGGTAAAATCTGAAAATGTGGTAAAGAAATCAGACGAGGGCTTTTCTTTTTCTGGACGGCTTTTGTAAACCGTCGGTTGGGTTTAGGGAAGTAAGTGGGTGGGCAGGTAATTCGGTAAAATTGGTTGGGTTTAGGGAAGGAGGAGGGTGGGTTGGCCAGTCGCCCAGTCAATCATTCAGTCATTCAGTTGGTCGACAGCGGCCTCTGGTGGGTTTATGCGAGAGTGCACGAAGATGGGCACTCGCGAGAGACATTTGAGATACGAAATCGCGAAAACAAAGTGTGGTTTATTTATAAACTAATTTCGAGAGGATCACGTGCATAAATCATTACCTCTGTAATCTGCCCCATTAGATGATTACGGAAGCATTATAAATAACCAGAGTTTTTCACCCCAGTTACCTTCGTCTTGAAGCTTCCCCCCTTCCACCCCTACTTCCTCCCCCTTTTCCGATAGGGCGACACGGTCAGCCAATGGCTAGCACTGTTGCCTCACAGCAAGAACACCACTGGTGTAACCTCCTATCGGGCTGGTTGGTGTTTCTGTGCGAAGTTTACATGTTCTCCCCGTCTTTGCGTGGGTTTCCCCCGGGTTCCCCGGTTTCCTCCCACTGTCCAAAAACATAAACCATAGCCAATCGACTAAACCAAATTATCACCTAAGACAACTTTAGTTTACACTTCTCACACGGCGACAAGCAGGGGAGTTCTCGAGACCTACCTGAGCTTGAACTCCCCTCTTGCCCTTCTAATGGGAGGGAGCCCCGGGCTCGAGGATATTACGAGCTCAGTGCTCTCTCCCAGGACAGCATGCCAAATACACTTTATTGATTATCAGCTAAGTGTGAACTCTTGAAAACTGCAAAATTACATACCTCCCGGGATGTATTTCGCAGTCTCCAGAAACGTCCACGGGACTACGTTTTCAGAATGAGCTTGGGTTGGGAAAGATTCAGCACTGCAAAATAAGGGATGCAGTGAAGGGATGAGGATTAAGGGATAGCGCAGATTTGCAAATGAGCAACCAGCATTACACATGCAGTCCATGAGGAGATCAATCAAACATTAGAGTGACCCTTACTTTAGGATTCAGCTGCTGGAGCACAATCACAGCTCCATTACCCAGCAGCAGTCATTAAACTGGCTAATGACGGCCTTTAGCGGACGGCTCGTGGTCATTATACAGTCACTTTAGTTTTGTGTTCAACTGACCACTGTAGAGTCGGCTGTCGGTGTGATGAAACACTGCGCTGGTCCAGTCCTCCTCAAGGTGAAGTGTGTGTTGCTGCAGTGGGGTGTGCTGGATGCTTGTCAGGAATGAGGGAGAATATATCAGGAAAGAAATGCATCGCTGCTGAAGCTGACTTCTATATGAGCAGACGATCCCTGAGGAAAAGCCTCTGTGTTTGCTCAACACGCTTCAGTTTGTAGAGAGAGATGTAAGGTTTTTGTGTGACAAAATCATTTCCATGCATCATCATCCCACATGAGAAAAATACTGTAGTTTTATCACTTATACTGTACTGTATACTGCACTTCTGTCATTTATAGTAAATCCTGGAGTGTTACTGAACCATTCTACAGGAAAACACTTCAGTTAATCGGTTGTGATGATTCTACAGTTGCTATGGCAACACAACAACTACAGTAATTTATGTGTGTGGCAATTCTGCAGTTGCTATGGTAACACAACTACAGTAATTGATCTGTTGTGGGTGTTCTACAGTTGCTATGGTAACGCAACAACTACAGTTATTGATATGTTGTGGTTATTCTACAGTTGCTATGGTAACACAACTACAGTAATTGAAGTGTTGTGGTGATTCTACAGTTGCTTTGGTAACACAACAACTACAGTAATTGATATGTTGTGATGATTCTAAAGTTGCTATGGTAACACAACAACTACAGTAATTGATATGTTGTGATGATTCTAAAGTTGACAACAACTACAGTAATTGATATGTTGTGCTGATTCTACAGTTGCTATGGTAACACAACAACTACATTAATTAAAGTGTTGTGGTGATTCTACAGTTGCTATAGTAACACAACAACTACAGTAATTAAAGTGTTGTGGGGATTGTACAGTTGCTATGGTAATACAATAATATCTACAGTACAGTAATATTAGCAGTAATTTTAACAAATAACCCAACACTGTAGTTTTCAACAACTATAGTGTATATTATTCTACAATACACCACAGTTTAATGTAGTAAAAACTAAAGTGAACTACTGTTTGTATTACAGTTTAGCAGTTCACTGTAGTTAACACTAAAGGACGCTGTAGTATTCCTTAACAGTGTTGTTAATACTACAACATATACAGTAAATACACTTTACTATAGTATATAGTTCAAAAACACTGTGCACTAATACGGTAACAGAGTTAAGATTTTCCACCAATGTGTGCTGTAACTCCAGATCTCAAAGCAGACTCACTGTAAAAAGTGCTACACTCACAAAGTTGGTTTTATATACTTTAAATAATTGCAATCTAGTTAATTATATTTGTTTTATACCAAAAAATATCAATTTGCTTATTGTTTACTTAAAGTAGATCAGTTTTTAAATAACAGTATATTTTAAATAAAACTAATGCAATTTATTTGAGTATATTTTTGTATGTGGTTATTGTGTAGAATAAATGTTATAAAAGTGAGTTGACACAGACAATTTATTAGAGCAGCTGTCGATGTGTGCAGGTCTGTTCATCAAACGTGATTTTAATAATTCTGCGTGACCCCATTTTCACTGCCCGCCACTTTCCAGACACACGCAGCATCTACAAGGGGTGACATTTACTGCTCGCAGCAGCGGATCTGATTAACACGGTAAGTTGCAAATGTAGCCGAATGATAATTGTAAAGTCATGCTAAACTGCCGACTTCACTAGGCAGGTGAGGTTTTAGCTTGTAAATTGTACTGTAACGTCAGGTAACAGACTGCTCTCACATGGAAAGCTAAGTTGGCTAACGCTAACCAACGCTAGTTCATGCTAACGATTAAAAGTGATAGTCCTGAGAAAAAATTTTTTAAAGTAGTTTTAAAACACTTAGTAGGTATAACTAACGTTACAGAACGGATTAACTAGGTCTCTGGTGGGCGGTCGGGGTGTGGGTGCAGTTTGCTTGCGCTAACTTGGCTAGCTCACCTAAATAAAAATCAGCACATTAAGGATTATATTAAATACAGAAACGTATGGAACAGTAGTTTGTGTTTAGCGTAACATTAAGTAGCTTAAGGTTTGTGTTTAAGAGATTTAGTCCATAAGTTTTTTGTTAATACTGCAATGTGAATAAATTACAGATTTATAATTTATTTGAACTTAAATTACATTTATGTTTACAGAACCATTTAAGATGTACGCACCTCATTCTAAAATGCATTTTCTTGGTCTTTAGATACCAAAGTGATTTTGATTATTTTGTTAAGAAAAACGTTAGATACGATTACAGCTATAATTATTTGCAGGTAAGTAAAACACGGGTAAAATTGCAAACAATAGTGGGCTCCATAAAATTGCATTTGATATCTGAAGATTTTTTGTATGTGTGCAATGAACAAACAGTAAAAAATATCCTAATGCAGTTTCTTATTATCTGTCAGTCTTTCACTAAAGCTAACTGAAAACACTGATTCACTGAACTATCATTTGCCAGTAACATTAAATTTTGAGAAAAAGTAAATTAAAAGTAGCTTCAGCAAAAATGTAATGTTAACCTCAAGGTAATATGTAAAATGGCAATGTATTTATTTAATTTTGTATTATGACTTATGCAAAGTTTGGTGCAAAATGAAGATGACAGTTAAATCATAGATTTTATATTTGCCATTTTCAAACTGTTTAATATGTAAGTTACATGCATATTTTTATGCTTTATAAGTTGCAAAAATAAACTGAAAATATAATACCTAAATTTAAATAATTCCTTGATTGACAGGCAACCGAAATACCATACACTGTTACACTGAATAAAATCAGTTTTCTTTAGAATTTGATTCTTAAACACACCTGGAATAATGTAAGTACACAATAACCTATATAGCCTTTTTTTTAATACAGAAGTTTAACTAAGGTAAATTTTAACTGATAAACTAAGGTGTTTCATCCATGGATCATTCTCACTGCACTTTTGTAACTTGACTTGTAGTTTATGTAAGATATTTGCTATTTAGCATTTAGCTATTTAATATTATTTAGTATCAAACACCTGAACTCCTGTTTCTTTTTTCTCTCCACCAATAGAGTTGTGTGGAATCAGAGGTGCATGCGGCTGCCCACGGGAAAAATTTGACATCAGCCCAACACAGTTTGGATAATCATAGGACTGTCAGAGGTTTACCAAACCTGTCATGTGCATGATGGCTCCTGTTTGGACTTACTGATGTCCTCGACTTCCATCAAAACTGTATACATTATTTGAGATATATCAGAGACTCTTTGTGGGACTGGACCTTATGCATCATCAAAGTATGCAGATCTCCTTACTGAGTTGTCTTAGATGATTTCTCAATAGGATCTGGCATTATTAATGTTTTTATTTATGTATTGTGTATGTGCAGCCACATTAATGGCCTGTTTTGTAGTCACTTTTAGGGACATTGGTTGACATTGAATAAATGCTATGGTCTTTAATCCATCTTCCCATTCTTATTTAATTGTTATTAACCGTATAAAGTCTGTTTATCTGTTTTTACTTAATCACTGTATAGTGTGCTTAGAATATAAAAATGAAGATTTATTTTCTGAGGTTACAGCCAGAAGTCAATTGAATTCATTTTAAATGACATATGCATGGTTAATTTTATTTAGATAATTAAGTTCTTAATACCTAATTAAAATAAGTTCAGGCAACATATAGCAATGTATAAATAAGTTAGGTTTAACAAAAAAAGTAAGTTTATCTGATTTGAGTAATTTTAGAAATATTAGTTGGCTCAACTTAATTTTGTTACATTTGTTTTAAGCAAAGTTTTAGTGTTTAATATACTTAAAAAAGGCTGGAAGTTGATTCAATCTAAAACGTCCGATGCAGCCACTTGCCTCACTTTTTATAAGTTAGATCTAGGTCATACTTTTTACAGTGCTCCCCGTGGCGTGTCTAAAACACAATTTGATGTATTTTCATCATATTATTGTTTTTAAAAAGTGAATTGACTGAAATACCACAGTAACAGAGTTGACATGTAATAATTGATCTACTTTTGCTTTAAGTCTAAATATTTTGCACAAATTACTGAGACGGGACTAATGACACTGTTATGATCACCAGTCATCGGGCAGTTGCGGATCGCTGGAGAACTACAACTTGGCTACTGAACCGAACTACAACTCCCAGAACCCTTTGCACTCATCAACTGCTGACACAGCTGACAATAATCCAGACATTGACACACACACACACACACACACACACAGCTGTAGCTCATCTTCACTGATTTCATGGACTGTTTAAACACCTCACTTTTACATACACATTGCTGAATCTTGTTTTACCCCGTGTAGCATTATGAAGTGTTTTCCTTGTTTATCTTGCCATGTTTTGACCCTTTGCTTTGTTTATTGTTTCTGTTGTCTCGCCACGTATCCTGACCATTCGCCTGTTTCTTACTACGCTTTGGATTACCTACATGCTCCTGTTTGTCTCTGTTCTTGACCATTACATGCACGACTACTCTTCAATAAACCGCACGTGGATCCTCAACTCACCTCAGTGTCCTCCAGAGTTTACGGCCAGAGTTTGTGACCTCATTTGGAGCAAGTCACATGCTTTTTCTCTCAGTGCTTAACAGATTGTTCTGCCTCTTAATAACCAGTGTAACAGAGTTAACCAGAATGTAGAAGCACACCAAAATTACATATAATACAGATAATAGTTGTTCATGCAAATATTTATTCACCCTAATTAAGTAAACTCACAAAAAAAAAAGATGAAAATTAGAGCTAATTATTTGATGATAATTGAATCTAAATGTGTAGTTCAGCAGGAAGAGACTTAATATTTATTAATATTTTCCAGGCAAAATGTCCTTCAATACTGGTCTCCAAGTGCAGTTATAAAAATCCATAAACTTGTTCACTAAACTCCTCACGATGCAGTATGGGATTGCATTTCTTAGGGTTGCATGAGATGTGGAGTTGATGGGAAAGTCTTTGTACTCATTAGTATCAAAGGAGCTCGCTGTTAAATTTAGACTTAAGTTAAATTTATTCCAACGTGAGGATTAATAAAGCGCAGATAATGTTCATCTGTAGAGATTACATCTTGAAATAAATCTGACAGTTGTGGATTTCACCAAAAATTAAACATAAGCCAAACCAAAAGTCTCAGTTTCCAGGACAGTAAGTAATACAACAAAGCTAGTAAGCATGAGGGGGGAAATAATATTTAATCAATGATCATAAGTACAGGGTGTCTGAGGGGTCTTAAAAAATCTTACATTTCAAATCCCAAATTCTAGGCCTTAACAGGTCTAAAATTTAGAGAGATTTTGTGTTGTTAAATCATTTTAAACAGCTCTTACTTTTCTTCTTTACATTATCTAATCTGGTCGACCAATCATCAATAATCATCTCAATAAAACCTTTAACAAAAGTTAAATATTCAACTCTATTTACCAATGGTGTAATTTATTTGCTTAAAATAGCATTTGTTTAAAAATATCCATGTGTTTCAGACAGACTGTTGTGCATAAATTTAGCTTGTTATAGTTTTATATAAGTATTGAACACATTGCCATGTGTTTTTCCTGGGAATATTATTTATAAAGGAGCTGCTGACATGAATTGAAGCAGATTTTTTGGTAAAAACCCAAACAATACAAAGATAAAATAAAACAAAACAGTCTGATAAAAGAGTTGTGTGTAATAACACTAGAATGACAGAAGGAGAAAGCACTGAAATGTGTTCAGTAGTTCAGTACTTTACATAGAGGCTTTATTAATGATGGCAGCTTAAAGACGCCTCTCATTTGGAGAATGAAGCCTCATGCACTGCTCAGGTCTGAGTTTCTCTCAGACTTCAACAGAGTGTCAGTATCTTGATGGATCTGTGGGTCTCGTCTAACAAACCTGAGCTTTATTCTGTATTCTCTATTGGATTGGGGTCAGGTGATTGGCTGGGCCATTCTACAGCTTGATTTTCTTTCTCTGAAAGCATCTGAGAGTCTCCTTGGCTGTGGATCATTGTCTTGCTGAAATGTCCACCCTGGTTTCATCTTCATCCTCCTGCTAATGTAGATGTTGGACTGAAGCAGCTGACGTTCATTTACACTGAGGAAGGGCAGAGGGTTGCAGGAGAATTACTGAGAGATTTCAGCTGCTGTCTGGGCTTTCACTGCTCAACTACACCTCCCTTTCTTCATGTGTTCAATACTGTTTCCCTCCGTCATTTCATTTAATTACACAGAACTTCATTTGTGAACTAATTAGATTTGTTTTCTTTGCATATATAGATTTCTTTGGTTGTTACCAACATCTGGTAAACATTTCAAGCCAACGACACCTTTAGAAATATGCTTTCTGACAAAAACGGTGATGTAATACTTATTTTCCCCATTCCCTATAAATTACAATTATTTTAATGAGACAAGTTAAAATCTTTTCTTTGGCCAAACCCAGCTAATAATAGAAATCCTTAGCATTTAGCCCTGTAAATGTCTGAAATTTGCTTTATAATGGTCTTAAAAAGGTCTTAAAACGTCTTAAATTTGACTTGCTGAGACCTGCAGAAACCCTGTACTCTAAGCAGAGTAGCTGATTTCATGTCAGGTACAGGCAGCTCCTGCAGAAACACATCATATGAGGACACAGTGGACTTTTGGAGAGTGATCAGTTTATTACACATACAGAAGGACACAGCCACACTTCTGAATGAAGAACACCCTGTGAACAGAGGATAGAGGTAATATTACAGAAGTAAGACGCTTCACAAGAATATAGAGGCAGCATAACCGTACATCTGTAATTATTGTAAAATGTTTCTCAAGCGCTGCTTAACTGATTTTTATTAGAAGAGATAAGTTATAGTAATTAATTTCTGATAACTCATTTATTTTGATCTTGCTATGGCGCAAGCACAATATTTTAATAGTTATTTTGCAAGATACTGTATTAGTATTCAGCTAATAAGGCAAGTTATTGGACGACTGTGGTTTGTTCTGTAGACAATCGCAAAAAAAGGAGCTAGTAGTACTGAAATCATATATATATATATATATATATATATATATATATATATATATATATATACTGTACTATATACGTACGGCAGACACAGAGATTATAAACATCTCCACAAGGCAATATCTGCTGCTGCTGAAATTAACCAGCCGAAGCCTGAGCGATCGATGATTACAGCTCACAGTCTGACTGAAGGAAGCAGCAGAGATCAAGAGCTGCTGGCTCTAATTGCTGGAGGAGTGTGTGTGTGTGACCGCGGGTCTCTCCGTCTGCATATCAGAGGGGTCGCAGGTCTACCTGGGCTGAATGAGTGAATTAAACAGGAGTTAATCAAACGTGTCCAATGTCTCGCTGTCAGCATCTCCTCTACTCACTGAAGCGGAACATCATAAGAGACTGAATACTAGTGCTGCAACGGATCACAAATCTGATGGTTTGCATCACGCTGGCCATAGCTGCACGATATTGGGAAAATCTGATATTGCGATATTTTATTTTTCCGCCATAAATATTGCGATGTTTCACAAGATGGTTTAGATAGCACTATTTGACTGTTTTATGTGGAGTCTAAAGCCCCTTTCTCACATACAGACCTTTCCAGAAAATTACCGGCAATTTTCCATAAAGGTCTGTATGTGTGAACCGGCCCTTTTTAAAACTCCGGTAAATTCCTTCCAGCAATTTTCCAGAAAAAATGTTGTAATATTAGTGGTAATTTGCCGGGATGCTGCTCTGTGTGAACGCAGAAGGAAGACTGCCGGCGAGAGCGCGTTCACGATTAGAACACACTGACGTGAGACGTCAACTCCAGCCAATCAGAACACTCATTTACATCCGTGCTCTTCATGAAAATAAAAGCCATTGAATATTTTTCCAGACACATTTAGCTGCCAGACGCCAACTGTGTCAAAAATTCTGCTTAAAATGCTCACGATAAACCGCTGTCTGTTTACCTTCAAGCTCAGCTTCAGTTGCACATGCGTGTGCACGTGAAGCAGCCAGCACACACACACATTATGAACATCTTTACATGTGAAAGTGGTCCTCCATATGTTTTCATCAAAGTTGTTCACAATACTGATCCATCCACATTTGATGGTGAACATTTAGCTGCGGTTCGCGCTTCTGCCTTTGGATGTCTCTGGAACAAAAGCAGCTGCATGAATGCTAAAGCTTTAAATTAAAGTGAAACCGTCAACAACAGGCCGACGCCTTCAGTGTGTACAGATACAAGCACAGCCATTTAGAGTCCATTATAGTTAATGATGTCAGAATTTACTAGTATTTTGGAATGGATGTGCAAATAGTCTATTCTGGAAAAATTCTGTGACGTCCGTGCCTGTGTAAACAGCGCTTTTCTGAATTCACCGGTACAGTCATTCTGTAATTATCCGGATATTTACCTGTATCACTGTGTGAAAAAGGCAAAAATGCCAAAAATGCTTTGCTTTGTCTCATTTCTAGTGCAAATATCTAAAAATGACTAGTTCAATCAAATAAAATATTGTTTTGTTTGGTAAGAAATTAGTCAAAATTAAGAGTTTTTCAATAAAACAAGTCAAATTATCTGCCAATTATGTAAACAAAAATAATCTCGTATTTCCTTTGACATGCAGATATTCAGACTAGAAACAAGACAAAGATTGTAAGTACGGTATTTTTATTTCATTCATTCATTCATTTTCCTTTAGCTTAGTGCCTTTATTAATCAGGGGCCGCCACAGCGGAATGAACCGCCAACTTTTCCAGCATATGCCCTTCCAGCTGCAACCCAGAAATGGGAAACACCCATATACACTCATTCACACACACACACACACACATATCCCACGGCCAATTTAGTTCATCAACTCCCCTATAGCACATGTGTTTGGACTGTGGGGGAAACCAGAGCATCCGGAGGAAACCCACACCAACACGGGGAGAACATGCAAACTCCACACAGAAACACCAACTGACCCAGTTGAGGCTCGAACCAGTGACCTTCTTGCTATGAGGTGATCGTGCTACCCACTGCGCCACAGTGACGCCCTTATTTGTCTTTAGTACTGATTAATCTAATGTATATGCACAAATATAATATTGTAAAGCTTCCCAGAGAGATCTGTGAGGGCTGAACTCATATGTTGAGCACTGTATTTGAACGAGATGGTGTGTTTTGACTAACGCTTTCATGAAGAATAACACTAGTGATTGGATTTGAGATGAACATTGGTCTTGTTCATTCATTCATTCATTCATTCATTTTCTTTTCTGCTTACTCCCTTTATTAATCTGCGGTCGCCACAGCGGAATGAACCGCCAACTTATCCAGCACATGTTTTACGCAGTGGATGCACTTCCAGCTAGGGAGGAAATACACACTCATACACTACGGACAATTTAGCCTGCCCAATTCACCAGTTCCACATATGTTTGGACTGTGGGGGTAACCGGAGCACCCGGAGGAAACCCATGCCAACACGGGGAGAACATGCAAACTCCACACAGAAACGCCAACTGACCCAGCCGAGGCTCAAACCAGCGACCTTCTTGCTGTGAGGCGAACGTGCTATCCACTGCGCCACCGTGCAGCCCACATTGGTCTTGTAGTTTTGCAGTATGTTTGTGTGTGTCTGTGTGTTTGGACACATTTGTCGAGTCAAACACATTTGCATTCTCTTTGGCAGGCACATAAAGTTCTTGTTCTTTGAAGCCGCTGTTTACCCAAATCAGCCTCGGTGACTAATTGCACCTGGACAGTTTCCGTGGAAACTAAGGATGCCTGTTGTGCATGTTTAATTAATTACAGCGCGTTTCTTGAAGCGGCTTTTAAGTTTTAATGCCCTTTTCTCCTGATAACAGATGGGCGCAGGGCTCCGCTGTCATTCCCGATGTTGTCATTTCCTGTCCTGCATCCATTGTGGCTCAACGTGAAGAGCCAGCTGTCAGCCGGAATAAAATCCTCATAAAATCAGCCGTGCGTCCCACCATGTGAATCCTGCGCTCGAGTCTGATCCAGCGTAATCTCTGCTATGATCTCATTTGTGAGAGGAGGAGGAGGTGTAAATGTGTGTCTGGGAATTCTCCCAAAGCCTAATGTGTTTCGCGGCCTGGCAAAACACTTGATAAATGCACATTTTTGCAGCCTCTGTGTAAACTGGCAGCTTGAATTCATTGGTGAATCAAACCCCAAATCATGTGTTGTTGTTGTTGAGAGGAGCGCTGCTAATTCACGAAGCTGTCAGACGCACTTTAATGGCAGGGTTATATCTGGTTGGTAAAAATAACAAATGTTTTTTATTTGATACACTGAAAAATCAGAGATTTAGTCAAGATTCTAGTCCAAATATCTAAACAAGTATAAATCAAGAAGCTTTTCCTGGACAAGATAAAAAATATTGTCTTATTTTCAGAAATAATGAGTCAAAATTATGTGAGTTTTTTCTTAAAACAAGCTAAAAAATCTGCCGGTGGGGTAAGAAAAATAATTTTGTTTATAAAAAAAAAAAATTTAATTAATTAATTAATTAAAAAAATAAATAAATAATAATAATAATATATATATATATTTTTATTTATCTATTTTTATTAAAAAAAATTTGCATACCCCATCTTAATTAATAATAGGGTTATACACTACCTGACAGAAGTCTTGTCGTGGATCCCAGTTGTAAGAGCAGCAAATAATAACTTGGTGGATTTTTCCCATTAATCATCCCAATCATCACCTACTGGAACCTGCATGGAGCCAAGATTCTCGTAGGAATCAGTCAAGTTTGGTGAAGGAAACATCATGGTTTGGGGTTCGATTCAGTATGAGGGCGTGCGAGAGATCTGCAGAGTGGATTGTGTAAGGCTTGAAGCTTACGCTGCTATTCTGCACCAATAGTCGGAAACAGAAAGCAGTTGAAGGATGCCGTGTTTAAATCCATTATTAATCCGACTCCATTAGAGGTGCTATCATCATTGATAAAGAGAAAGAATCTCAACGCCTTAAAGCAGGCAAAGTTGTTTATTATGTTACATGTTTAAATATACAGACAGTAAAATGAAGCAAATTAACATACTGTATACGGAAACATAGCTGTAACATATGAGCTGCTGTGTAACAAAGAGAGTGAAACTGTTTGCGGTAGACGCAGAGTGAAAGCCATTCTCCCAGATCAACAGTTACCTTTCCTTATTATACCATGAGTAAAGCATTGTCAAACATGAGCGAACACCAACCTCCAAAACCAGCTGGACACGAAAGCAGAGTTGAGGAGATAAAGTGGGGGAGCAGTACATTAACATACTCTCCTCAGGTCATGACTCAATAATAGTAAATATATTGTATATTGAAATACAATCAATCAATGTCTCTGTTGATTTCATCACTTAAGTCAGTGGTCACCAAACTTGTTCCTGGAGGGCCGATGTCCTGCAGATCTTAGCTCCAACCCTAATCAAACACACCTGAACAAGCTAATCAAGGTCTTTCTAGGTGTACTTGAAACATCCAGGCAGGTGTGTTGAGGCAAGTTGGAGCTAAACCCTGCTGGGACACCGGCCCTCCATGACCGAGATTGGTGACCCCTGATTTAAGTCATAATCTGTCAAATGACACCAAACATGACAAAGTTATATAAAGGAAGATCACAAGCAGATGAATTGTGTATGGTGAACGGCACAAGGTTACTGTAAGCAAATGGCAGAGATGTGTGTTGGAGCTGTGATGAAGGACCCATCCCATGCTTGGAATGCCTCAGTAGTCCTCCATTAGCATAGAAGGAATAGTATAACATTTTCTCAGCTTTCACTCTGTGTTGGTGTGTTT
>NC_079455.1:830323-840323 GCF_903798145.1 Danio aesculapii | reverse complement strand
CTTACTGATTTACTTACTTATTTACCTACTTATTTTCTTATTTACTTACTTATTTGCCTAGTTATTTACTTATTTACTTAATTATTTACTTATTTAGCTACTTATTTAGCTATTTATTTACTTATTTATCTGCTCATTTACCTTCTTATTTACTTACTTGTTTACTTACTTATTTACCTATTTATTTACTTATTTACCTACTTGTTTACTTACTTATTTACCTATTTATTTACTTATTTACCTACTTATTTGCTTACTGATTTACCTAGTTATTTAGTTATTTAATTATTCATTTATATGTTTAGGCTCAGAAGGCTGTTATCATCCATCCACATGGTTAATCAGCTACTAGTAGGCGCATAAGGCCCCTACTGGCCGATATCTATCAGCTGATAACCACTAATAATGCCCATTTAATCGTCTGATAACATTCGAATTGGCTGAAATATGCACGTTTCATTTTTACATTAATATTTCTGCCATCATTTCACCCATATTTTGGCATGCATTTTTACAAACGTGTGTTTTTATATTAACAAAATGTCCCAAAGCTGAAAAAACATATGCTGCAATAGTTGGCAGTTCATTCCGCTGTGGTAACCCCTGATAAATAAAGACCAAAGGAAAATTAATAAATAAATGAAATATATGAAACTTCTTCTTTTTTTATTTAAAAAAGTTCAACTCAAAGTGTGGTCGCCATGGTGGTGCAGTGGGTAGCACGATCGCCTCACAGCAAGAAAGTTGCTGGTTTGAGCCTTGGCTGGCTCAGTTGGCATTTCTGTGTGGAGTTTGCATGTTCTCCCCATGTTGGTGTGGGTGCTCCGGTTTCCCCTACAGACCAAACACATGCGCCATAGGTGAACTGGGTAAGCTAAAATTGTCCGTAGTGTGTGTGTGAAAGGGAGTGTAAGGGTGTTTACCACTGATGGGTTGCAACTGGAAGGGCATCCACTGCTTAAAACATATACTGGATAAGTTGGCAGTTCATTCCGCTGTGACGACCCCTGATTAATAAAGGGAGTAAGCTGAAAAGAAAATGAATGAATGAATGTTCTCAAAATGTGCATATTTAATTTTGATGACAAGTGGGGTGAGTAAAATAATGTTATATCAAAGCGAAAGCAAGATTATTTAGCTGATTATTTTGCTTGTTTGAAGTAAAACCTCATTAATATTGACTCATTATTTTCAAAAACAAGACTATATCTGTTGCTTGTCTTGATTTGCTTCTTAATTTAAGAATTTATAGAAATTTGGACTAGAAACAAGACAAAAACTCTATGTAGAAAAGCATTTCTTTCCTGCTAATTCCCTTCATGCAGTATATTAGTATATTTAAGTGCAGTTTTTGCTCCAGAAATGTTTTATCATCTATTTTTTCTTCAGCGTTTGTCATTATATCTGAGTCCAGCACTAAACCCGGCCAAGGAAGGGATTTCTGCTGTCATATTGCAGCAGAATGGTTTGTAGGCCTAATATTTGATCACAAGCTTCAGCAGCAAGGTTAGACTGACCTTTACTCTGGAGATTGTGCTTTTGGAAAACAAGCTAAATAATCTAATGTCAAAAAGAACAGCAAGATGATTTCGCTTTCTGCATTAGCAGATTATTGTGCTTCTTTTAAAGAAAAACTCATTTAATTTTGACTCATTATTTCTGAATATAAGATTATATGTGTTGCTTGTCTAGAAAAGGCTTCCTTATTTAAGAATTTTTAGATATTTGGACTAAAACCAAGACCAAAGTTATTTGCAGTGTGTGCTTACAACCAACATGAAACTAGCATTACATGTTCAAACCAATAGTATAGCAGTAAAGCTAATATCACTGTGCTATTAAAAGAACACCCATGCATTGTGAATTTTAATGCTATGTGCAATCCAGTTTAAGAATAAAATGGTCACACTTTAATATAAGGTGTCATTAGTTAATGTATGTACTAACATTCGTTCATTCATTTTCTTTTCAGCTTAGTCCTTTTATTAATCTGGGGCCGCTAAAGCGGAATGAACCGCCAACTTATTTAGCATATGATTTACGCAGCGGATGCCCTTCCAGCTGCAACCCAGTACTGGGAAACACCCATACACTCCCATTCACACACATACTCGTACACTACGGCCAATTTAGTTAATCAATTCCCAAACCGGAGGAAACCCACGCCAACACAGGGAGAACATGCAAACTCGAACCAGTGACCTTCTTGCTGTGAGGCGATTGTGCTACCCGCTGCACCACCATGCTGCCTGTATCTACTAACATGAGCTAATAATGAACAATACATGTACAGCATTTATTAATCATACTTCAACATTTACTAATGCATTATTAAAGGTGCCGTATGTAAGTTTGACACCCAGTGGTTGAATTAGGTATTGCACTCCTGGATCAAAGCACATTGTCACTCGGCTCCTTCTCTGATGAGTCCACGCAAGCACAGGTTACCAGATTGACTTGAGTGTGCCTGACTATCAAGCCTAAAGGCTGATTTGAACTATTTTCCAACTAGTGCAAGCCAACACATATCAGTGATTCAGCATCTACATTTAATCATGTTAAAGAGGTTTAATATGTAATTATTGCATTAAACACCTTACCATTTGGCTGGAGTGCAGTGAGTGCACTATTCTGTGCTTCTGAATGGCTGTATTTACATTTCTTTCGTGTTTCATCTGGTGCAAACAGCCAATCTCATTGCAAATCTCGTCATGTAGTGTGTTGTTAGACAGGGGGACACAATGTAACCGGCTCTTGAAGTGCTCTGTGGTTGGCATTATCTCTTTACAGAACTTGGATCACATCGATTCTGTGTTTTTCTGTCAATGTGGGGTGCTGTGTGTGCATTAATGAGGGAATAAATGAACTTAGCAATGAAATTAGAAAAGATTTTAGCAAATGGCTGCAAAATAACCAAGAGTGAACAATTTAAGGGCATCTGAATTCTTTCTGTACCCACTGTAGATTTGTTTATATTTGAGCACTGAAGGCTGTAGTTTTTGTTTTTGTTGGTAATGAAAGTCTTTATTACACACACACACACACACACACACACACACACACACACACACACACACACACACGGAGCGGTTTATTAGAGCAGGAAATGAAAGGATCAGTTTATGGTGGTTGAATGCCGGTACACATCATTTCTGCTCAGTGTCAGACGAACAGTGTTTACAATAAAATAATCAATGGTAATTTGCAGGGCGTCTGCTTTCATCTGCTGGAAAAGATAATAGAATATGGAGACTCTAATAAACCTGTCGCTGTCGGAAACTGTGTAACAGACCAACTTATTTTAGAACTCTTTTCTCAATCATGTTTCAAAGCAGCTTCACTGAAGGTCTTGTGGTAATAATGCCTCAGTATTTTACCAGAGAGAAGGTCTTATTAGAGCTGTGCAATATGATAATAAGATGAAAATATGTGTGAAATGGGGTTTAAATACAGCATTTTTTTAAAATTCATAAAGAAAAGCAACACAGGCTCGTTGTAAAAGCATATGAAGGCCATCTGCTGTTGAAAACATATGCTGGAATAATTGGCGGTTCATTCCACTGTGGTATTATTATTTATATAGTGCCTTTAAATACAACAGCTCAAAATAATTTTTACTCTCTTATGACTGAAATAAGATTGTCTGAAAAGATGAAGATTCCAGCACTGCCTCTGATAAAAGAAACAGATTTATTGATTGTGTAAAGTATTGATGAGTATTGCTCATTTTGTTTCCATGCATCTCATGGAGTGCTTGAGTTGCTCCAGACCTTATCTTTAAAAAAAAGTTAGCTAAATATGTGTGTGTGTTCACCGATAATGAACATATGTACTCAATTACCTTTCTAAATAAATACATCTGAGCAGTTGAGTGTGTGTGTGTGTGTGTGTGTGTGTGTGTGTATGGGTGTGTGTGTTAGCAGCCCTGCAGTCATGCTGTTTGCGCTCTTAAGTCTGTTTGCAGGCGGCAGGTGTTGCGCTGCATGTGGGTGTTGGTGTTATATTTTTAATCTTATTATAGGCGCCCTGAAACGCCTTTAATAAATCCACACGGCACTCGAGCACCAGAGATCTGACAGCTTTTGTGTCTCGTGAGAAACCTGCTATAAACGCGCAGTAAATGTAAGACTGATAATAACTTAACACACAACAGTGAACTGTGAACTCTGCCTTCAACACAATGGTAACACTTGAACTTTAGAGTCAAAAGAGGGAAAAACTCTAAACTTAAGGCAAGAACACTTTGAATGAAATACGTTACTTAGGGTGTGTTTTGCTGTACGTTTCAGATGTGAAATCCACTAGAGGGTGCTGTCTATATTATTGCAAATCTGAAATACGTTACTTAGGGTGGGTTTTGCTGTACGTTTCAGATGTGAAATCCACTAGAGGGTGCTGTCTATATTATTGCAAATCTGAAATACGTTACTTAGGGTGGGTTTTGCTGTACGTTTCAGATGTGAAATCCACTAGAGGGTGCTGTCTATATTATTGCAAATCTGAAATACGTTACTTAGGGTGGGTTTTGCTGTACGTTTCAGATGTGAAATCCACTAGAGGGTGCTGTCTATATTATTGCAAATCTGAAATACGTTACTTAGGGTGGGTTTTGCTGTACGTTTCAGATGTGAAATCCACTAGAGCAGGCATGTCCAAGCTCGGTCCTGGAGGGCCGGTGTCCTGCAAAGTTTAGTTCCAACCCCAATCAGACACACCTGGGCTAGCTAATCAAGCACTTACTAGGCTTTCTAGAAACATCCGTGCAGGTGTGTTGAGGCAAGTTGGAGCTAAAATCTGCAGGACACCGGCCCTCCAGGACCGAGTTTGGACACCCCTGCACTAGAGGGTGCTGTCTACATTATTACGAATCTGAAATACGTTACTTAGGGTGTGTTTTGCTGTACGTTTCAGATGTGAAATCCACTAGAGGGCGCTGTCTACATTATTACGAATCTGAAATACGTTACTTAGGGTGTGTTTTGCTGTACGTTTCAGATGTGAAATCCACTAGAGGGCGCTGTCTACATTATTGCGAATCAGAAATACGTTACTTAGTGTGTGTTTTGTTGTGCGTTTCAGATGACAAGTACATTAGAGGGTGCTGTTTACATTATAACAAATCTGAAATACGTTACTAAGGGTGTGTTTTGTTGTACATTTCAGATGTGAAATCCACTAGAGGGCGCTGTCTACATTACTGCAAATATGAAGTACGTTACTAAGGGTGTGTTTTGTTGTACATTTCAGATGTGAAATCCACTAGAGGGCGCTGTCTACATTATTGCAAATATGAAGTACGTTACTAAGGGTGTGTTTTGTTGTATGTTTCAGATGACAAATCCACTAGAGGGTGCTGTCTAGATTATTGTGAAACTGAAATATGTTACTTAGGGTGTGTTATTTAGGGTGTTTTATTGTATGTTTCAGATGATAAATCCACTAGAGGGTGCTGTCTGAATTAAAACAAATCTTTAATACGTTATTTAGGGTGTGTTTTGTTGTACATTTCAGATTCGTATCCTCATACAGGTCCAAGAGAAGGCGGAGCTTGTCGTACAGATCAGCTTTCGAATCACTGAGCTAAACTCTTTACTCAACCAAACCAGTAGTGTTTTCGCTATTTCACTAGCAGACACAAGCGAAACCTACATAGTTTTACCCTGATTTTACAGTGTCTTTTGTGAAAGCATGCTTTACCAGACTGGAACCCAAGCGCTCTGCAGCACAAACACTGCGCAAACTGAGTGAAAAAAAAAATCTGCGGATGTGTTTTGCTATTTCTGTGGAGAATTTTGGTAAAAATCTGTGGATTTCTGCTGAATTATTTTGGGAGTCTCATAACTAAAACCTTAATATATGAAATAAATAATAATATCTTTTTAACGTTTATTTGATGTTTAAAATGCAACTCCAATTAGATCCACTTTATTTGGTAAACAAAGCAAGTCTCTCATAAAATATATCTAATAAAAGACAGAATATATAACTTTACAAACTGCATTATACATAAATCAGATCAACATTTTCATATTAGTCAATAATATTACTGTAATTAATTAAAAAACTGAATAAATATAGATTTATACTCATTTACTCAAGTAAATAAACTGAATTAATGATGGGCTAAACATCTGTAGAATTCTGCGCGTGCAGATTCCATGTGGGCCTACTTATTACCCTTACTTTACCCTAATTAACCTAGTTAAGCCTTTAAATGTCACATTAAGCTGAATACTAGTGTCTTGACTACTATTATTTACTGTCATCATGACAAAGAGAAAATAAATCAGTTATAAGAATTGAGTTATTAAAATTATTATGATTAGAAATGTGCTGAAGAATCTTCTCTCCGTTAAACAGAAATTGGGGGAACAATACTCAGGGGGGCTAATAATTAGGAAATGAGTTGGAAATAAGCAAAAATATGAGCATTCAGAAAATATTGTGTTTGCAAAAATACAAATCTGTCAGGATGCTGAAAAAAATGAGTGTGTGTGTGGGTGTGTGTGTGTGGGTGTGTGTGCGTGTGCACGCTGAGTGTGTTTGTGTCCTCTTCTGCTGGGCAAAGCTCCACATGATTCCAGCATAGAAGAGAGTGTTTTTCTAGCTGGAGGCTGCTGAGAGTGAGAAGTAACGGGACGCTGGATCCTGAAAGGGAGATGCTGCTTTTATATGTGCTGTAAAACATGTTTTGGGGTTTAAGTGGGACGGGGTCTGCTTTTAGACTGCTGCCTGAAGAAACGGCTTGTTGTTGCTTTTGTAAAACCTCCTCTGACTTGCTCTTGTAAGTTATATTTGACAACAGGAGATAATGAGGTGCTGCGGTTAGTTCATGCTCGTTATGCTGCAGTTTCCCACATGTAACGCTTTACTTTAGGGGAGTGTTCATAACACACGTTTATAATCAAGACATGACACATGATGATTATATGAATGAGGAGATTTCATGTCTGCTTATGTTAAGTGTCATTACGCCATTTTAAATGCAGAGATGACGTTGTTGACATTAGCAAATAGACCATAACCTGGCTTTGTGTGCTTGTTTGTGTCTGTGTGTGTGTGTATCCACATGAGAGTGTGCATGCTCTTGTGTCAGTCTGTGTGTTTGTGTGTGAGAGTGAGTGTATATGCATGTGTGTGTGTGTGTGTGTGTGTGTGTATGTGTGTGTGTGTTTCTCCGTCCTCTCGCCAACAGCTGCTGCAGCGTGTCAGGCAGGTGCAGCAGCTCTAGGCAGAGTAAATCAGTGTGTGGATCGGCACTGAACTCTCTCAGCATCACCCAAATGACCACTTCTCAGTCTGACAGAGTTAAACCCACCTGCAACTGTCAGCAAATCACACAAACAGTGTGTAACGGGCCAGAAACAGAGTCCAGCGCTGCTCACAGCATCATTCAGACCACAGCTGTGATGAGCTGACCTGACCTGAAGGAGGACGAAGACTTTATCATCGCTCACACACTACTGTCCTCACTCTGCATCATTTGTGCTTCATCTAAAACTCCACATCTATAATCCTCTTAGTCTATGCTGACATTATCTTCAGCAGCTCAAACACTCTAATGGCTAATGGACAGTACAGTATAGACTAATGTGATGTGCTTTTGTCTTTCAGAGGTGATAGAGCTCAGTCTAGCCGAGGACAAACTTCTGAGTGTCTCTACTGTGACCGTGGGCCTGAGCGTGGTCCTATCCTGCGCTGTACAGGGCAGTCTGAGACCTCCTATTATCTGGAAGAGAAACGGCATCATCCTCAACTTTCTGGACCTGGAGGACATCAACGTGAGTAAACACACTGTTTTAGTGTCTGTCAGCTTTGTGTTTTTGACTGTTTGTCTCCATCTAGTGTCTGAATAATGTGCAGGTTAGTGTATACTCCATCAGCTGTTTTAGTTTCTGTTGTGTTTTTGACTGTTTGTCTCCATCTAGTGTCTGAATAATGCGCAGGTTAGTGTATACTCCATCAGCTGTTTTAGTCTGTCTCCATCTAGTGTCTGAATAAAGCGCAGGTTAGTGTATACTCCATCAGCTGTTTTAGTCTGTCTCCATCTAGTGTCTGAATAATGCGCAGGTTAGTGTATACTCCATCAGCTGTTTTAGTCTGTCTCCATCTAGTGTCTGAATAATGCTCAGGTTAGTGTATACTCCATCAGCTGTTTTAGTTTCTGTTGTGTTTTAGTCTGTTTGTCTCCATCTAGTGTCTGAATAATGTGCAGGTTAGTGTATACTCCATCAGCTGTTTTAGTCTGTCTCCATCTAGTGTCTGAATAATGCGCAGGTTAGTGTATACTCCATCAGCTGTTTTAGTCTGTTTGTCTCCATCTAGTGTCTGAATAATGCGCAGGTTAGTGTATACTCCATCAGCTGTTTTATTCTGTTTGTCTCCATCTAGTGTCTGAATAATGCGCAGGTTAGTGTATACTCCATCAGCTGTTTTAGTCTGTTTGTCTCCATCTAGTGTCTGAATAATGCTCAGGTTAGTGTATACTCCATCAGCTGTTTTAGTCTGTTTGTCTCCATCTAGTGTCTGAATAATGCGCAGGTTAGTGTATACTCCATCAGCTGTTTTAGTCTGTTTGTCTCCATCTAGTGTCTGAATAATGCGCAGGTTAGTGTATACTCCATCAGCTGTTTTAGTCTGTTTGTCTCCATCTAGTGTCTGAATAATGCGCAGGTTAGTGTATACTCCATCAGCTGTTTTAGTCTGTTTGTCTCCATCTAGTGTCTGAATAATGCGCAGGTTAGTGTATACTCCATCAGCTGTTTTAGTCTGTCTCCATCTAGTGTCTGAATAATGCGCAGGTTAGTGTATACTCCATCAGCTGTTTTAGTCTGTTTGTCTCCATCTAGTGTCTGAATAATGCGCAGGTTAGTGTATACTCCATCAGATGTTTTAGTCTGTTTGTCTCCATCTAGTGTCTGAATAATGCGCAGGTTAGTGGATACTCCATCAGCTGTTTTAGTCTGTTTGGCTCCATCTAGTGTCTGAATAATGCGCAGGTTAGTGGATACTCCATCAGCTGTTTTAGTCTGTTTGGCTCCATCTAGTGTCTGAATAATGCGCAGGTTAGTGTATACTCCATCAGATGTTTTAGTCTGTTTGTCTCCATCTAGTGTCCGAATAATGCGCAGGTTAGTGTATACTCCATCAGCTGTTTCTGTCAGCTTTGTGTTTATGACTGTTTGTCTCCATCTAGTGTCTGAATAATGCGCAGGTTAGTGTATACTCCATCAGCTGTTTTAGTGTCTGTCATTACAATCAAAATCAGAAAAGTTATCGTTATTAGTTACCGTTACTTTATTAATAACTATTAACTTTAACTAGGTAATTAGTAACTAATATATTTTGACAGTTACTATATATTATATAAGTTATTATATTCTGCATGAGCTTATTCTATATCCCTAATTGTACCAATACCTATACCCCACTACAACCTTACTAACTGTTAATAAACAGCAAATTATGAGTTTATTAAGGTGACATTAATAGCTAATGGATTATTAATGCATTGCACATTAAAATGAAGTGTGACTTAAATATTAAATAAAGCCGAATGCATTGGATGTTAAGTATATTGAGCAGCTCTTTGTATGTGTCCTGCGTGCTGCAGCTATTCGTCAGAGTTGAGGATTATAGAGAAATGTCCTGCAGAGTTTACAACACCTTCTCAAGGTGAGGAACCACGCAGAGACGCTCTTCTGATGGGAAATGATTGCTTCCTCTGTTAATTGGGCAGCTGCTGAATATCTGATAATCATCCAGAACGCGCAGCTCGGTCGGGGTCCGCTTGCATTGATTCCCAACAATTAATCAGTGCATTAGAGAATAGACGGCAAAACAAAATTACAAACGTTAGCGTTCATTATCAGGACACACACACTCGCTATTCTGAGGCGCACTTTTCCATTTCCAATTACTGATCATATTTGTGTTTTGTGCATTTTGGTGTGGTGGTGCTGTAATTGGAAATAGCGTAATGACAAGGGTCCCAGGAGCG
>NC_079455.1:767823-825323 GCF_903798145.1 Danio aesculapii | reverse complement strand
TCACAAGCTGTTTTCCAGATAACATGCAAAACGTGTAGGTTTAGATTGAGAACTCATGCAGTGATGGATGTGCTCATGCCGTGATGATGGCCAGTGAATAAACAGAGATGTGAGAACAAGCACAGGGTTGTGCAAAGAAACCCTGCTTTAGTCACAGCAAGCAAAGCGGTCTTGGTGTGGTAGCTCTGAATACAAATGGACTCCAGATCATTTCAGCTATATATAATGTTAGGTCTTTTGTGACTTGAAGGATGAGCGGTCACTATGCTCTTGGAGGAATTTTGGAAGGTTGAACACTTCTGGGAAGGTATATTGTTGGGCCCATTTCTTCCTCCACTTAGAGATAATGGCGGCTCCTGTAGTTTTTGGACTCGGAGAGCCTTTGAAATAGCTGTGTAACTCTTTTGATGTATTCCCTTTTCTCATCTTTTTTTTGGGGGGGGGGGATTTCTTTCACTTTTACCAGAGTGTATTACTATGTTTATCAGTACTGGGCTGTGCCTGAAAGTGGGTTGTCCACTGTGTAAAACATATGCCAGAGTAGTTGGTGGTTCATTCCATTGAGGCGACCCTTGATAAATCAAGAAGTTGTAGAATGCAGTGCTGGTGTTTTCCTGGATCAGTTTGAACAGGAATTGACACAGTGTCATCTATACTCAACATTTTATAAATCAAACACTTGTCATTGAGTTGACATTTGCACCTTCTGAAAGTGTGCTGCTAAAGAAGAACCGTTCAACAAATTAATTTCAAGGCATCAGTCTCCATTGAGGGATATGAACAAACACAAAGATAACAATCCAGTATTGTGTGCTGTATTAAATTGGTGAGCGGAGAAAATACTGGAAGGATTTTCAATTAACGGGACAATGCGTGTGATTGTTGGAGAGCTTGTTTTGTCAGTGGAGTCTCTGTAATTGAAGAGTGATGCAGCTGCATGAGGAACCCTGAGTGAGTGTTTGTTGCCCAAACCCCCCTCATTCCTCTTAATAAGATCAATTGTTTTGGAACTGAACCATTTTCTCTGTTGTTTACTGTCTGTCTCTTTGTCCTTCCAGTGCCTTTGGTAATCATGGTCTATACAGTAGGATACAATATAAAAAGATACGATACGATATGATATATGATACGATGGAATTTAACAGGATAAAATACAGTATGATATATTGTGTATTAATATGATTCACCCAGACTTTGATTCGATTTGATTCAATCCGATACGATTCGATTGATATGATACGATATAGTGCAATATGATGTTATATATGATATATGATGCGATGCCTTGGAATTTGTTATGATGTGATATGATACGATACGAGATATGATATGATATGATATGATATGATATGATATGATACGATACGATACGATACGATACGATACGATACCATATGAAATTATACAACATGATGCGATGATGATGTTAAATATGATATTATATGATGCAATGCCTTGGAATTTGATATGATATGATATGATATGATATGATATGATATGATATGATATGATATGATTTGATATGATATGATATGATATGATATGATATGATATGATATGATATGATATGATTCGATGCGATACAATACGATACAATGCGATGCGATAATAAAATCAATTGTTTTAGAACTGAACCATTTTCTCTGCTGTTTACTGTCTGTTTTTGTCTCTTTGTCCTTCCAGTGCCTCCGGTAATCCTGGTCTATACAGTACAATGCGATACAAAATGATACAATACAATATGATATGATGTAATACGATACGATGCAAAACGATACGATAGTATGAGTGTTTGAACCATTTCCTCTGTTGTTTACTGTCTGTCTCGTTGTCCTTCCAGTGCTTGTAGTAATCCTGGTCTATATGATACGATACAAAATGATACGATATGATATGATACCCCGCTCATTTCTTTTAATAAGATCAATTGTTTTGGAACTGAACCATTTTCTGTGTTGTTTACCGTCTGTTTTTGTCTCTTTGTCCTTCCAGTGCCTCCAGTAATCCTGGTCTATCCGGAGACTCAAGCCCAGGAACCCGGAGTGGCTGCCAGCCTGCGCTGCCATGCAGATGGTGTTCCCAACCCCAAACTCACCTGGCTGAAAAACGGCATGGACCTGCAGCCACACGGATCCAAGCAGATTTCACTTCTCGGTACAGTACCCAGCACATACTTTTAGGAATAGTGATGGATAGGCTGAAAACTGTTGTTTTTAAATTACAGTTCATTTTAGGCATGTGCATCTCAGAACTGAGGGTGATATGATATACATCTCAATGCATCATCTATTATACAATAAAGATACATATAAAGCAGATACTGATATGATACGATATGATATGATATGATATGATATGATATGATATGATATGATATGATATGATATGATATGATATGATATGATATGATATATGATATGATATATGATTCAATACGATGCAATGTTTCAGGAAATAATGCATTGGCAAGTGATATGGTGTGATATGATTTATGATATATCATGAATAACATTGATTCACCCTGATTTTGATTCAATTCGATTTGGTTGATATATGATATGATATGGTATGATATATCATATGATATGATGCGTTAGAATGACTTTGGATGCAATAAGATATGATATATGATATGATGCGATGTGATGCATTGGGATGCAGTGCATTGGGATGCAACATGACGTGCCATGATATATGATATGATATGATACGATGCCTTAGTATGCGATGTGATGTGATATATAATATGATATGATATGATGCGATGGATTGGGATGCAATGCATTAGGATGTGATAAGATGTGATATGATATATGATAGGACATGTTACGATGCATTAGGAAGCGATATGATTTATGATATAGGAGATGTGATATACAATACGATATGATTTAATATGATACGATGCTTTGAGATACAATGCGTTTTCATATGATATAATATGATATGATATATTGTAAAACTATAAAATACGTAAATGATAATAATTCACCCTGATTTTGATTCAATTCAATTTGATTTGATTTAACACAATGCATTATGATGCAATATAAATAACATCATATTATTTTTTTTATACCTTTAACTGTGAAGCTAAGCTCAGTTCCTCTAATAGCGACTGAGGAACTGAATCTTTCTTAAAGGTTATTATAGCTATGCAGTTTTTCACTCATCATAGTACACATGCTGCTAATTATGTGACAATAAAAGTTATTTGATTTAATTGACATAAATAAGGCTAAAACTTATAATTGCTAAATAAAAAAGACCAAATTTGACCACATATTTTTGGTGAAATCTGAGAGCTGAGAGCTGAGTAAATGAGCTTTTCTCAGAGATACATGTTTTCCAGCCTCCTCATGGTTGCAGTGTTGTTTACTGAGTATCCCCTTATTAGAAAGCACTTCATTGGTAGAATGCGGTCCATTACCCCCTGTAATAAGCTGCTATTTGGATCAGATGTTTGTGCTGCTTAAGTTTGTATGGAGAGATGGTTTTTCAGCAGCTCTGGTTATTGGCAGGTTTAAAGCAACACTCCACTTTTTAAAATAGCCTCATTTTACAGCTCCTCCATTCATTCAGCTGATCTCCGGGTCTGACGGGAGCACTGTTAGCTTTGCTTAGCTTTGATCATGGTGACACGGTAGCTCAGTGGTGTCGCCCTGTGGCCTCACAGCAAGACGTTCACTGGTTTGAGTCCCGGCTGGGTCAGTTGGCGTTTCTGTGTGGAGTTTGCATGTTCTCCCTGGGTGCTCCGGTTTCCCCCACAGTCCAAACACATGCACTATTGGGGAACTGATGAACTAAATTGGCCGTGGTGTATGAGTGTGTTTGGGTGTTTCTCAGTTCTGGGTTGCAGCTGGAAGGGCATATATGCTGGAATAAACAGTAAATGTAACAGGCCACAGTGATGTAATGTAAAAGGCCACAGTCAGTGCAAACCTCTCATCTGTGTCTGTAATCTTTAGCAGCACATTTAACCTGCCAACACTCCCGTTTTTCCTGGGAGTCTCCTGTATTTCAGACCAATCTTCCGCATCCCGTTTTGTTATTTCTCCTGGAAAACTCCCGTAATTTCACCCCCTCCACACACACACTTTTTGGTACAGCCTGTAAACACCCCAGGGTCGCCAACTTTGGTTCGCAGCGATCGCAGCGGCCGCCTAAAACCCGCTGCATTCTATCGCGGTTCTCAACAGTGTTATTCAGAGACCTCCCCCCCGAACTGGATATCAGAGCGCTTCAATGATCGCACGCACGTTATTAATATGAGCTCAAGAAGATCATTATCTGAAATATAGACACACGGCGAGATCTCTGGAGAAAGAGTAACCTCTCACACTTTTAGACAGGCTCTTAAAACAACAGCAGGACACGGCAGATTCTGCTCTTCTTGGCTTTGTGGCTGTTCATCAAGATGGCTTATTATTCTGCATATGTTATTATAGTATAATGTCTCGGCTGTGTATTTAAAACATGGCGCTTCCTTTGTTTTCATTCTCCTGCTTCTGCGAGTGACGTATCTCTGTAAACCAATAGCGTTCAGCTGCGCGTCTTGCTCTGGTGTCTTGCTTTGGTACCCTTTTCTTGTGCTAGCTACCCTTTCCAAAGGGTGCCAAAAAGTGGAATGATTCGCAAGCACACCGAACCGTACCATACCGTACTTTACCACTCAGTGGAAACAGGCCTTTGAATTCAAATGTAGTACCTACTGAGTACCTATGATCTGGGACGCAGCCTTAATAAACAATGCAACTACAGAAAAATCTTTTTTTTTTAAGTTTGTGAGATGCTAATGGTCTAATCTGATTCAATGATCTATGCTAAGCTAAGCTAAAGATGATCAGCTGAATGGATTCAGAAACAGGTAAAACTCACCTGTTTAACTATTTTCAGCAGAGTAAAGTGGAATGTTCCTTTAATGTAGCTGAATGCTAAGAGATATAGACGTACATTTGTAATGAACATTTGTGTTTCTCCGGCCATTTATTATCCTCTCAGTCTGTCTGCTTTCATTAGCCTCTGCTTTCACGCACACATTAATATTTGATACCCGCCCTTTCCATGCTCTCCCATGTCCACGGATATATTTCAGCACGAAGATAAAAGATGGTTTCATCGAAAAGTCTGAAAAATGCTCTTTTTCACGGGATGATAAATATCAGACGGAGCTCAGAGCGGAGACACAGTGTCATTCTTTGTCGGCTGATTTTTGTTTTTCGCTGTGAGGAAAGATGGATAGACTAGTGGCTGCACTGACGGCGACACAAAACTCACTCATGATTTATACTCACAGACAACACAAGGTAAACACTCCAAAACACTCCTTTGCTTCCGGGATTCTAGCTGCCGTTCGCATTTAAAGGGCACCTATTATGCTGGAATGTCTTTAATAAGGGGTTTAAACACAGTTGTGTGTCAGCGGTGAGTGAATATCTCCAGCCTGTAGTATAAACATGAATTAATTCTATTGTTTATAATCAGACTTGATGGAAACAGTCTGCAGAAACACTTTGAATGACATTCTCTCCTTGTACGTGTCATCACCAGAGGGGGGAAGCCCCGCCCACTTGTGCCCATCTCTCCCTTATTATCATAATGCTGACACATCGACATTTGAAGCTCCGCCCTTTTTTTTGAAAAGAGCACAATCTCACTTGCATTTAAAGCGACAGTCACCAAAACGCCACGATTAGGACCAAACCCTGAAAGGCTCAGTTTCAGAGAGCTGGAGAACATTATTTATGTGCTATCTTCAGCTCAAACTGAAATGTTTTAGTATGCCCCAAATTTTAGCATGTAAAATGTTTCAGCATACAAAAAAGGTTTTAGTATGGTTTATGCAAGTGAGACGAGTGTGGTGATAATCGACAAGAGGAGGCACCAATAACGGTCCATACACCATACTAATCAAGCATTACAACTGCTTATTGCTGATACACACGACTGATATCAGTTATCACAATAATAGTCAATAATCATGAATCATACTTATGAACATCATTAATCGAAACATCAAAATTGCATAAAAGGCTTGTCATGCGAAATAAAGATGAGTAATAAGGATTACATGAATAATCAACAGATAATGAAACCCCAAGCAATTTGATATATATATATACAATCTCAGAGACGTGCCATCATTTTCCTCTTCAGACTGGGGTGCCCATTGCAGTCACATTGGAAAACCAACACGTGTCCGAGATTGCCGGGCGATGTGCACTTATCTTACGGCTGAGCTTACACTGAAACTCACACACTCGCATTTTACATCTTGTAAAAAGGGGCAGAATTGGTCCCCTTAAAAAATATATAAATAAATAAATAAATAAATAATGATGATAATAATAATAACAATAATAATATTAATAATAATAATAATAATAATAATAACAATAATAATAATAATAATAATGATGATGATGATGATGATGATGATGATAATAATAATAATAATAATAACAATAACATAAATAGCTAAACATAAGATTGAAGCATTAAAATTTAAAAAATTTGAAAAAGAAAATTGATTATTTATTTACATAATATTTTACGAAAATGCAAAAAAACAAAAATTCACATAAATATTTTACATCAGGGTGGGCTTGATTATGTTTTTTTTTTTTGAATTATTGATGAATAGACACGTGTACTGAATATTCATTCATTCATTCATTCATTCATTCATTCATTCATTATTTTATTCATACATTCATTCATTCATTCATTCATTGTCCTTTGGCTTAGTCCCTTATTCATCAGAAGTCAGCAGAATTAACCACCAACTATTCCAGCATGTTTTACACAGCGGATGCCCTTCCAGCTGCAACCCAGTACTAGGAAACACCCATACACACTCTCACACACTCATACACTACGGCCAATTTAGTTGATTAGTTCCCCTATAGCGCATGTGTTTGGACTGTGGGGGAAAGTGGAGCACCTGGACGAAACCCACGCCAACACGGGGAGAACATGCAAACTCCACACAGAAACGCCAACTGACCAAGCCTAGATTCAAACCAGCGACCTTCTTGCTGTGAGGGGACAGTGCTAACCACTGAGCCACCGTGCTGCCCCAATTTTGACTCATAATTTCTAAAAACAAGACAATATGTTTTGCTTGTCTGGCAAATGGTTCTTGATTTAATAACTTTCAGATATTTGGACTAGAAACAAGACGTAAACTCATATATAACGAAACAGATTGTTTTTGCAGTGAAGAAATAAACTCATAAAGGTTTGAACCCCTTCAGTGTGTGTAAATCGGCATGTTTGTGTGAACTATCCCTTTCATTTTCATCCCTGCTGTGTGCTGAATGTTGTAAACTCTTGTAGTTCATAAGAGTTCACACACACACTCTGCTGAAATCAGGGTTATTATAGTGTAGTTAAGTAAATCTACCAGCATTATTGTTACTTAAAGACAGATAAAGAGAATAAAAGGCTGAACTGTGGCCCGGCGCTGCTCAGAGTGTTTTATGTGTTCAGTCTAGACAGACGGAGAATGAAGAGAGATGAACTCTGCTCGAGTGTGTGTGATCTCTGACACACTCACACACACTCGCTCAGATGCTGCTGCTGCTGTGATCTAGACAGTGGCAGAGGTGAGAGACGCGTCTGAGAACTTCACACGACGAGCAGACATCTGACACATAAAACACAGACACATGAAAACATGCACAAACACAAACACACACACACATATAAAAAAACACAATACACACAGATACACACACAAAAATACATATACGCACACACACAAGCATACAGGAATACACAAGCACACACACATGCATGAATACACACACATGAATACGCACACATAAAGGAATACACACACGAATACACTCGTATACATAAATACACAAACACAAATACTGACTCATTCACACACATACATGAACACACACATATTGTACATGAAGACACACACACATACACAAAAACACACATTTTGACATCATATTGTTTTGTTTATTTTAAATATCTTTTTTGGGGCACGTGATTAAGCAGAACGAAGGTTGACAATTTATAATGTAATATATTATATAATGATACAATATAATATATTATATTATAATGATATATTATATAAATAAATAAATAAATAAATATATATATATATATATATATATGATGGGTCGAAAACACCATTCAGTGTGACACAGTCTTGATAGCCAGCTAGTTAACATTAAGTGAACATCGCAGCATGTTATGAACCGCGGGTAGCTAACGTTAGTTAACTCATGTAGCACGTACAGATACCTCAAACTGCTGTGTTTGTGTATTATATTATTTTGAACTTACCTTGATTTGATGCTTCAAATTCGACGGTGAATTTTTGAAGGCGGTTATTTCGCTATCGTTCGGGAGGCAGAGTATGCACTTCACTTAATATGAATTGTCTTTCACTCTGACAAATGCAAACCTGGACTCTAAATAGGGCCACGGGTGGTCTTCTCCCTCATCGCCACGAGCAGTTGAAAGTGACAGAGTTTTCCATGTCGAAAACAAACTAAGGCGCTCTCAATGCAGGCAGGCAGCGCTGTCTTCTTTGATCGTCTGAATGATGACGAGCCAGCCTAGTCAAACCTGTGACAGCGCCATCTGCTGCTCTGGCAGTGATAATGTGGGTTTGGAATTATTCGTAACAGTTCTATCATTGAAACGAGTAACGACGCAGCACATAAAAAATCTATCAGAGTAAAGGTATTAAACTCATCGAAAATATGTAATGAAATAAAAGTGGAAGTAGGAGACAAAATAAGATACGGTCTTTCAGTACAGATACAACCTTTCATGACTTAAGCACAGTAATGTAAAGTTCTACTTCGTTATTATACATCTCTGGCTAATAACTATCCTTAAAACTAACAGACTGAAACTAACATGTAAAAATATATGTTTTAATTTCATGGGACCTTTAATAAAGTGGCAAACTTTGTGAAGTTTATTTCTAAACTAATTTCGAGAGGATGGCAGAGCAGTGGCGCAGTAGGTAGTGCTGTCGCCTCACAGCAAGAAGGTCGCCGGTTCGAGCCTCGGCTCAGTTGGCGTTTCTGTGTGGAGTTTGCATGTTCTCCCTGCATTCGCGTTGGTTTCCTCCGGGTGCTCCGGTTTCCCCCACAGTCCAAAGACATGCGGTACAGGTGAATTGGGTAGGCTAATTTGTCCGTAGTGTATGAGTGTGAATGAGTGTGTATGGATGTTTCCCAGAGATGGGTTGCAGCTGGAAGGGCATCCGCTGCGTAAAACATATGCTGGATAAGTTGGCGGTTCATTTCGCTGTGGCGACCCTGGATTAATAAAGGGAGTAAGCCGAAAAGAAAATGAATGAATGAACGAATGAATGAATGAATTTCGAGAGGATCACGTGCTTATGAGTGACACGGCTGGCCCCGAGTCAAACTAACGTACGAACCACCAATCAGACGGTTCCTAGCTGCATATAAATAAACAAGCAACTTACCTTTTAGTCATCTTCGTCTTGAAGAATCCCCCCTCTCCTCCTCTTTTTCCTATATAGGGCAGCACGGCGGCCCAGTGGCTAGCACTGTGGCTCTTAAAGCAAGAATGCCTCTGGTTCAGGGCTCTACCCGGTCAGTCGGAATTTCTGTGTGGAGTTCATGTCTCCCCGTGCTCGCGTGGGTTTTCCCCGTGTCCTCCGGTTTCCTTCCACAGTCCAAAACATGAGATATAAGTAAACTGACTAAACCAAATGAGCACCATAGTCAATTCCAGGGGCGTAGCAACCGGGGCACGGGGGGGGGGGATGCACCCCCATCATTTTTAGAGACAGACCATTTAGAAACAGGTGATTAATATATGAACGTATGATCTCATACAGCCACCCCCCCCCCACTTTTAAAATGTCCGCAACGCCCCTGGTCAATTCCAACAACACACTCTCATAGCAATCCTTAAGCAGCAGGAGGGAGGGGGTGCTCGAGATCTACCTGAGCTCAAACTCCCCTCTCGCCCTGCAACGGGAGGGAGCCCCAGGCTTGAGGATCTCTTGAGCTCAGCGCTCTCTCCCAGGACAGCATGCCAAACTAGCTTATTATCTATCATCAGATAAGTGTGAACTCTTGAAATCTTTTTTTGTGTCCAGATGGTTTAAATTCACTTGAGATATATACTGTATATATTGCAGTGACTATTGCAGATTCACACATATGGTTTCGATGCAGAAACGATATATTGTTCAGCTTTAATATGGATAAATGTGATCGTTTTAGTTGCTATGATTGTGATATGAACTTTTCGTGCCGATCGTTTGAGATGCTCATTTTGCCAACATTACCTTTTCTTTCCTTTGTTCGGTGTTTGAAAGAAAGAACCATTTTCTGGCCAAACACTCAATAAATCCAGGTATTGGGCTTTATATCTTGGCACACACAGTATTATCTGCACCGCGGGGAAACCTTTATGGCTTTTAAGAAAACCTTCACCCAAAGCCCTGCCAATGAAAAAAATGTTATTGGTGGACTGCGGGAGCAAACAGCTGAAAGTTTGTGCAGAGATGGATGTTTATTGCGTCGCGGATGCTTGTTGATTTTGTTGGAGGCGTTTTTTCTGTGCGAACACACAGAAGAGGATCTGAATCATGGTCAGACGGTGTGTTGTTTTATTTTCTCAGCGAACGGCAGTGAGCTTCACATCAGCAGTGTGAGATACGAGGACACCGGCGCTTATACCTGCATCGCCAGGAACGAGGTCGGCGTGGATGAAGACATTTCATCTCTGTTTGTGGAGGATTCAGCTCGCAAGACACGTGAGTCACTGTACATACATGCCTCAGTGCACAGTATTGTGTTAAAATATATATCAACACACGTTTGACTGCAGTTTGTATGTGAAATGAACTCTAGGGGGCAGTATGACGACAACAGCTTGTGTTCTTTTTCACACTAATGATATTTACCGGCTCATATTACTGACGAATAAAGGATTATTATGGTTTTGTTTTCTTGTACAAATAACTAAGCATTGTTAAATCAGCAAATGTTGAGAGCAGAAGTGAAGTGACCCCAGATATGAAGTCTATCTCAGTGTTGTTTCATTCATTATTGGCCAAGATTCACAAGTGGACTCACATGTAATTAAGCCACCAATGCGGAAAGGACAGTTTGTCATTAATAAACATTTATTGGTCATTCAGCAATAAACATCAGATACGAGCAACCAATATGCCAATTCCTGTATGAAAACTTATAGACACGTTCTGGGCTGTTAAATTTACACGGCTGCAGTCAAATGAAGGTCTATTCATATGAATATTATGGGAAACAAGTCGTTTTTTTTTTCTTAGTTAGAGTTTTTGTCTTGTTTCTGGTCTAAATATTGAAAAAGTCTTAAATAAAGAAGAATTTTCTAGAATAAATAAAATGTGGTCTTGTTTTCAGAAATGAGTCAAAATGAAGTGAGTTTTATCTTAACACAGCTAAATAATCTGCCAATAATAAGTAATAATTACACTTCTGTCAAATTCGATTTCTAAAACTAAACGTGATTTTATAAACATCAAATGCATGGAAATTAGTTTATTTACATTTGTTGCATAGCCATATATCTGATTTGAATATGAGATAAGGCTACATCTTATTGTGAGCGTTTTTATTTAGTTCTCAATAGTTTTTAATAGATATATGTATATTTCAAGAGTACCCACTTAGATATGCTTGGTGTATAAAGCAGGTTTGGCATGCTGTCCCGGGAGAGAACCCTGAGCTCGGAGATATTTGAGCCCAGGGCTCCCGCCCGGTCGATAAGCATATCAGGAGATCCGAGATCAGGTAGGTCTCTAGAGCTCCCCCTTTAGAAAAGGGAGGAAAAGGAGGAGATGGGGTGGAAGGGGGGATTCTTCCAAACAAAGATAGAGCAGTAGGGAGAAAATGATCCATTAATAGTAAACTAGGATCACGCTGATTGGATGAATGAATGAATGAATGAATGAATGAATGAATTAGGAAATTGAATAAATGAATAAATAAATGAATGAATGGATGGATGGATGAATGAATGAATGAATGAATGAATGAGGAAAATGAATGAATGCATGATTGAATGAATGAATTAGAAAAATGAATGAATGAATGAATGAATGAATGAATGCATGAATGGATGAATGAATGAATGAATGAATGAGGGAAATGAATGAATGCATGATTGAATGAATGAATGAATTAGGAAATTGAATAAATTAATAAATAAATGAATGAATGAAGGAATGAATGGATGAATGAATGAGGAAAATGAATGAATGCATGATTGAATGAATGAATGAATTAGGAAAATGAATGAATGAATGAATGAATGAATGAATGAATGAATGAATGAATGAATGCATGATTGAATGAATAAATGAATGAATGAATGAATGAATTGGGGAAAATGGATGAATGAATAAATGAGGAAAGTGAATGAATGCATGATTGAATGAATGAGTGAATGAATAAGGAGAATGAATGAATGTATGAATGAATGAATTAGGAAAATGAATAAATAAATGAATGAATGAATTAGGAAAATGAATAAATGAATAAGTGAATGAATTAATGAATTAATTAGCAAAATGAATAAATCAATAAATGAATAAATGAATGAATGAAAGAATGAATGAGGAAAATGAATGAATGCATGATTGAATGAATGAATGAATGAATGAATGAATGAATTAGGAAAATGAATAAATAAATGAATGAATGAATTAGGAAAATGAATAAATGAATAAGTGAATGAATGAATGAATTAGCAAAATGAATAAATCAATAAATGAATAAATGAATGAATGAATGAATGAATGAATAAGGAGAATGGATGAATGAATGAATGAATGAATGAATGAATGAATGAATGAATGAATGAATGAATGAATGAATGAATGAATGAGGAAAATGAATGAATGGAGGTAATGAATCTTATGTCAAAAGGAAAGACTAACTTCCCTCACTCCATTGTCAGATTATTTTGCTTGTTTTAAGCAAAAACTCACTTCATTTTAACTCATTATTTCTCAAAACAACACCAGATTTTATGCTGTTTTAGAAAGTGCTTTCTGATTTAAGAGTTTTTTGATTAAGAAATTAAGAATTTTAAGAAAATCAGTAATATTCAGAGCACTAATATTTGGTCTGCATTTGAATGTTTGATTTGTAAAGTGCAGTGAGCATGAATCACAGTACATCATTATGGTAAAACCTGAGGGAATAACAGTATATTTTGTGAGCAGAGCTCCATTATGGCTGTAATAAAAGCTCCATCAGGCGCACCTTCTCTAAAACAGTGTCCTTGTTGAATATGCAGGTCTAATAAAAGAGACAGGTGACTTGTCTCGTATGGTTATTTCTGCATTTAAATGATCTCGAATAAGACCTCTGAAGAAGTCTTTTAGATGTTAGAGACCTCAAGGCCATTTTAATATCTGGAAAATAGAGTCGACATTGAAGCAGCAGGTTCACGAGTTTATGAAAACCAACTATAAAAGTCCACTTTTATATCATGAAGCCATTCAGCATTATACATTACCTGGAAACATTCAGGAGATCATGAATAAACAGCACTTTTAGTGGATTTTTTTTCTGATTGACTACAAACCACTGTTATACAAGGACTTGCCTAATTAACCTAACCTAATTAACAGAGTTAAGCCTTTAAATTGTATTTAAGATGAACATAGTATCTGCACTGCAAAAAAGTGTTTCCTACTTAGATTTTTTGTATTGTTTTTAGTCCAATATCTACAAATTCTGAAATCAAGAAGCATATTCTAGACAAGCAATAAATATTCTCTTGTCTTGTCAGAAATAATGAGTCAAAATTAAGTGAGTTTTCCCTTAAAACAAGCTAAATAACCTGACAATGGGGGAGTAAAATATATAAATGTTTTTCTCTTTAACATAAGATTATAGTAATTAATATGTTCCTATTGTCAAAATGATTGATGGCTTCAGGCCACGCCCTTCAGGTAAGCCCCACTCCGCCCCTTTTATTTAAACTTTATACTTATCTTTTTGACATAAGATTATAGTAATTAATATGTTCCTATTGTCAAAATGTTCCGGTAGTTCGATTTTTATCAATTGAATGAAACCCTATATAATTGATTATTACCGGTAATTTGATTGTAATCAAACAGTAACATAGGAACACTGGACAACGGAGTCGAGGATCCGCATACAGTTTTATTAAGAATCGTCAGGCAGGTAATGGTCAACAGGTACAAACAGGACATAAGGGTTATCCAGAAGCATAGTCGAGGTCACAGGTAAAGAGGTCAATACAGGTGGCAACCAACTAGGAAACAAGCCAAGGGTCAAACACGGAAAGACTAAACAAGTAGAACGCTTCCTAGTGTAACCGGTAAACAACAAGACTCAGCAACGCGTGTGAAAATGAGAGGTGCCTTTATAGTCCAGGTAGTAATTCAATGATGAGCTTCAGCTTTGTATCTGTGTGTGTTCAGGAGGAATCAGGAACTGGTGTGGGTGTGAGGTGCATTATTGGAGTTGTAGTTCGGTTCAGTGGCCGAATTGTAGTTGTCTAGCGATCTGCAACTGCTCGATCGCTGGTGATCATAACACAAACTTATTAAATTATTCATTTACCCCATTGGCAGATCATTTTGCTTGTTTTAATGAAAAACTCACTTAATTTTGACTTAAAACAAAACAATATGACTTAATATAAGAATGTTAAGATATTTGGACTTGAAACAAGACAAAAACTCTCAGTAAGAAAAGCAGTGACATATTTAAGGAAAGATTTACTCCTGTAAAAGTATAAATCTTAAAAGTTACTTGAGTAAAAGCAAGAAAAGTGTCCGATAAAATAAATTTTAAAATAAAAACTAGCTATCTGTCATTTCTTCTAATCATTCTTCAAATCTTCTAAAGCATAAAAACACCATCATATGTGTGGAGATATTCAGAAACATGCTCAGTGAACATTCTGGTTTATCTGAGAAACAATGCTGAAGTCAGATATTCTGCTTTGAAAATGTGCGTTACGTGACAGAGCGACTGTCTTTGTTTATGTTCTTTTAACCCGCCCATTGCCAGTTTAGCCAATTATATTTCAGCACCCCGGGTTGCCTTGGTGGAAAACAGCGTATTTCAGTAATTTATTCATACAGAAAGACTCTAAAAGTGTGCGTCCGCGACTAAAATGCGACCTCAAGTGGACAGTAGCAGACTCCGAAATGAGATATAGATTCAGACTTCCACATGAGGTTATTAATTAGCAAATAATATAAATATTGCGAGCGTAAACATTAGGTCAACATGCCACGTGATGAGATACGCAGTGATGAGCAGTTTGGCAGTTTGCATCTGACGAAACACGACAGAAATGTAAATACAGCCATTCAGAAGCTCAGAATAGTGCACTCACTGCACTCCAGCCAAATGGTAAAGTTTATAATCTAATGAATACATATTAAACCTCTTTAACATGATTAATGTAGATGCTGAATCACTGAAATGTGTTTAGTTCTTGAGTTCAGTTTCAGACGCTTTATTTTATTCTCCAGATCTGAGCTAAACTATCTGCTGCTGCTTTCAGTATATGGCAATAAATGTCATGTCAAACTCACATTATTAGCATTTAACACTGAATAAAGCACATGAGCTGTACCTGAGCTGATCATTGTCAGTTTTCTGTTGTTCACCTGTGAGAAATTGAAATCGTCTCTAATATATCAATTCCCAGGTGTTGTTTAGGACAAAAACTCCTTTTAATATGGAGAATATTCATTCTATCGCGTGTCGTTGCTTTTATTTTGAACACGACTCAACTCAGGCACGCTGCTGTTGGTGTCATCAATCTGGCAACCTGCGTTTGCATTTGTTTTGAACCAGGAGTGCAATACCTAGTTCAACCACTGGGTGTCAAACTTACAAGCTGCACCTTTAAACAAGGTAAAAAGAGTATGAATTTGTCTTGCACATAATTAGCTTGTGAATATCTTCTTGCGGTTGTGTTTTCTTCCTCATGCTGTCCATCCAGTGGCCAACATTCTGTGGAGAGAGGAAGGTAAGTCTGCTTCATTTATGATTAATGCCTGATTAATGTTTTGTGTATGGACTTTAAGCTCTTCGTTTACCATGTTTTCATAGTAAAGTAATGGTCACACTTAAAGTAATGGTGTGTGTGTGTGTGTGTGTGTGTGTGTGTGTGTGTGTGTGTGTGTGTGTGTGTGTGTGTGTGTGTGTGTGTGTGGTTTCAGGGCTCAGCGTAGGGAACATGTTCTACGTTTTCTCCAATGAAGGCATCACCGTCCTGCAGCCTGGAATCTGTGAGATCCGCAGACACATCACACACACAGAGAGGATTCTGGGTACTCATGTGAGTCCTGAAACAACAACATAACAACACATACACACACACAAGGATCTGGACTGAAGGCCTGTTTCTCTAAAATAAAATATGACCGTATACGTGATGTCATGTCCTGATAACAGTATATATCACAGTATATAGCAGCCTTTCAGTAAACACACTCAGTTAATAGTCTGTATATACCAACCACATGTAAACACTGTTGCTTTTTATACATTTTAAAATATACTAAGGTGTACGTGTGTGTGTGTTTCTGTCTCACAGGAGGAGTTGTGTCCCCGAAGCGCAGGCGTATCCTCTCAGGAGTGTGTGTGGTCGTCTGCGGTCAGCGTCAGGGAGAAATATGTGTTTGTTTCTCAGCCGCTGCTCAGCAGACTGCTGGTGATGGACACACAGGCGCAGAGGGTGGTGCAGGTGAGCCACACGCACCCACAGAAACATGACACACACATTAAGGTGACATAGTTACAGTAGCTGTGTTTCCATCCTAACATGCATAATAAAATAATAAAGCATAATAAACATCAGTGCATGAAGCAGCATCACCTCCTCCGCTCCTGCTGCTCCTGCACAGATATCACTGAGAGAAGTGGAGTCTGCTGCGCTGTTGGGATTCTCCACTGTGCTGTTTGTCCTCCATAAATGAGTTAGAAGACCAAGACCAAACACAATGAACGCGGTGAATGCGGTGGCTTCTGCGACGGGAGCGCAGACAGATGCTCAAGACAGTTCTGGAGGGAGTAATGATAGAAGAATAATACTGAAGCACTGTGATGACGGACTGACGGAGGGCTGAGGCCTTTTACAATCAGCACAACAACATTTCACTTCTGACACAATGGAGAGCTTATATAAGAGCTTATGTAAATTCTCCTTCGGTGAAGGGTTTCCTGTGCGATTAGCTGAGCTACCTCATAACTAGCCAGCATAGAATTATTTTGCACTTTATTAGCATGACAAAACTGCTGTTGTTGAGCTGATAGCGCAGCTGCTAACTGTTTTACTTTTTGCTGACGGCCTGATGTTTTGTTTCATAATGTCTTTTAATATTATATTCCTTCATTACTGCAACTGCTCCTAGCAAATTAAACAGACACATATCCCGCTGACCTGATGAAGAAATATTCTGTGCCCTAACGTGACTGAAATCTCCTGCACTCACTGTTGATTTTCCTTTTTCTTGGTTGCGCCATGGCTCGCCAAAACCTGATTATCAATTATGTTTCCTTCAGTTTATTCGGTTCATTTTACGTCATATCAAGAACTACAGCCTAATTGAAGGCATGTCATAGCGACACCCAGTGGTTATTTATTGAATTACGTTCCTTTTTGTATAATGGGCCAGATTCTATTGATATTGATATTGAAAGCCTCGCGGGCCGCCATTCAGCTGCCTATGGGAGAAATGACTGGGAATAATAAACAGCAGAAAACGGTCAAACTACTTACTCTATAAACAAGTGTTTGCATGACAATACAGACTAAGTAGAATAATATAATAAGAAAATATCAGTTTGCAACACCAAGCAGCAAAACGAGCAGTTTTTAACGTCTAAAAATGAATGGGAGTGAATGAGACCGGAAGTCTCGAGCCAAATGATTACAATGGCTGCGCCCACTCGTTCGCGGAGAATAAGGTGAATAGTAACGAAGAAGAGAAGATGACAGATGAAATCAATAACTAAATGCACTACAGAATATTACGTTTACACACACACATGTTCAAATTGCATGTAAGTGCATCAGCTTTTCACAGTGTAATACTCAATACTCACTGCTCTCGAGTGCTTTTAAAGGTCTACTTGTTACTCATACTTTAAATAATATTTACAACAGATACTTTTACACTGCTTGCACTACACGTTTGGGGAACTAATGGTACTTTTACTTGAGTATGATGTTTCTGTACTCATTCCACCACTGATTATATAAGCCCTGCTCTTGACAAAGTAAACTGACTGAATTTCTGCTTTTCTGCTGGTTTGCAGGCTGTGGAAACAGATGCGATGCCCGTCAAGCTCTTCTATGATAAATCTCATGATCAGCTGTGGGTTTTGAGCTGGGGAGACCTGCTGAAGAGCAGATCAACACTACAGGTGAGCTGAAGATCCACATCAAACTACATATGTCTAAACCTTCAAAGTCTTACACTTTTCTACATGCATTAAAAAATGCAAACATATTATGGTCTTTTTATACTTCAGAAGAGTCAAAAACAGCTGAAAATAGCACACAAATAATGTTTTCTAACTCTCTGAAACTGACTCTTTTAGGCACCGTTTACACTAATACGTTTTCATTTTAAAACGCATAAGTTTTGCTACGATTTCACATGCATCAGAGGCTGTTTTGGTTTAAAACGCTGCTGCTCCCTGTCAGTGTGGATGGGGAAAAATAAAGACATCTGAAAACTCTACACATCTGATTGTGTCTTGCATCCTTTCCTTGTAAGTTCAGACTTTGCAAGTCTGATATGGAAAACAAACTCCCGAGGACACGTTGGGTAAATCTTCAAAAAGAACAGTGTACTTTATAATCTCATTGACATCACCCTGGCTATGCTGTTTCACTATCTTAACAATAAAATGAACACATGATATAAGGAGCCGCCTATTTTCATTCAGATATTAGCAACTTAACAGACACCAAAAATGTCGACACGTCGTCTAGCTACATATTTATATGAGCTTCATCTTCACTGTGTACATATTTATAACAAAACAAAGCCTATAACATCACTGCCTCCTTTCATTTTCAGTGGAAAATACAAAACATCTTTCGCTAATAAATAATGGCCATGATTTCAATAATATATCAATATTGACAATATTGACCCTCTTTAAATAATGGCCATTATAATCGTACAATAAGTTTATGCAATATAGGAAGTAAAGGCAAGCAATCAGTCAGATGTGCAGAATCAGTGTACATCAGGGCTATTCAATTGGCGGACCGCGGGCCACATGCGGCCCAGAATCAACCTCTGAGTGGCCCATGGTTCTGCCCATAGATAAGAAAATTAATATATATTATTCATAAATTGCTATTTAATATAATATATATATATATATATATATATATATATATATATATATATATATATATATATATATATATATATATATATATATATATATATATTTATTATAAATCGTAAACCATGGTTCTTTTCATTCTGCTTGATCACGTGCCCCAAAAAAGATATTTAAAATATACAAAACAATATGTCTTTTGACTGCTTTCTTTAATAACACAATACTTGTACTTTTACTTTCAGTATTTGAGTAGTAAATTTTGAAATAAACTACTTGCAATGCTTAAGTACAAAAAATGTTGAATACTTTAGCACTTCCACTTAAGTATGGTTCTTAAAGAGCACTTCAACTTCTACTCAAGTCACTTTTTTGATAGAGCACTTGTACTTTTATAAGTCTGGGTTTCTAATACTTTATACATCTCTGGGGCTTCCTCAGATTCTGTTAATTCAGCTCTTTTTGTATGCACCTTTTGCTCTGCAAACTGACCAAAGTTAAAAGAGAAACAACAACAAAAACTTGTGTTTTTCAATAAATTTGTTTGTGTTGGTTTTAAAATTTGTCATTACAAAGCCGCTAAAAATGACTGGCCCAGCTAACCTTCTTGGTTTGACAATCTGGCCCAACTGAATTTGTAATTGAATCGCCCTGGTGTACATGGTTACATCAATTAATATATTAACTTATAGTTGCGCTCAGCCAAAACACCTTACCTGAGAACAAGTAATAGATTCAAAAGACCAAAGTCAGCGTATATGTCATTAGATATAAACAAGATGAGTTAAATATCAAGTTTAACAACTATAATGAGATTAGATCCAGCAGTAGATCCTTGAGAGGCTGTCCGACGTGTGCTGCTCTCACCTGGGGTTTTGTGCTCAAAGCACCCGCTGCAGCGCATGCCAGAGTGTGTGTGTGGTCACGTGATGTGCATTTTCAGTAGTATGGTGTGGACAGAGATCTTTACAGAATCGCTAGGTGAAACGCCACTGTGGACGTGGATCGTTTACATTCTAATATGCCTTTTTAAAACTAAAGTGTATTCGTGTAAACGGAGCCTTAGGCTTTGATCCTAACTGAGGTGTTTTGGTGACTGTCGCTTTAAATTTAAATGAGATTGAGCTCTTTTCAGAAGAGGGCGGAGCTACAAACACCTATGCATCAGCATAGTGGCAGATTCAAAAACAAGAAGAACATTCTATGCTAATGAGGGAGAGATGGTCACTAGTGGGCGGGGCTTTCCCCCTCTGATGACACGTACAATGGGAGTCTGATTATAAACAATACAATTAATTCATGTTGACCATTAGAGGCTGGAGATATTCACACTACTGTTGCTGTGTTTAAATCCCTTATAAGAGTGATTTCTGCATAATAGCTCCCTTTTATATGGTAGATGATTTCAGATACAGCCCTAATGTTAAACGATCCAGGTTTGAAGTGTAAACATGTGCTCAAGCAGCATGTTTATTGGCTTGCGTGCTGATTAATGTCAGCTCAGTGATGTATGTGGGGAAATTATTCATGATATCTTCATGCCAGCGCACATGTATGAGAAACACACTCCCTCAAAGACAGAACAAATGAAAAGCTTTGTATTTAACAAGCACTGTGCGCAGCTCCTGCCCCTGCACATGAATAATGCATGCTTTATTAATAGTGGGGAAAGTCCTCAGGTGTGTTTTCTTATTGAGCCGCGTCGCCGCTGGAATAATGAAGGCATTCGCTGTGAATCACTCACAAATGCTAAAGAGCTGCAGAAGTGGCTTCGGGCGGTGTGGATTCACAGCACAAATAATAAAATAAATGAAAGAAAGGGCTTGATAATATTCCTCTGCTTGTGAGTAATTGACCCGGGCATGGGCAATTTGTCGAGCCCGGAGGCAGCACTCGGCGCGAGAGGTGAAATATCAAACCCTTTTTTATTTCTTTATTTATTTAAGGGGCTCAATATTCTTAGTCAAACGTTAAAGCTGCTTGTCAGTTCATTAGATTAAACAAATGTGGCGTTTGGCTGTGATCCGGCACTCATCACACCGTCCACACATCAGGAGCTCATTCACAATACATTGTATTAGCTAACAGCTTCAGTATTACCGTTTTTTCCTGTTTATTTGCGGTGGTGAATTGCATTATGGGATGTTGATCTCTGTTTTGTTCACTTTTGCTGTTGAAAATTCAACTCTACAGTTTAACAAAGTGACTTTTAGTGACATTTTAGTAGTTTGAGATAATATAATGTATAAGAAATATTAATATCTAAAGAAATAAGTATGTAAAATAACAGAAAATGTGCTGCAGTTTATTACAAGGTTTATTTGTAGCGTAATATACAACACCAACCCAGACAATATAGCACTTTAAACCAGGGTGTGCATTATTGGAGGGTTTGGGGGGATTGGCCCCCCTAATTAACACCTGATCTCCTAGAGGACATGAAAACAAGATTAATGGGGGGGTCAGCTCTTCAATACTGAGAAACAGTTCACTCTGATCTGTATTTTAATTCATAATGTTAGTAATTAAAATAATAGATAATACAATTATACATTTGACCACCCCTATAAAGGTTCATACCTTTGTGAATGCATAACTGTGGCATTCAGTCTCAGATCCAGGAGATCTAGAGCACCGATAGACATCGTAAGTGTTCACAAGACACTTATAATAGGTGTTTGTATCTAAATATAGCCTGAAAGTAAAGTTAAAATAGATGCATAGTTTGTATAGTCTGACCTACAGTAACGTCTGAAATAGCTAATCAGGGGTTTCTGCGTATCAGAATACGCTGTGAAGTTTTATAGACTAATTTCGAGAGGAGCATGTGATATGATTAATCCGTAATCTGCAATAATCCACTCAGATTGATGCAAACCTACAATAAATAGACTGATTATATCCTGTTGCCTTATCTTCGTTTGGAAGAATCCCCACTTCCACCGAAACCTACCTGATCTCGGACCCCCTTTACATGCAAATAGTCCTGGCGGCATCCTGGCGTCCTGGCGGCCCTGGGTTCTCTCCAGGGACAGTCTGCTAATAGCATAAAGTCTCAACTCTTGAAATATACCTCAAAACTCTGAAAACTTAAATATGCTTTATTAATAAATTGAATGTAATTGAAATAAAAACATAAATGACTGAAGCATGCATCATTTTTTTTTAAATTACCAAAAAATTTGATCCCCTGATTGCCAATGTTTAATTCTATTTATTTAAACTATTACAAATGTTCATAAAAATCACATTTCAAGCTTTTCAACATCAAAAATCAAGGATCCACTAAGCATTAGTAAAAAATAAATCCACTGAATTTAGAATTTACTCATATTTTTACAATAAGAAATCTTGATACAATCTTAATTCTAGCCAAATCTTATGAATTAGTTCATGGAGTGAGTTGTGTCTTAAATTGAGTTTTACCAAGAGTTAAGATGTGACAGGAGGGCCAGTACTTGTCTGATTTTTCTGCGTTTGCATTGTTTTATCAGGTGATCACTTCTGCAAGCACAGCGGCGGAGCAGCGTCAGGTCATCCGGACTCAGTTTGAAAGAGTTCAGGATTTCTACATTCCTCCGACCAACCTCATTATCACACACGTGAGGTACAAAAACCACCATACACTAATGTCAAATCACCAGCATGATGCATACAACAACATGAAGCCAGCAAATGATGTTTATAACTAACCCTCCTGTTGTCTGATAATTCTGTGTACACTAGTACGTCCTGAGCCGCCTTCACTAAATCTATGAAGAAAAGCAGATCGATTTAATTTCAATCCTGTACAAAAAAAATACATATAAACATATATATATATATATATATATATAGAGAGAGAGAGAGAGAGAGAGAGAGAGAGAGAGAGAGAGAGAGAGAGAGAATGCTTCTTAATCTTGATTTAAGAATTTATAGATATGTGGACTAGAAACAAGACCAAAACATCAAGTAAGAAAATAATTTTGCAGTGTATGTGTCAGTAGTTTTTGTGGTGTAAAAATGGCTTTATAGCGGTTGGGTAAAAATGGACTCAATCAACAACTCTAAATGTGTACAAAAGCATAAAAAATGATTAATTTGTTCTAATTCTGAGGTCATTTTAGAAAAAAAGTCACCAAATTTTAATATAAAAAATATGATCCCAGCAGGCACACAACATCATAAGACGTTAATATTAGGTTAGATATTCTGATATTTGGTAGATTTTAGGTTGCAATGGAAAGTGATTAAAATCTAAGTCTGTCTGACATCGGCCTGAGGGTTCTGACGTCAATTCGATTTTCCTTTCCACACGAAGGCAAAAGGCAAAGTCCCCATGTCATGCTCTTACACAGAGTTTTTGTCTTGTTGCTAGTCCAAATGTCTAAAAAAATCTTAAATCAAGAAGCAATTTTATGCAAGCAATATATATTTATATTTTTTCAGAAATAATAAGCCAGAATTAAGTGAGTTTTTTCCTCAAACAAGCAAAATAATCTGCCAATGGGCATAATCTAGGAGATAATAAAGCTAGATAATTTTGTTTTTCCTTTAGACATAAGATGTTATAAAACCTAACCCTTTTGACATATGTATATATATATATATATATTAGACATATGTATATATGTATATATATGCATACATTTGCAGTCATTATTATTAACCCCCCTTTGAATTTATAAAAGGAATCAGTTATTAGAGATGAGTTATTAAAACTATTATGATTAGAGATGTGTTGAAAAAATCTGCTCTCCGTTAAACAGATTCAGGGGGTTGAATAACTCTGATTGCAACTGTATATGTATATATATATATATATATATATTGCTCGTCTAAAATGTAGACTAGAAACATTTGTATTAGAAACAAGACTAAAGCTGTAAGTAAATAAAGGCATTTTTCAGAATGTTTTTGACCTGTGAGTCAGCAGGAGGGTTAAAAAAGCTCTTCAATTAATAAATCAGCAAGATCATTAACGCATATTTGCCCATTATCATCTCAGGTTTGGCTTCGTCTACTTAAAATCAGAGCCTGCGGTGCATAAAGTGGACCTGGAGACGCTGCGTGTGGTCAAGAACATCAGTCTGCAGAACTACAGCTGTTTCCCCCTCAGCATGGCCTACACACACTTAAGCGGATATTATTTCATCGAGTGCCAATCTGAGAAGCGTCCGACATTTCAGCTTCTCATCGATGCTGTGAGCGATGCAATAATCGGACGCAATCCCAACATCCACGGTCAGCCTTTTATATCGCCAAACGGACGTTTCGTGGTGTCTGTGGACAAACAGAGAGGAAAACTACAAGTCCAGAGCGTCTCCAACAGCGGCGAGCTACGGATTCACTATGAAGCGGATGCTAAGATGTCAGTAGCAGATCTTGAGTTCCAGCCGTCGTTCACTGATGCCAATCAGTACACAGCGGTGGTTACTTCAGCTCGCGGTTCAAAGGTGCTTTTCCTGGATCTGGCAACCGGAAGAATAAAAACCATCGGGAACGTTAAAAATCCCATTCCTGCCTCCAGCTGGCCTTGGGGAGACGCTAACAGAATGATAATATCTAGCGGCGTGTTCGGACGCTACCTATTAACATCGTCAGCAGATTCGATGTTCATTCTGGACGGTAAACAGAGCGGTTTCCACTGCGAGGTGTCCGATGTTAAATTTGGCAACACAGCGGTTTGGGTGGGCGAGGTATGAGTGGTGAACCGCGGGCCGGTCCTGCTAGCATCGCATCTGGGCCAAAAGTGGGCCAAACTTTAGGGATGTGAATGGACTCAACCCTACTAGTGAGCTAAACAAACACATGTGCGGGTTTCTGTATAGGCACACACACACACACACACACATTCAGTGACAAAGAGAATGAGTGAAGACACACTTCAGTGCAACAGTGAGCTAATTTAAAGGGATAGTTCGCACAAAAATGAACACGCTGGTATCGTTTATCATTTTTAAAGTGAAAATGAATTGTTTTGGTTACACTTTCTGTTAAACACATGCTGATAATGGATTATAACATATAATATAATATAATATAATATAATATAATATAATATAATATAATATAATATAATATAATATAATAAAATATAATAAAATATAATAATATATAATATAATATAATATAATATAATATAATATAATATAATATAATATAACCGTGTTTGTTATCATTTATAGTCAAGCATAACAATTGTATACATGTGCATGCATTATACATAATATATACACATACAGTGCATCCAGAAAGTATTCACAGCGCTTCACTTTTTCCACATTTGTTTATGTTACAGCCTTATTCCAAAATGGATTAAATTCATTTATTTCCTCAACATTCTACACACAATCCCCCATAATGACAATGTGAAAAAAGAGTTTGGCGTGAAGCTCTAAATTGAGCTCAGGTCCATTCTGTTTCCACTGATCATTCCTGAGATGTTTCAGCAGCTTCATTGGAGTTAACCTGTGGTCAATTCAGCTGATTGGACATGATCTGGTTTCCCCCACAGTCCAAACACATGCGCTATAGGGGAATTGATTAACTAAATTGGCCGTAGTGTATGAGTGTATGTGTGAATGAGTGTGTATGGGTGTTTCCCAGTTCTGGGTTGCAGCTGGAAGTGCATTCCCTGCATAAAACATATGCCAGAATAGTTGGCGGTTCATTCCACTGTGGCAACCTCTAATAAATAAAGAAACTAAGTCGAAGGAAAATGTTTGAATGAATGAATAGTTTAACCTCACAGACTGCATCTTTAAAAATACGATAATTACCGACTAATTATTGTTTATAAATCAGTGTATAATGTGTTCTGAACATGTATGTTTACAAATAAAAGCCCATCACTAGTAAGTATTAGAAACGTTATTATAAATGTAGCTAAATTATACATACATGTATGTAATTGTTGCACTGTTAAAGAAATCTATAATTTTATGGTTTATTTCCGGCGGCTGTGGTGCCGGAAAAAAACGTAAAATAACGAACATTAAATTACAAAAATTTACCATTAAAAAAAACAAACATTAAATTACAGAAATTTACCGTAAAAAAACGAACATTAAATTTCAGAAATTTACCGTAAAAAAACGAACATTAAATTTCAGAAATTTACCGTAAAAAAACGAACATTAAATTACAGAAATTTACCGTAAAAATACGAACATTAAATTTCAAAAATTTACCGTAAAAAAACAAACAAACATTAAATTAAAGAAATTTACCGTAAAAAACGAACATTAAATTTCAGAAATTTACCGTAAAAAAACAAACAAACATTAAATTAAAGAAATTTACCGTAAAAAAACGAACATTAAATTACAAAAATTTACCATTAAAAAAAACAAACATTAAATTACAGAAATTTACCGTTAAAAAACGAACATTAAATTACAGAAATTTACCGTAAAAAAACGAACATTAAATTACAGAAATTTACCATTAAAAAAACAAACATTAAATTACAGAAATTTACCGTTAAAAAAACGAACATTAAATTACAGAAATTTCTTTAGATTTAAATTTCTGGTAAATTTCTGTAATTTAACCTCTGTTGTTTTACAGTAAATTTAACGGCCGTTATTTTACGTTTTTTTTATTACGGATTTTTTTACAGTGTATGCTTGATTATAAATAATTATGAGTATGGGTTTCATAGAAAGTGTGGCTGACTTTTTTTATTCAGTTGAACACAAAAGAAGATATTTTGAAAAATGTTGGATTTCCATTTAACTGGTAAACTAATACTATTGATGTCAATGGTTACAGGTTTCCAACATTCTTCAAAATATCTTCTTTTGTGTTCAACTGAATAAAAAACCTCCAGAGTGGTTAAGCGATAGCAGAATTAGGGTTATTTTTGAGTGAGCTCACCCTTTAATGAGAGATGTAGATTTTTTGCACTTTCCTTGTTAGCGGAGCTAGTGTTACGACAGGTTTTAGGTGATGACTGAACTATGCACAATGCTTTTTAAAGGTTGACTTTTCTTTCCTCGTGTTCACTTGTGATTTATAGTCACTGCAGGAAATGTCTTTGGGTGTCACGTCTCATTTATGTCAACAATGTGATTTAGCTTCTTTTGTTTTTTACGTTATGACCACACTTTGCAGAAATAAACATGTTACTGTAACATTTTGCATTTTCCTCTTTGTACGCTGTGTAAATATGTGTGTGTGTTTTTGTTTCTGTGGTTTACGAGGACACAGAATTGTATGATAACATGTGTATGACCTAGATTTACTCAAATAAGGTGGTTTTAGAGCACGTTCCTGGTGTCAAAATGCATAAAAATCACATTTTCTTCATTAAATATCACATTATCAAATATTATCAAGGTATCATACAAATCATATATTCTTTTCACATTCAGAGTGTTAAGTTTAGGTGTAAGGATGGGGTAGGGCCGGGGAATAAATGTTTTTACAATATAAAATACTTTGTGTAGGCAGCACGGTGGCGCAGTGGGTAGCACGTTCGCCTCACAGCAAGAAGGTCGCTGGTTCAAGCCTCGGCTGGGTCAGTTGGCATTTCTTTGCGTTTACATGTTTTCCCTGTGTTCCCGTGAGTTTCCTCCGGGTGCTCCCAATAGGTAAATTGGGCATGCTAAAATTGACCAGTGATGGGTTGCAGCTGGAAGGGCATCCGCTGCATAAAACAACATATCCTGGATAAGTTGGTGGTTCCTTCCGCTGTGGTGTCCCCTGATTAACTAAGGGACTAAGCAGAAAAGAAAATGAATGAATGAAATACTTTACGTCCTCATAATCCAACTATACAAGTGTGTGTGTGTGTGTGTGTGTGTGTGTGTGTGTGTGTGCGCTTGTTTCTGTGTGTGTATGACCCAGTGTATGACCTAGTTTTACTCTAAGGTGGGTTTTGAGGATGTGTCTGATGTCCTCATAATCCAAATGCTTAAAAATCCTATTTTACAAGGACACAAGATTTTATAATATGTGTATGACCTAGTTTTACTCTAAGGTAATTTTTGAGGACGTGACTGATGTCCTCATAATTCAAAATGCACAAAAATCACATTTTCTTCATAAAATATAACATTTTAATGTCTAAATATCATACAAATCATAAATTCTTTTCACATTCTGTGTTAAGTTTAGGGATAAGGATGGGGTAGAGCCGTGGAATAAATGTTTTTTTTACAATATAAAATACTTCACGTCCTCATAATCCATATATACAAGTGTGCATGTGTGTGTGCTTGTTTCTGTGGTTTGCGAGGACACAAAGTTTTATAATGACGTGTATGACCTAGTTTTACTCTAAGGTGGGTTTTGAGGATGTGAGGATGTCCTAGCCTGATCTCACGAGAAAACGTCAGTATTTTACGTTTTGAGAGTTTAGTGGCTAATTCGTACGAATTCGTATGAGTTCAGTCGTACGAAATTGTACGATTTTAAAAAGGAGGCGTGGCATCTAACCCCACCCCTAAACCCAACTGTCATTGGCGGATGAGCAAATCATACTAAATTGTGCGAATTAGATCGTACGAATTAGCCACTAAATCAAAAAGTTACGAATTGCCATGAGATTGTGTTGGATGTCCTCGTAATTCAAAATGCATAAAAGTCATATTTTACAAGGACACAAGATTTTATAATATGTGTATGACCTAGTTTTACTATATTTAGGTGATTTTTGAGGATGTGACTTATGTCCTCATAATTCAAAATGAACAAGAATCACATTTTCTTCATAAAATATATTAAAATATCATAAAAATCATAAATTCTTTTCACGTTCAGTGTTAAGTTTAGGGATAAGGATGGGGTAGAGCCATGTTATAATTTTTTTTACAAAATAAAATACTTCATGTCCTCATAATTCATATATGCAAGTGTGTGTGTGTGTCTGTGTGTGTGCTCGTTTCTGTGTTCTATGAGGACACAACATTGTCAAATTTCATGGACAAACAAACCTAATTAAACGCAGTGGGTTAATGATCATTGAATATCTGTGCTCTTCATAGAGTAATCTGAGTTTGTGCCCTTCACATACCAGAGTCCACCCAAGATATTTTTTTCTCCACACATTTCTGTTTTCATAGTTTCAGAATTACAAGGAAATGTCAAAATCATGAGATGTAAACGAAGAACTAGAGCATAAGCAATAGTGAGACATTTAGTTGAGCTTCTGAGAAAGAAAAACTTAAACTCATAAATGCAAAACAAAAGCTTAGATTCTCAATGTCACATATTTTGACTTTTTTTATCATATATATATATATATAAATAATAGTAATAATATATATATTTGTTTTTTTTTATTATTTATTTTTTCATATTGTTGTTATTATTATTATTTTTTGTAGATACAAATATCAATTAAAAAAAATCTGATACTGATAACGATTTCGGTCATTTGCATACAGATCTATGCAGTACTACCAAGTTTTGTCTGCATTCAATTAATTTTACTTATCGACATCACATTTAACTGTTTAACATTTAACAGCAGCAGTTAAGATTAGAGTAATTCAAAGACCTTTAATAGTTTCTTTCCTCTGTTGAATGCAAGAGAAGAAATTTAAAACAATGCTAGAAACCTGTAACCATTGACTTCCATAGTAGAAAAAAACAAATACTGAGAAAGTCAATGGATTTTCAGCATTTTTCAAAATATCTTCTTTTGTGTTCAACAGAAACAGAAGGTTTAGAACCACTTGAGGATAACTAATTCAAGAGTTGACACTTGGATATTGCTTGATAATAATAGCATGCTGTCCCGGGAGAGAACCCTGAGCTCAGACATGCAGTAATTGAGCCCAGGGCTCCCGTCTGGTCAATGAGCATGTAAGGGGTCCAAGATCAGGTAGGTCTCGGGAGCTCCCCCTGGGAAAAGGGAGATGGGGTGGAAGGGGGGATTATTCCAAAACGAAGATAAGGGAGTAATACTAGACAGGCTATTTATAGTGAGTTTGGTTTAATCTAATTGGTTTATTATTATGATTGCAGATGAGAGACCAGCCGTGATCAATCATATCACGCGCTCCTCTCGAACTTAGTTTGTGAAACTTCACATAGTGAGTACATTTGTTTTCATTTTTGCATTCATTTTCATTTGTAAACTATCCCTTTAAATCTAAAATTGAAGCTGCACACATTTTGTATAATACTGTATGTGCTGCATATAATACTGTAGCTGTTCTTTTTAAATATTTGCAGTGTGTGTGTGTTATTTGTTCTCTTTAGCACTGAAATGCCAGCCTGACTTTTGCCAACGAGGCAGAAATAAAGCGTTGCGTGCCTCATTGAGTCACACATAAGTCCACATCGTTTGTCTTCATTACTCTGGATCGTGCGCAGACTGTTCGTGTCCTCGTCATGAACATTAGTTTAGCTCAGTGTTGAAGACTCTGTCTGTGTTTGTGTGTGCTTCACATCATCATTTCTCCATCAGTCGAGCATGTGAGGAGCTGTCATCATTTGTTGTGGCTATTCAGTAGGTCAGAAACCAAAGGAATTGTGTTTCGTTTTCATCAATTCCTGTAGAAATTCATAATAATGAGTAATGTGAAAAAGTTTCACACCCTGTCAAATTCAGATTTTGCCATATCAGGGTATAAAAACAGATCGCATCTTTGGTAGGTCTTAATTTGTGAAAGAAAACCTCTAATGAACAAAAGGATGTCAGTACGTTTCTATGTGAATATTGGAATTTTGCTTAAATAAAATGCTGAATGGAAATGGCAGGAAGCGCAGTAAAACACAACCTATACTATACTATACTATACTATACTATACTATACTATACTATACTATACTATACTATACTATACTATACCATACCATACCATACCATACCATACCATACTATACTATACCATACCATACCATACCATACCATACTATACTATACTATACTATACCATACCATACCATACCATACCATACCACACCATACCATACCATACCATACCATACCATACTATACTATACTATACTATACTATAGGTGCACATACGCTATGACGGAAACACATGTACTGAATAATACATTTCAAAATAAGAAAGAACCAGGTGGTGTGGTGTGGTGTGTTGGTCTGCTGTCTTTATGTCCAACATTAATTTCTACATGGTGAATAAAACCACCTCCTTCATCAGCATTCTTCTGTTATCAGTCACACAGAGCCATTCAATCCACCAAACATGGTAAAATACTGCAGTGTTTATAGTAAATATTGTAAAGTTTTTGAACCATTCTATATTACAGCACTTATGTTAATCTGTTGTGGTGATTCTACAGTCGCTATGGTAACACTACAACTATAGTAGTTAATCATTTATGGTGATTCTACAGTCGCTATGGTAACACTACAACTGTAGTAGTCATTCTACAGTCGCTATGGCAACACTACAACTGTAGTAGTCAATCTGTTGTGGTGATTCTAGTCGCTATGGTATCGCTACAACTATAGTAGTCAGTCTGTTGTGGTGATTCTACAGTTGCTATGGTAACACTACAACTATAGTAGTTAATTATTTGTGGTGACTACGGTCGCTATGGCAACACTACAACCATAATAGTCAATGTGATGTGGTGATTCTACAGTCGCTATGGCAACACTACAACTATAATAGTCAATGTGATGTGGTGATTCTGCAGTTGCTATGATAACACTACAACTATAGTAGTTAATAATTTGTGGTGATTGTACAGTTGCTATGGTAACACTACAACTATAGTAGTCAGTCTGATGTGGGGATCCTACAGTTGCTACAGTAACAATACAGCTATAATAGTCAATGTGTTGTGGTGATTCTACAGTCACTATGGTAACTCTACAACTATAAAAATCAATTTGTTGTGGTGATTCTACAGTTGCTATGGTAACACTACAACTATAGTAGTCAAATTGTTGTGGGGATTCTACAGTTGCTATGGTAACACTACAACTATAATAGTCAATCTGATGTGGTGATTCTGCAGTTGCTATGGTAACACAACAATTATACAAATATAAACAAATGACCCAGTACTGTAGATTTCTGCAAACATAGTGTATATTATACTACAATACACCACAGTTTACTGTAGTAAACAGTATACTACAGTATGTATCACAGCTTTATCATTTCACTACAATTAATGCAACAGCATTTATTAACAAAGAGCTGTTGATACTACAGTATAATACACTTCACTATATTGTGGTTCAAAAACACTCTGGTATTTACTGTAAATTACTGTAGTATATTTGCATGTGAGACTCTCTCATTTACATTGAAATCATGACAAAATGCCAAGGGCCTAAGCTCAAGAAGGGAGTTATTTCCATGTGTTTATTTGAAATAACCTTTACTGGTGTTTTCACGCTGTCTTTGTGCTGGTTCATCTATAACTCTATGCAACACATGTTCAGCATTAAGGCAATAACTGTCGAAATGTAGATGTTTCTGCTGATTTGACTGATGTTTCTGTCTCTCCTCGTCGTGTAACTGACCACACCAGCAACGTTCTGCTCTAGTTTTCAGTTGCCCACCAGACTCTGTTCAGGTGTGTTGTGTTTTATATGTTGTACAATTGCAAAATGTCACACATTACAGAAAGATGCTGTCTTTACTTAATTCACAGATGTGCATCTTAGAAAGTTGATATTTCATGCTCATACTTTGAAAAAAATCCTGTAGTTAGTTGTATGTATTTAGTGTTAAAATGAGATTTCAGACACAACCGAGTGATTTATTAGCAACGCTTGTATAGAAATCTTTATTGTAAAATGTAATATAGTGTTGCCTGGAATATAATGTATATTTCTTTCAGTTTTACAATAAAAGATGAGACCGGATTGTTTTGTAGCTTGTGGATTTATTAAAAAGAAATCTTTAGAATTAGATTAGAATTACAAACACAAACAAACATTTCAAATTAGTTCTCTCTACCTGACTACAGTCTTGTCATGGATCCCAGTTGTAAGAGTTAAGTCTAGTTGATCATGTGTAAAAGTGTGAGAAAGTAGAACTGCATCCCAATCATCACAAATACTGCAGAAGACCTATTGGAACCTGCATGGAGCCAAGATTCTCACAGAATTCAGTCAAGTTTGGTGAAGGAGAAATCATGGTTTGGGGTCACATTCATTATGGGGCATGCGAGAGATCTGCAGAGTGGATGATCAACATCAACAGCCTGAGGTATCAAGACATTTGTGCTGCCCATTACATTACAAACTACAGAAGAGGGACAATTCTCCAGCAGGATAGCGCTCCTTCTCATACTTCAGCCTCCACATCAAAGCTCCTGAAAGCAAAGAATGTCAAAGTGCTGCAGGATTGGCCATCCCAGTCACCAGAGATGAACATTATTGAGCACATCTGGTGTTAGATGAAGGAGGAGGCGTTGAAGATGAACACAAAGACTCTTGATGAACTCTGGGAGTCCTGCAAGAAGGCTTTCTTTGCCATTCCAGATGACTTTATTAATCAGTGATTTGAGTCATTGCAGAGATGTATGGATGCAGTCCTCCAAGCTCATGATGGAGTCAGACACAATATTCATTCTGTTTCCACTGCAGCATGAGCACATATTCTATACTGGACATTATTGAAGGTTCAGTGAGCAGACTTTAGTCTAAGCAGAGTCAGACCTTACTGTCCTAATCAAATCAGTCAACATCAAGACAAGATCATATTTTATCGTGGTCAAATAAGCAAAATCTAGAGGCCTTTTCCTTTCATATGAGCCACTTCTGATCCCAAATGATTAACTAGAAGTCAAGATATTATTTGCTGTTCCTAAAACTTGGATAGGCCACAAGACTTTTGTGAAGTATGTCTTTTGATACACAAAACCAGTTTGCACTGGTACATTTCTGGGAATAGTCAACAATACATTAATTACAGGACATTACATAATCTCATTAAATGAGATTTTTCTTTTTATACAGAAGTCATTAGAATATTAAGTGCAGGGCAGATTCCATTAAGATGTTGCTAACATTTTAGTTTGTTCACACCATTTACTACACTGTTATGAGCACTTATAAAGTCTGATCTTATTTCACATCCCTAATCCTATCCGATACCTAAACCCAGCTACTTCCTAACTAACTGTTAATAAGCAGATAATTCATAGTTTATTGTGCTAAAAGGCTTAGTTAATGTTTGTTAATATCATGAATAGTGACATATAAATAAAGTGTCCTGTTTTAAGCATTGTTTTTATGCGAATGCTTTCTGGCGTGTTGTTCTTCTGCAAGCTTGTGGCTTAAGTAAATATAATCGCACATCACATCTGGAGATCATCTGAACATCTCCACTGATCAATGTCTTCTACATGGAGGTCAGCAATGATAAGCATCAGAGATCTGGTGGGCATGTGATAAGACTTCTTTCTTTATTTCAAGTCAATCTATAGGCTTTAGTGTATGACACACTCTCAATCTGTAGCAGTTATTCACAACAACTGACCAGTGAAAGACACTGTCAATAGGCCATCCGTCACTGTCACACACACACACTGTCCTTCAAATCAATCGACATGAGCTGCTCCTGCTTATTCAGTATAAATCCATTTCACTTAAAGAGCCCCTATTATGGATTTTTGAGCATTACCTTTCGTGTGGTGTGTAGCAAAGCTCTAAGTGACTGAAAACATCCAGCAGAGTTTTACATCTGAGCGTGCAGCGTGTTTAAAGCTATTGACTCTCGAAGGAAAGAGGCCTTAAAACAAGCCATTCTCTACATGGAAAAAGCCATTTCGTGAAGACGTCTGAGTGAATAATTTCCCACCCAACTGTTGCACGCAGCGACTCATGATTAATTAAAGGTGATTTTCATGCACAATTTGTCAGTGAAGCTGTTTGTGTGGTCAGTATCACATCTCCAGCATGTGCTTTCAGATGGAGCAGTGTTTACTATACAGTTCACTGGCGAGCTAACCAAAAAACTGATGGACAATTTAATTGGCACGATAGTGTAGTTTTGTTTTGATAGCTGTTGAATCGATTCTCAGTGAAATATAGCAGATATAGCAATGATATGGGCTGCTGCTACATCTAAAAGCATGTCAAAATACCACATTCAACATTTAACAACAACGGTTTTACTCCAAATCATCACAAACAGGGTCACTGGACCAATCACAACAGACTGGGTCGGTCATCAGACCAATCACAACAGACTGGGCCATTGGACTAGTCACAATAGATTGGGTAATCAGACCGATCACAACAGACTGGGTCATCTAACCAATCATCACAAACACAGTCTGTTGTGATTGATCCAATTACCCAGTCTGTTTTGATTGGTCCGATGACCCAGTCTGTTGTGATTGGTCTGATGACCCAGTCTAATGTGATTGATCCAATGACCCTGTTTGTGGGGATTGGTTAGATGACCCAATCTGTTGTGATTAGTCCAATGACCCAGTCGGTTGTAATTGGTCACATGACTCAGTCTGTTGTGATTGGTCCGATGACCCAGTCTGTTGTGATTGGTCCAATTACCCAGTCTGTTGTGATGAGTTTGATGACCCAGCCTGTTGTGATTGATCCACGGGCTGTTTCTCAATTCCAAGAATGCCGATAACGCCGAGAAGTTACCTTGGAAGAACGAACTCGGGAGACCGCGAGTACAGAGAATGCATCCTGTGAGAAATGAGATGCTGCGTTCATCCCTAGTTCTTCCTGATGGTCACATGACCTTCACGTGTTTTTAACGGAAAATTAAGCATTACAAAATTCACACAACGATTTAGTGTCTTCCCCTTTTCAATGTATATACTATGCATAAAAACATTATAAATATATTAACAATAGAAATAAAACAAATTTTAATAGGAATTTCAGCAAATAAACAACCTTAACATGTTTCTGCCTTTATTAAGATATTTATATTAATGTTTAATTTCAAATAAGTTACATCTCTGAACTTTAATAATAAATCTATATGAAATGCTGCGCTTCCCACCTCCAGTCGTAATGACTTCAGGGACTTCTCAAGCAGATTCGGTGCTCAAATCTACATCGGTGAATCCTCGATATCAAGAACACATGCGGGAACTTTCACGCATCCTCCATTCTTAGTTGTACTCATTTGAAAAGAGTTATGAACTCAGTGTTGAAGGTAATGCGTTAATTAAATACCTCATTACTGCAACTAAAATGAAGGTTGCAGTACTCATGTAGATTAGTTTTTTTACTCAAATGGTTTGAGTTGCCTTAATTTATTGGGTTTTACAGTACTCAGTTGATTTGAGTTCTCTTCATTAATTGGATTTTACTGTGCTTAAACTACTTGATTTACTCAAGTTCACAGTATTCATTAGGATTAGTTTTTGAACTTAAATGGTTTGTTGCAATCGGTTTTCTCAAACGGTTTGTGTTTCCTTAACCTCTTGGGTTTTACAGTTTACTAATTTACAAATAGTTTTTAGTGTGAATGGGGTTATCTGGTGCCTGGCTCAGGTAAAAATAAATAAAATGAAATCTAAAGCAAAGAAATGCCATGCCATGTGCAAATGTTGTGCAGACAGGATGAATAAGAGTACAACTTATAATTTCAGCTGGTGGCGAAACAGAGTTGTGAAAGTTGCCCCAAATAATTTAGAAAAGTAAGGAGTAAAAAAGTGCGCACAGGTCCAATAGCTGCAAGTGGTGACGTTCTCCTGAATTATGCTATTTGTTTTTCAATTCTAAAGGGCTTTGAGGCCTGCTTTCAACATATTTCACAAAGTCCCTAAAGACAGAGCGTTAAAAAAAAGGAGAGGGGTGAGGGAAAGTGTGCTGAGCCCGAGTGGTTTGGGGGCATCATGTTTTCCTAATGGAGCAGGCTTCACAGGGAATTCACTTCCACAACTCTCAAAGGCATCTTTCTCTGCTGTTCATTTCTCTGCAGAGTGTGCCAGGGCCCGAACGCATGCATTTGCAGAAATACCAGTGCGGGACGGCTGAAATGAAGAGCCAATGTTCTCTTTCTGCCTTTAGCTTTTAGTTCAGTGTGATGTTTCTGGGTCAAAGTGATTTTGGCTTTACTTTACACTATACACAATATGTACAGTTAAAGTCAGAATTATTAGCCCTCCTGAATATTTTTTCCCCCAATTTCTGTTTAACGGAGAGATTTTTTTCCACACTTTTCTAATCAATAGTGTTAATAACTCATCTCTAATATCTGATGTCTTTTCTCTTTGTCATGATGACAGTAAATAATATTACACTAGATATTCTTCAAGACACTAGTATTCAGCTTAAAGTGACATTTAAAGGCTTCACTAGGGTAATTAGGGTAAAGTTAGGGTAATTAGGCAAGTCATTGTATAACAGTGGTTTATTCTGGAGACATTCATTCATTCATTCATTTTCTTTTCTTCTTAGTCTCTTTATTAATCAGGGGTCGCCACAGCGGAATGAACCGCCAACTTATCCAGCATATGTTTTACGCAGCGGATGCCCTTCCAGCTGCAACCCATTACCATTACCATTATATTTGACCTTAAAAGGGGGTTAGACAATTAAACACTGCTTTTATTCCAGCCGAAATAAAACTTTCTCCAGAAAGAAAATAATGGTCACACTTTACAGTGTTGCAGTTAATGTCAGTTAATGCATTTATAACATAAACATAAACAATTAATGAGCAATACATTTATTACAGTATAAGTTAGTTTACATTATTTAATAAAAAAATACTGTAAATTCATGTTAATTCACAGTGCATTAACATAATGTTAAGATGCATGAATTTTAATTGTAACTGTGATTAATAAACGCTGTACAAGTATTGTTAACTAACATTAACTAATGAAACCTTATGGTAAAGTGTGACCGAAAAAAGTACAAAAGTTAATGTGATGATCATATATATAAATACAAACATACTGTACATAAATACACAAATATACAAAGGACATATATTTACATTTATATTTACATACAATTTCTATTATTTATATACTTTAAAAATATATACACAGCGCGCATATACCTTGTTTAGTAAACATGAACAATTATTTTGGATGCGATTAATCATTTAAAACCACTACTTACATTAGTTATCGTGTTACCATAGCAACTGCAGAAACGCCACAATAGATTAATTACTATAGTTATCCTGTTACCATAGAAACTGCAGAATCACCACAGTGGATTAATTACTAAAGTTATTGTGTTGCCATAGCAACTGTAGAATCACCACAATAGATTAATTACTATAGTTATCGTGTTACCAAAGCAACTGCAGAATCACCACAATAGATTAATTACTATAGTTATCGTGTTACCAAAGCAACTGCAGAAACGCCACAATAGATTAATTACTATAGTTATCGTGTTACCAAAGCAACTGCAGAATCACCACAGTGGATTAATTACTAAAGTTATTGTGTTGCCATAGCAACTGTAGAATCACCACAATAGATTAATTACTATAGTTATCGTGTTACCAAAGCAACTGCAGAATCACCACAGTGGATTAATTACTAAAGTTATTGTGTTACCATAGCAACTGCAGAAACGCCACAATAGATTAATTACTATAGTTATCGTGTTACCAAAGCAACTGCAGAATCACCACAGTGGATTAATTACTAAAGTTATTGTGTTGCCATAGCAACTGTAGAATCACCACAATAGATTAATTATTGTAGTTCTCGTGTTACCATAGCAACTGTAGAGTCACTACAATAGATTATTTACTGTAGTTCTCGTGTTACCATAGCAACTGTAGAATCACCACAATAGATTAATTACTGTAGTTCTCGTGTTACCATAGCAACTGTAGAATCACTACAATAGATTATTTACTGTAGTTCTTGTACCATATCAACTGTAAAATCAATAAATTAATTACTGTAGTTTTTGTTACCATAGCAACTGTAGAATCACCACAATAGGTTAATTACTGTAGTTCTTGTTACCATAGCAACTGTAGAATCACCACAATAGATCAATTACTGTAGTTCTCGTGTTACCATAGCAACTTTAGAATCACTACAATAGATTAATTAATGTAGTTTTTGTTACCATAGCAACTGTAGAATCACCACAATAGATTAAATAATTTAGTTCTCGTGTTACCTTTTAATTGGCATGTGATTAATCGTGATAAACAGTTTGAGACATTAAATATCATGCGTGCATTTACAAGACTTGAAAGAAGTCAGTTTGAAAGCTTTTATTTTATTATATGTTTGCTTTTTTTGTGATTTCATTGCTGACACTGGTGGTGCCTAAATTCCACAGTGGAGCTTTACAGCGCCGTGACTGCGAGGCATCACAAAATCTCCAGCTTTGCTTCACGTAGAGACACAGATGCCAAGTAAAGGGCTGTGCTGCTCTGAGGGGGTTTTTGGCAGGCTTTCATACAGAGACATGGAGAAGCTCTGACAGATGTCTTCACTGGAGATCACTGCTGATTGTCAAGGCTGAAATTACGCTCTTCTGTCTCAACAAAAAGATGAGAAGAAAACACCACCAACTATAACTTCAAGTTTTGAGATCTTCAGCTCTCTTTAGCCTCGGCAGAGTCAGGGAAGGGCACGCAATAACATCACACAACTACAAAGTGAGAAATCAAACATATTTCTGTCTTTGTGTTAGCGAGTGTGCTTTTGCAGCTCTTTGTCAAATTGTCTTTCATTTCATGTTATAAATCCCCCCACCGTCTTCAAATCTGAAAATCAATACCTTATTACTTCTGTCTCCACTGCACCGACCAAGAAATATCACCAAACTGCATCAACAATTATCTCTAAATGTCTGTTTTCCTGGAGTTAAGAACGCCAGCTCCAATTCAGACACACTTTGTTAACTCCGCCCAGATCAGAACTTTATATACTGTATACATCATTGCTATTTTTTCCTAATATGTAGAATAAATTTTGTCTGTCACACACTTCATTTTACTGTAGATGGTCTTAAAACATATATTCATAACAGCTGATAACAAAGCCTTCCGTATTTTTCACATGTAGTGTAAGATTCAGAAAGCTTTGTTAATTGCGACACCGGTGGTCATTCAGTGAACTGCAGGTGAAGATTATTAATTTAATTTAGGCTTTGTTTTGGTTTCTTGGGGATATGGGTAAACTTAGTGACAGGTTTGGTGGTATTGGTAGGTTTAAAGTTCACTTGAAATCCAAATTTACTACGTTTATTTTGCTAGCATGCATTGTCATTCTTTAGGTTAACAATTAAGTTAATCCACTGAAAATAAATGTGTTTTGGTGATTTTCAATCTTGAGTCTGAACATCTGCTTCTGCTTTTAGAATGGCTCCTTCTCTGATGATGTTAGTTTGACACTCAATGCACATTATTCTTAGCCACGCCCCTCTTACCTTTAGTTTGCTATGAGGGAATGATGCTCAAAGAGAAAGCCCCGCCCCTACTCCCTACTCAGTATTCCATTTCATTTGGAAGCGCATCAACTTACTGAAATAAAGCCCCGCCCCTACTTAATATTCAGTTTCAGTAATAAGCGCATCAACATACTCAAATAAAGCCCCGACCACTACTCAATATTTAGTTTCAGTTGGAAGTGCATCAACATACTCAAATAAAGCCCCACCCCTACTTAATATTCAGTTTCAGTAATAAGCGCATCAACATACTCAAATAAAGCCCCGCCCCTACTTAATATTCAGTTTCAGTAATAAGCTCATCAACATACTCAAATAAAGCCCCACCCCTACTTAATATTCAGTTTCAGTAATAAGCTCATCAACATACTCAAATAAAGCCCCACCCCTACTTAATATTCAGTTTCAGTAATAAGCTCATCAACATACTCAAATAAAGCCCCGACCACTACTCAATATTTAGTTTCAGTTGGAAGTGCATCAACATACTCAAATAAAGCCCCACCCCTACTTAATATTCAGTTTCAGTAATAAGCGCATCAACATACTCAAATAAAGCCCCGCCTCCGACTCAATATTCAGTTTCAGTTGGAAGCGCATCAACATACTCAAATAAAGCCCCACCCCTACTTAATATTCAGTTTCAGTAATAAGCTCATCAACATACTCAAATAAAGCCTCGCCCCCTACTCAATATTTAGATTCAGTTGGAAGCGGATCTACATACTCAAATAAAGCCCCACCCCCGACTCAATATTCAGTTTCAGTGATAAGCGCATCAACATACTCAAATAAACCCCCGCCCCTACTCAATATTTAATTTCAGTTGGAAGCGCATCAACATAGTAAAATAAAGCCCGCCTCCTACTCAATATTCAGCTTCAGTTGGAATCGCATCAAAATACTGAAATAAAGCCCGCCCCCTTCTCAATATTCAGTTTCAGTTGGAATCGCATCAACATAATCAAAAACGCCACGCCCCTTCTCAATATTCAGTTTCAGTTGGAAGCGCATCAACATACTCAAATAAAGTCCCGCCCCCTTCTCAATATTCAATTTCAGTTGGAAGCGCATCAACATACTGAAATAAAACCCCGCCCCCTACTCAATATTCAGCTTCAGTTGAAATCGCATCAACATACTGAAATAAAGCCCCGCCCCTACTCAATATTCAGCTTCAGTTGAAATCGCATCAACATACTGAAATAAAGCCCCGCCCCTACTCAATATTCAGCTTCAGTTGAAATCGCATCAACATACTGAAATAAAGCCACGCCCCTACTCAATATTCAGCTTCAGTTGAAATCGCATCAACATACTGAAATAAAGCCACGCCCCTACTCAATATTCAGCTTCAGTTGAAATCGCATCAACGTACTGAAATAAAGCCACGCCCCTACTCAATATTCAGCTTTAGTTGAAATCGCATCAACATACTGAAATAAAGCCCTGCCCCCTACTCAATATTCAGCTTCAGTTGGAATCGCATCAACATACTGAAATAAAACCCCGCCCCCTACTCAATATTCAGCTTCAGTTGGAATCGCATCAACATACTAATAAAAAAGATAAAATAAATCAGTTATTAGAAATGAGTTATTAAAACTATTATGATTATAAATGTGCTATAATAATCCTTTCTCTGTTAAACAGAAATTGGCTAATGAAATATACAGTGTGGTGGTTAATTCAGGAGGACTTTAACTGTACCCTAAAATAAAGTGTGACCATTTATTTAATATGATGTGTGATTTGGCTTTTGATTTACGCAGATAAAAAGAACATTGAATGCAGAGTGGATGCGTGTGTGTGTGTGTGTGTGTGTGTGTGTACATCTTTGGCTGTAATGACACCTGCATTGTGTGTTTCTCACGCAAAACAACAAGCATCTCTAAAAGTGAATATTCAGCAGCAAGGCCAGTCTTTACACTCTCGCTTTAGTTCACAGCTGTGGTGTTGACAACACATCTCGCTGTCTCTCCCTCCAGAAACACGCTTTAAGACACATTATTAAAGCCACAGCAACAGCCAGGAGTCAATATACAGTACATGCTATTCATGCTGACACACAATCTGTGTGCTGAGCGCTTCTCAAGTACCAAGCACTGTGAAGACGACATTTCAAGACCAAAATATAAAACTTATATGTGTCTATACAAGCAGTTCTCAAACTTTTTAACTTTAAAGTGCACCTATTACGCAAAACTCACCTTTATGCATGATTTAAACCCAGTTGTGTGTCAGCAGTGTGTGACACTCCAGCCTCTAATGGTCAACATGAATGAATTGTGTTTGTTCTAATCAGACTTGATGAAAACAGTCTGCAGAAACACTTTGATTGACATTCTCCCTTTATACGTGTTATTAAAGAGGGAAAGCCCCGCCCACTAGTGCCAATATCTCCCTCATTAGCATAAACAGCAGCCCTGAGTAAGAAGCAGCTGGTTTGAATCTGCCACTATGCTGACACATATGCATTTGTAGCTCCGCCCTCTTTATAATTATTCACGTTTTCAGTGTTTTGTGGGATAATGACCTACAAAACTCATCTGATGGGTTATTTCAACAGTGATGTGATTCTCAAAGTTTGCATATTTTATGTTTATAAATTAAATATTGTAGGTTTTCAGCGAATGAACCACATTTTTAAGGTCATACCACAACATCTTAGAGCGTACTCACACTATGTACAGTTGCCTTGAGCCAGGCCAAAGCATGCTTGTCCCCCTTCCCATCTCCCCGACGGGCCGCACTCACATTACATTCGGGCCTGGGCACGCTTACGTCATCGATGATGCACTGTTCAGTAAGCGCTCTCGCTCAACACAGTGGAGATTTCTTTAGTTATATTGTTTTAGTCGTTTGGGAAGCGGCAACAGATCCGCCACTGCTGACACTCATAAACAATCATAAAGTCCTCGTGCTGCAGGTATTAGGAGGTTTGCTAAAGGCGCAGCGGTCATGCAGTGAGGGGTTTGCGTCTTTAATAAACTACGACAGTTTGCGTTCATGGAACAGTATGATCAATAAATCCATATCAAACAGCCCCTCAAAAGTCACGTCTCGTCTTCAGTTTCGAGCTCTGGCGCGCTTTGCACTCACACTACAAGCGTACCGTGCCAAAGCCCAAGTGAACCGCGCTCTGGCACACCTCTTCCAACTGGGTCAGGGTCAGCCAAGTGAACCATGCCTGAGCCCGATTCAGAGCACTCACACTTTTCAAACAATCCGAGAAACGGGCCTGAGCATGGTTCGGATAGCGTAGTGTGAGTAGGCCTTTAATTGGATTCAGGTCAGGGCTTTGACTAGGCCACTCCAAAATCTTCATTTTGCTTTGCTTTCAATCATTCAGAAGTGGATTATCACAGAATAAAGCTGAAGAAATATATTTCTAGATCAAGTCTCTAAAAATTATGAAATCAAGAAGCATTTTCTAGACAAGTAAAAAATATTGTCTTGTTTTCAGAAATAACGAGCCAAAATTAAGTGAGTTTTTTGCCTCAATGAGAGGCAAACTAGTCTTATTCCAACATGAAAACAAGATTATTTCCCTCACCCTACTGGCAGATTATTTAGCTTGTTTTAAGGAAAACCTCGCTTCATTTTAACATTTCTGAAAACAAGACAGCATTTTTATCTTGTCTAGAAAAGGCTTCTTGAATAGAAACAAGACAAAACCTCTAAATAAAAAGCATATTGGCAGTGCAGTCGTATACAGCCGCTGCTGATAGACCTGTTGGGCTCACTATTACCCTCTACATAGATGACATGAGTAGAAACACGAGTAAAGCACATTTGTTTTCATGAATGCATCTTGTCAAAGCACATGGGAATAATTAGTCTGTTCTCACCTTCATGTCATGGCGGTGAAAGCGGCTGTTGGTATGCTAACTCCTTTCATCATTTATTCATTTCACCCATTATCACCTTCATCTCTGTTACAGTCATTCAGTCTCCATCAGATCCTTTCTGAGCTATCAGTAGCTGTGTTTCCAGCTAAAGATGTGAATTAGATTTATGCACAAAACTGGAATATCACATAAAACAACAGAATAAACCACTGTTATACAATGACTTGCCTAATTACCCTAACTTTACCCTAATTACCCTAACTTTACCCTAATTACCCTAACTTTACCCTAATTACCCTAACTTTACCCTAATTACCCTAGTTAAGCCTTTAAATGTCACTTCAAGCTGAATACTAGTGTCGAAGAATATCTGGTCTAATATTATATACTAGGGCGGCATGGTGGCTCAGTGGTTAGCACTCTTGCCCTTACATCATCTTACATACATCTTACAGCTAGTTTGAGCCCTGGCTGGGTCAGTTTCATTCAATGGGTCGAGCATTCAACACTTCTCAAGTACCAAACACAGCATCTCAAAAGATGACATTTCTTATATATGTCTATATAAGCATCAGGCTGGCGTAGTGGGTAGCACGATTGCCTCACAGCAAGAAGATCACTGGTTCAAGCCTCGGCTGGATCAGTGGTCATTTCTGTGTGGAGTTTGCATGTTCACCCCGTGTTGGTGTGGGTTTCTTCTGGGTGCTCCAGTTTCGCCCACAGTCCACACACATGCGCTATTGGGGAATTGATTAACTAAATTGGCCGTAGTGAATGAGTGTGAATGGGTGTGTATGGGCTGGAAGGGCATCCACTATGTAAAACATATGCTGGAATAGTTGGCGGTTCAGTCCGCTGTGGCGACACTTGATAAATAAAGGGACTAAGCTGAGGTGGCTCGGGCATTTGTTGGAGGCTTCGGGGAAGACTGGAGGGACTATGTCTCTCGGCTGGCTTGGTAATGCCTCAGAATCCCCCCAGAGGAGCTGGTGGAAGTGTCTGGGGTTCTCTCTGCCCCTGTGATCTGGCCCTGGAAAAGCGGACGAAAATCAGATGAGATGAGATTTATAATTAAGACTTCAGCTGTAAATAAACTTGCCCATTATGCTTAAAAAAAACACTTCAGAAGTATTTCTTTACATAATTAAAATTTCACAGGATGGCTAATAATTTTGACTTAAACATATATAGCTATAGCGACAGCAGCCTTTATAATCTGTGCAGAAACACTGGTAAAAATCCTGGGCTCCACACAGTTCCACATGCTGTTCCAACACAAATCGATTAAGTTCAGTCATTCATCCATTTTCCTTCGACTTAGTCTCAAGATTCAACTTTCAAAACTATTCATTCATTCATTTTCCTTCAGCTTTGTCTCTTATTTTATCAGGGGTCGCCACAGGAGAATGAACCGCTAACTTATCCAGCATATGTTTTACACAACTGATGCCCTTCCAGCTGCAACCCAGTACTTAAAAACACCCATACACACTCATTCACACACACATTCATACACTACGGCTAGTTTAGCTTATTCAATTCCCCTATAGTGCATGTGTGTGGACTGTGGAGGAAACCGGAGCACCCGGGGAGAACATGCAAACTCCACACAGAAATGCCAACTGACCCAGCCGAGGCTCGAACCAGCAACATTCTTGCTGTGAGGTGACCAAACCACTCCCTCGATTAAGTTTTACCAAGTAAAGTGGATTGTACACAAAACAATTAAGTTGTCCCAAAAGACCCTTAAGAGCAGCGTTGATTCAGCTCATTTTGAACACGCAGCCAAAGTCATTCTGGAGTTCAGTCTGGTCTAGAGACCTACAGGATATAAAAGAGCAGCAGACTTGACTTTTCTCCTTCAGGTGTTTCTGACATGCAGCTTTTATTTTGGTGTACCTTTATATCTCTCGTCCGCCTCTTAACGGGATGTAGCAATCCATTAACGCTTCTCTTCATCCCCAAAGTGACCCAGTCGACCTACTTTTCCTCTAACTCTGAATCGCTCTCTGCACTCTCTGTTTTAGCTTGCTTTTGTGTGTGTGTGTGTGTGTGTGTGTGTGTGTGTGTGTGTGTGTGTGTGTGTGTGTGTGTGCAATGCCCTTAAGTCACCTTTTAAGGTTTTGACCCAGAACCCAGAACCCTCGCTCTGTCACGCATCCCCTGCTGGTCAGAGACGCTCAAGCATGAATGAGGAAATGTCAGGCAAAAATGGGTCGTGCGGGAAATTGCTGTGGTGCAGATATTTAATAATGATTTATTAGGTGTAGCATAAGTAATGAGGAGTTATTGTGCATCACTGAGAAACAAACACTGCATTTCTGTTGTACGGCTGACACACTCAGATACGCAGTAAAATAACCCATGTGCCTTTGGTAAAATGATCATTAGGTTAAATTAAGATTTAGAAAAAAAAAAAAGAATTAAAAATAACATTTTATAAAATTAAATACAATTAATATTGAACTAACTTAGAATTAAAAACAAAAGAAAAATGTAAAAAGGGCAACACGCTGGCTGAGTGGTTAGCACTGTGGCCTCACAGCAAGAAGGTCATTGGTTTGAGTCCTGGCTGTGTCACTTGGCACAAAATAAATGAATGAATAAGTGAAAAATAAAAAAATAATTAAAACAATTTAATAAATGTAAAATTTATTGAATAAATACAAATAAAATTAAATGTAAAAATACAAAAAAAAAATCTACTTAAAATATAAATAAATTAATAATTTCCATAGAAAGATTTTTTTTACAGTATAATGCTAAATACTAAAGGCGTTTGATTTAGGCTATGCATAAATAAATAATGCTGTATTTACTGTGTTGGTACCCTTAAGCTATGATTTCAAAGACAAATTGAAAAAAAAAATAAATAAATATATATATATATATATATATATATATATATATATATATATATATATATATATATATATATATATATGATTGATTGAAAATGGCATTATAGCATGCAATAGATTCAGCATGACCCAAATAACCAGATGGAAAAAAATCTCAAGTGTTTTTATTTTAATTTATTGTTTTAATTAATTGACATTCCCTCTTTGTATGTGTCATCAATTGGGGGAAGCCCCGCCCATTAATGCCCATCTCTTCCTCATTAGCATAAACAGCCCTGATGGAGAAGCAGCTGTCAGCTATTAGAGTTTTCAATCTGCCTCTATGCTGACACACAGGTGTCTGTAGCTCCGCCCTCTTCTGAAAAGAGCACAATCTCATTTGCATTTAAAGCGACAGTCACCAAAACACCACAATTAGGATCAAAGCCTAAAAGGGTCAGTTTCAGAGAGCTGGAGAACATTATATATATACACTCTGGGGACATCAGGGATGCATTTTACAGCTTGTCAAAAAGGGTCAGAATAGGTCTGATTTAAAAACTGTAGTTGAATTGCTTACCATTTCTTCATAGTTGATGCATTAGCGAACATGAACTAATGGGACTCCACTGTAAATTGTTACGCTGTACTCTTTAGTTCACTCATGAGATGAAAATAACAGCTGAATCACTGAAAATAAGCATCCCTTTTTCACAGCTGGATAATGTTTCTTCAGGCTGCGAATGTGAAATAAAGCCGTGAAGATGAATTCATTTACAGTAATGAGCGCTGGGAAAGTTTGATAAAGAAAAATGTGCAAACTGAGAAAATTATGCAGCACATTATTGAAGTGTAGATCATGTTCAATGTGTTAATTAGGAGGTTTTGAATGATCTAGTTCATTTCTCAGTCACATCACATTATATAAACACTGTTTACAGCAGGTCATCATGAAAAACAAGGAGACCTGTGGGAAAACGCACTGCAACTGATCTAAGAACAGATGATAGCATAAGGAATTTTTAGTTTTTCACAGTATTTCATATTAGATTTTTCTTCTGAAGAAACACTTATTTCTTTTAGTTTGGCTGGATTAAAAAAAAAAACTGCCAAGATCAGGATTATGGTCAATATTATTCTCCCTAATGCACTGCAAACTTATACTATTCTTACCTCATTTTTCTGATCTTGTTTCTAGTCCAAATATCTAAAAATTCTTAAATCAAGAAGCATTTTCTAGACAAGCAAAAAATATTGCCTTGTTTAAAGAGATAAAGTCAAAATAAAGGAGGTTTTCCTTAAAACAAGCTAAATAATCTGCCAGTATGCTTAGGAAAGTGAATAAGGAGAAATAAGATGTTTTGCTCTCCTCATTGGCACATTATTTTGGTTGTTTTAAGGGAAAAACCATACACTGAAAACTTAGATTTAGTCTCATATATTCATAGACGGCGCATCACGATGGCCCAGTGGGTAACACAATCGCCTCACAGGAAGAAGGTTGCTGGTTCGAGCCTCGGCTGGACCAGTTGACATTTCTGTGTGGAGTTTGCATGTTCTCCCTGTGTTGGCATGGATTTCCTCCGGGTGCTCCGGTACAGTCCAAACACTTGCGCCATAGGGGAATTGATAAACTAAATTGGACGTAGTGTGTGAAAGAGTGTATATGAGTGTTTCCCAGTGTTGGGTTGCGGCTGGAAGGGCACCCGCTGTGTAAGAAAATGTAAGGACTTAAGAAAATGAATGAATGAATGAATGAATGAGTATTCATGGACTAAATATAAGAAGAGGCCAAAATCACGTGTAAGCAGGTCTTGACTACCTAAATTTTGTAGTTTTATTTCTTTGTTACATTATAGTTATGTTGCATCACAGAGAGGCTGTAAGTCACTTTCCAAAACCTTTTCATTCACTGTTCCTCACTGGTGGAACGATCTTCTCATTCTCACACCAACTGCAGATTCACTAGTATTATTCACTATTATCATTCAGAGACCCCCACATGACAACCTCAAGACACTATGCATTTCTGAGTATGCCTCAGACTGGTGAGTGGGCTTGACAAACCACCAGTAGTGAAAACTCTCCCTCATCTTTCATCTCGCTGACACTTTAGCCGACACTTGCACCAGTTTTGCACATTAGCACCACTTTCTTACAATCACACAATATGTCAACAAACAAACAGAAAACATTGAGCATTTATGAAATAAACCTCACACAGATGAGTGGGCTTAACAGACCACCTGTAGAAAACACACTTTTTCATCACAGCACAACTCACACAGTTTTTGCACATTTGTACGGTGGCTGAGAGAACCTAACGTGCTGCTCTTTAAGAAAACACACACAATTAAAAAAACACCAGCAAGTTAAGAAAAGATCCTCATTTGATTGACAGAACACATGCTGCATTCTCTCACAACATAACAAGAACAGAACACGATGGAAATGTTTCAAGGAGACCCAAAAACGTGACGGACGCCGCTGTGCCGTGGGTCGGGTTGTTGCTAGATCTGATATGGTTGCAGCCGGAAGTTAACCAGAATTATTATATTTTATTAACATTTACCCCCACCCCAACCCGACTCATCCTCTATTTGTTTTGTGTCACACTGTTTACATATTCGCTGTTCTTTAGGAGACCAGGATTTTTTATGTCTGCCTTTTTCTTTTTCTAGGTCATGATCACACAACATAAAAAGTGCATTTATGAAATGAGGCTCACACAGGTGAGTGGTTTTGACAAACCACCTGTAGAAACACTCTTCTCTTTTTAAAACAATAAAAACACTCCCTCTCCTAAATCCAATAGTATCTGGATGCAGCCTTTATGATGCAAGCTGAGATTGCATGGCTCAGAGATGCAGTGTCAGACTCAATGGAGTGAGTGACTTCACTGTGACGGGTAGGGTTAGGTGTGCGGATTAAAAAGCATTGCATGCAGCTCAGATTGCATCTGCACCGAGTCTGCAGCCAGATCCCTCTCCCTAAATCTAACACTTAATTCTCTGAGCGCTAACAGTTCCTCTGTATAATTAGCGCTTCTTGTGTGTATAGCCTCTTCTTCTTGAATCGCCTCCATTATAAGCGTCTGCTAAACGACTGAATGTAAACATGCTGAGATGTACTGAGTGTGATGTGCAGTGGACTCACTTTTAGCTCTGTTTGCAAATGTATTTTGCAGTCTGCTTTTCTGGTGTTTTCCTCCACTTCTGTCATGTGAATCTTCCTAATTGTTTTTCCAGTAGTGTCACGGGCAGAATGTGCTTTGTTGCAGATATGCTAATGGTGCTCCGACAGTCAGGTGCACAAAGCATTAGCATGCCGTTCACTGATTTTAATGTCAATTAAAACCAGGAGTGTGACAAGACCTCCATAAAACAAGTGCTCCGTGGCAGGAGCCGTACTCCGCAGCTGCTCTTCAGTGAGTTATGCTAATAGACACCAGCGCTGGCCAAAATGCCATTTTGATTTGCATATGGCACATTTTCTCTCTTCATTGATTTTGGGAGGAAATGCATGGCTGGATTGACAGTTTATTTGATTGGATTGATGCTGTATGACATCCTCTGTGGCGCAATAATGACCTTAAACCATTTGAGCACCCTCATTTTCACTCAGCGCAAATCTGATAATGAATGCACTGCACCTGAAATGGGCTTTTCAATCAGGTTAAATTAATTCTCATGACACAGATGATTTGCTCATATATAACACGTTGCCTGTTTGAGGAAAAATATGCTAAAAATGTATTTACAGCATCCTTGTTATACACGTTCTGTGTACAGTTTATTACAGACATTCATAAATACTATAATAATATTTGTTTAATGTGATCATCATGGATTATTATGTGAGAAATACTAAAATATCATTCACTGATGATTTAAACCTTATTAACATTAATAATTATAACTAAACATGCTATTCTTGTCATGAGCATCAATGTGTACCTGCAAAGTCCACTCATAATTATTTAACTCAAATGCACCTTGCCACTGAGTGGTTCGGTTCAGTACAGTAGAGTACAGCGCCCTCTAGTGGATTTGTCATCTGAAACGCACAACAAAACACACCCTAAGTAACGTATTTCAGATTCATAATAATGTAGACAGCGCCCTCTAGTGGATTTGTCATCTGAAACGTACAAAACACACCCTAAGTACCGTATTTCAGATTCGCAATAATGTAGACAGCGCCCTCTAGTGGATTTTTCATCAGTAATACACATCAAAACACACCCTAAGTAACGTATTTCAGATTCACAATAATGTAGACAGCGCCCTCTAGTGGATTTTTCATCGGTAACACACATCAAAGCACACCCTAAGTAACGTATTTCAGATTCACAATAATGTAGACAACGTCCTCTAGTGGATTGTCATCTGAAACGTACAACAAAACACACCCTAAGTACCGTATTTCAGATTCGCAATAATGTAGACAGCGCCCTCTTGTGGATTTGTCATCTGAAACGTACAAAACACACCCTAAGTAACGTATTTCAGATTCGCAATAATGTAGACAGCGCCCTCTAGTGGATTTGTCAACTGAAACGTGCAACTGAACACTGCCGGACATAATGAACATAAGGCACGGGTTGACAATGATCCTGTGTTGAGTTTATATCTCTATATATACACATCATTTCTCCCTCCTTTTTCCAAGGATGGCCATTGCAAAGATGCATCAAAGATAGCGTTAGCCCTTCTCCAGTGGATTGGACATCTGAAATGTACAACAAAACACCCCTAAGTAACGTATTTCAGATTCGCAGTAATGTAGACAGCACCCTCTAGTGGATTTTTAATCTAAAAACATACAACAATACACATTGTACGACACGTTTTTCAGATTTGCAATATTGTAGACAGCGCCCTCTGGTGGATTGGACATCTGAAACGTACAACAAAACACACCCTAAGTATCGTATTTCAGATTCGTAATAATGTAGACAGCGCCCTCTAGTGGATTATCATCTGAAACGTACAACAAAACACACTCTAAGTAACGTATTTTAGATTCGCAATAATCTAGACAGCGCCCTCTAGTGGATTATCATCTGAAACGTACAACAAAACACACCCTAAGTACTGTATTTCAGATTCGCAATAATGTTGACAGCGCCCTCTAGTGGGTTTGACATCTGAAATGCACAACAAAACACACCCTAAGTCACATATTTGAGATTAGCAATAATGTAGACAGCGCCCTCAAGGGGATTTGTCATCTGAAATGCACAACAAAACACACCCTAAGTCACATATTTGAGATTAGCAATAATGTAGACAGCGCCCTCTAGGGGATTTGTCATCTGAAATGCACAACAAAACACACCCTAAGTCACATATTTGACATTAGCAATAATGTAGACAGCGCCCTCAAGGGGATTTGTCAACTGACAATTTTTAATTTTTAATTTTGAATTTTTTAACGATTTTTATTCTGAAACACACAACAAAACACACCATAAGTAACGTTTTTCAGATTCGCAATAATGGAGACACCATGGATTTGTCATCTGAAACGTGCAACGAAACACACCCAGACGTAACGAACATAATTTTAACTGTATATTAACGTGAGATATGCTGAAGGAGTCTGAATATTTCTTGAGTGTATAACTCTATACATACACATCAATTCCCCCTCCTCTTTCCAAGGACGGCCATTGCAAGGACGCATCAAAGATAGCGTTAGCCCTCCTCCCACACGAGGGGAACAAATCTATCCGAGAATAAGACACACTCGGTCGCACATAACGGTTTGATGCGCCAGGCTTTCGCACCTGTGAAGTGGGAAATGGCGCTCCGTGGCCGTCTGAGGGTGAGATTAGGAAGTCATTTTGATTAATGTTAAATCACACACTGTGGAGTGGGAGTACAATCATCCGAGCCCAGAGCGTTACACAGTCCCGCGGAGCACACGGGGAGAGTTAGCGCATCTGCTGGCCAAATCAATCTGTCAGAGCCGCAGGATGCTTTTGAATGCACTCTTTGATGAGAATATTTCTATCTCCATATCCTAATGACACACTCCTGGACTGAACCAGGAGCTGACAAAGACCTTCAAAGACTCAAACAACTCCATACTCTCTCTATCTGGATCAAAAACAACCCAAGTATACAGTCACGTGAAAAACTTTTGATCCCCTATGAAGTTCAGATTTTTCCATATAAGGACGTCAAACATGATCTGATCTTTGTGGTTGGTCTTAAAGATCCTGTGAATTTAGAATAAACATTAGTATCAGCAGGCCCGTAGCCATTACGGGTTCGAATGGTGCAAAAGACCCACCCCCCACTGAAAAAGGTCCAGAATCTGTCCCATAAATCAGCTCATTTGTCCTACTTTGACTGCTATTTCATCATAAACTGTGAAAATAACCCATCGAGGAAGGCTTTAAGACCAAGTGGAATCCTCCGTTGGCTGTTGTGACTTCAGCTAATCAGTTTGGTCCAATGCAAATTATTTTTTATGAGTCCAACATCTGTGCAAGAAAACATACAATCTGACAAAAGTAAAGGCCCAATCCCAATTCTATTTTTGAACCCCTACCCCTTCAACTTGGCCCTTAAAACCGAATGTGAAGGGGAAGGGCTTCAAAATTTATCCCTAAGAATTGGGACAGCACTACAGCACCTGCACACGTCATCGTGATCTCTTGCTTCATATGAGATCAGACGATGGTGACTGCTGTAGTGTTATTTTTTTAGGTATTTCACTTCAGGAAATCACTGAAGGCACTGTGCGTTTAACACAGTGGCCATATTCATCTGTGTAAACACTGTAAAAAGCTCATTGACAGCCACTAGACTTTTCTGACAGGGTAATCCAGTGTCAGAATGTTGTGGGACTGCTGTACAGGAGCTATGATTATGGATTATAGATCGTGAAATTTAGCGGTTGTTGTTTTAGCGTTTCTTTTTAAAAGCATGACGGTAAAACATCACCGCGGTTATGAATATATTAAAACGTGTTTGTTTGTTGTAAAAATTTGTAATAATGACAAAAAATACTAATTTGTGGATCTCCTTACTTCCGGGTTCAGCAATACTGCCGTTTTGGCTGGTGTTTTCTGGGAAATTTTCTTACCACTTGGTTTCAAGTGTGGTCCTGAAAAATCTTCGTTCGCCCTTCCCCTTAGCCTTATGCCTTCAAGCTAAAGAGAATTGGGACACCCCTACCCCTTCACGGGAACGTGCAAAATGAGGGGTAGAGGTAAGGGGAAGGGCTAAGGAATTGAATTGGGATTGGGCCAAAGTCATCTTTCCCTGTTGACCTACTGTATTGTTGTTAATCAGAGAAAACATTTTACAAGTAACTCTCATTCTAAATCTCGAACCTTATTTATAAAACAAAAAAAATCAATAAAAAGATGTGAAGCACCAAAGGCGGCCCATATTAAAGTTCATTTTAATACTAATCAGGCTATTATTATCCATCAATTTTCTATTTGACTTTTTTACAAGAGAAAAATCTAGAAAAATCGTGAAGCTCTACATTATTGTGGTTTATTTATTTGTTTATTTGTTTATTTAAATGGACAAATTTAACTGAGGAAAGTTGAATGTGCTGGCCAGACTGTTATTTGCCTAATAAATGAACATAAGCTACAGTTTTTTAATTAGAAACATTTAATGAATCCTATGTCTTTCTTAATGATAAATCATGTAATAAATTGGTATGTAGTATGTTTTTCCAAAATCTTTAAGGAAATGTTTTGGTATATAAATATAAAGTGTGGCTCTGATGACCATCCGACAAGCTATTTAAACAGCTTTGAATGGGATTCACACTGCTAACCAATCACCACATCCATTTGATAATCACTATAACCCTTACATTAATTTCATGCAGGGTTTTAACTCAGTTGTGTGTCAGCAGTGTGTGAATATCTCCAGCCTCTGATGGTACAGATGAATGAATTGTGTTTGTTCTAATCAGACTTGATGAATGAAACACTTTGATTGACATTCTCTGTTTGTACGTGTCATCAGAGGGGGAAAACCCCGCCCACTAGTCCCCATATCTCCCTCATTAGCATAAACAGCAGCCCTGAGTGAGAAGCAGCCGTCTGTCCATTAGCCATTAGAGTGTTTGAGCTGCTGAAGATAATGTCAGCATAGACTAAGAGGATTATAGATGTGGAAGCATTAAGCACACACACACTGAAGCACACATGCACACAGCACTGACAACACACACACTGCCATTTTCACATCTGTCACTATGCTGATGCACAGGCATTTGTAGCTCCGCCCTCTTCTGAAAAGACCACAATCTCATTTGCATTTGAAGCGACAGTCAGCAAAACACCACAATTAGGATCCGTTTCAGAGAGTTAGAACACACACACACACACTCTAGAGATATCAGAGACTTGTAATAGGAGGCATAGTAGGTCTCCTTTTAATAAATACATACAGTTTGTCCACTGTGATAGTGATGCTCATGTCAAATAAATAAAGGCAAGTTCAAATCTTTGGCTGGTGTTTCGAGTGATAAAAATGAGTTGTATACCGCAGTGCCCCGTGCCCTTGCCATCCTGACACCTGGCACAGCTGTGGGAACAGATTAGCCGGGCATATGCTGCCTTCTGCATGCTGGAACACACATCTTGGGACAGGCAATAAAAGTGGCAAGTAATTTACCTTCCCTGGATCCCTGTCCCATTTACTCAGAGAGTTACACCACGCCAGACCCAGTCAAGGGTACAATTAATGGAAGTTTTTTAATGTACGAACGGTAAAGTGCAATCTGATGTTAATGGATAAAGAGGTTCAGTGCATCTGTGATCTATTATGCCTAAAAAAAACTAATAAAAACACTTTTATAAGGGGTTTAAACACAGCTATGTACATATATCCACTGTTTATTGATAAAAGATCAATGAGTTGTATTTGTTTCAATCAGACTTGATGAATGAAACACTTTGACTGACATTCTCCCTTTGTACGTGTCATAAGAAGGGGAAAGCCCCGCCCACTATTCAACATCTCCTCCTCATTAGCATAAACAGCTGTCGAGAAGCAGCTGTGAGTGAGAAGCAGCCACTATGCTGACACACAGGCGTCTGTAGCTCCGCCCTCTTCTGAAAACAGCACAATCTCATTTGCATTTAAAGCGACAGTCACCAAAACACCACAATTAGGATCAAAGCCTGAAAGGGTCAGTTTCAGAGAGCTGGAGAACATTATATGAAGTTCCCAATGTAAGTTAAGTTGCTATTTAAATAACGTGGCGCAAAATGTGAAAATTAGGGTTGCACTGGTCTGAAAATAGCAACAAATCACGCCAAACACGTCTTGCACCTTATGTGTGTATGATAGTGCCCTATATGTCTATGCTGATATCTTCTTTTGTGTTCAACAGAAGTAACTCAGAAAGGTTTTAAAAAAGGGAGAGTAAATGATGACTGAATTATTTTTTTGTGTGAGCTGTCCCTTTAAGGAGGCTTGTCATTGCTGGCTGTGCTGCGGTCAATAGCTCTGCTTCCCCCACGCTCATGCTGCATGATAAAGGAAAATCTAATCATATACTGTATCTGCACTCCAGCATTAAAGAGTTCATTTATATTTCATCTGCTTCCAGCATCAGACCTCACAGATTCATTACTGATATGACTTTTCCCAGGTCTAAAGGTGACGATGATTCTGCAGACGTCGCCGATGTCTGGCTGCGGTCATTTATCATGTGTAATGTCAACATGTGTGCATTTCTGAGAGCTTTATGAGAGGAAGATCTTAGAGACGCACATTCATGAACAGCGACATTACACACTATATACAGATGAGGTCAACATTATTCGCCGTCCAGTGAATTCTTTTCTTCTGTTCCCAATATTTCCCAAATGATGTTTCTCAGATTGAGGAATTTCTCACAGTATTTCCTCTAATATGTTTTCTTCTGGAGAAAGTCTTATTTGTTTTATTTCGGCTAGAATAAAAGCAGTTTTTAATAGTTTTAAAGCCATTTTAAGGTCAATATTATTAGCCCCTTCAGCAATATTAGTGTTGGATTGTCTCCAGAATAAACCACTGTTATACAATGACTTGCCTAATTACCCTAACTTTACCCTAATTACCCTAGTGAAGCCTTTAAATGTCACTTTAAACTGAATACTAGTGTCTTG
>NC_079455.1:745323-762823 GCF_903798145.1 Danio aesculapii | reverse complement strand
TCTGAGCCACAGAGTAAAGCATCATTAAACCAACAACACGCCACTGCTCTAATCAAAATGCCTCTGTTTGATGAATATTGTCTATTTTCCGATGACTGTACTTTATAATAGGATTGTGTTGCTCCTCCGTCTACAGTATGAAGCTCATAAAATACTGCATGTGATTGAGACACTCTCTAATAATGTACACTAGAGAGTGAATCACACTTGTTGAGCACGGGTCAGATGTTATTACACTGTGAACAGTGATTACTTAAAAGAAGAGTTCGAAACGACAAGTTGATTCTGCTTGAAAAAAAATGTTGGTATTTCTGTTGTGACTTTTAAGTTGACAAAAGACTTCATTTTTATAAGTATGCACATCATTCAATTACTAGTAATCTGAAAGCAATGAGTGCTCTTACTTTTCATCAAACTTTTGCCAATGATTTTATATATAGAGCATGCAGAGGGAAATAGTTCTGTAACACTTTAAACACTTAAATCATCTAAATACTCCTTTATTTGATTGTTAATTAGCACTTATAAAGCATATTCTGCCTAATCTTATTCAACATATAATAACCAATGCAATACATAATACTTAAAACTATTAATAAGCAGCAGATTATTCATTCATTCTCCTTCAGCTTAGTCTCTATTTCAGAGGTCACCACAGTGGAATGAACCGCCAACTATTCCAGCAAATATTTTACGCAGCGGATGCTCTTCCAGCTGCAACCCAACACTGGGAAACACCCATACACACTCATACACTACAGCCAATTTAGTTGATCAATTCCCCTATAGCGCATGTGTTTGGACTGTGGAGGAAACCGGAGCACCCGGAGGAAACCCACACCAATATGCAAACTCCACACAGAAACACCATCTGACCCAGTCTGGACTCAAACCAGTGACCTTCTTGCTTTGAGGCGACATCGCTACCCACTGCGCCACCCAAAATATGACATTGAAGAGGGTTTTATAAATACGTGTCTCGAATATACTGATAGTGTTTTTCTGGCACAGTGTTTAACCAGATGCTCACTTGTGTGTAGTCTGGCTGTGAACCAAAACCCAGGCCTCTATTTTACCCCTCTATCGATCGCACATGTCAATACACCGAGTCAAAGTAATTGGGTCTTTTGTGGATGGTGTAAGTTTAATTATGCTGCCTGCTCGGATCAATTTTTGAGGGCATCATTGCAGGATGAGGGAACAGACCTTTCCAGATGCCAAGAATTAGAAAATACCAGCATTCAGTAGCTGCGTTTACATCTGCAGATGCGAATTAACAGTCAGAAATGTTAGCCCTCCTGAATTATTTATTCCCCAATTTCTGTTTAACTGAGAGAAGATTTTTCTCAACGCATTTCTAAACATAATAGTTTTAACAACTCATTTTCACCTAATATTTCATTAGATGTTTTTCAAGATACTTGTACTCTGCTTAAAGTGACATTTAAAAGCTTAACTAGACAATTTAATTAGACAAGTTAGAGTCATTAGGCAAGTCCAAAAATTATAAAAGGATTAAAATTTCACGGGATATTGAATAATTCTGACTTAATATATGTAGATTAAGTCAGTAATTAAGTCAGTAAGCAATTAAGTCACTGTGTACATAGGTCAGTACATCAGCAATTAAGTCAGTAAATAATCAATTAAGTCAGTAAGTACATAAGTTATAAAGTCACTAATTAAGCAATTAAGTCAGTAAGTAATTAAGTCAGTAATTAAGTCAGTAAGTAATTAAGTCAGTAATTAAGTCACTAAGTAATTAAGCAATTAAGTCAGTAAGTAATTAAGTCAGTAATTAAGTCAGTAAGTAATTAAGTCAGTAATTAAGTCACTAAGTAATTAAGCAATTAAGTCAGTAAGTAATTAAGTCAGTAATTAAGTCAGTAAGTAATTAAGTCAGTAATTAAGTCAGTAAGTAATTAGGTAAGTCAGTAAGTAATTGAGTCAGTAAGTCAGTAAGCATTTAAGTCAGTAAATAAGCAATTAAGTCAGTAGGTACATAAGTTATTAAGTCACTAAGTGATTAAGCAATTAAGTCAATAAGTAATTGAGTCAGTAAGTCAGTAAGCATTTAAGTCGGTAAGTCAGTAATTAAGTCAGTAAATAAGCAATTAAGTTAATAAGTACATAAGTTATTAAGTCACAAAGTAAATAAGCAATTAAGTCAGTAAGTAATTTAGTCAGTAATTAAGTGTGTCAGTAATTAGGTAAGTCAGTAAGTAATTGAGTCAGTAAGTCAGTAAGCATTTAAGTCAGTAATTCAGTAATTAAGTCAGTAAATAAGCAATTAAGTCAGTAAGTACATAAGTCAGTAAGTTAGTAAGCAATTAGGTCAGAAAGTAATTAAGTCAGTAATTAAGTCAGTAAATAAGTAATTAAGTCAGTAAGTACATAAGTCAGTAAGTTAGTAAGCAATTAGGTCAGAAAGTAATTAAGTCAGTAATTAAGTCAGTAAATAAGCAATTAAGTCAGTAAGTACATAAGTCAGTAAGTTAGTAAGCAATTAGGTCAGAAAGTAATTAAGTCAGTAATTAAGTCAGTAAATAAGCAATTAAGTCAGTAAGTACATAAGTCAGTAAGTTAGTAAGCAATTAGGTCAGAAAGTAATTAAGTCAGTAATTAAGTCAGTAAATAAGCAATTAAGTCAGTAAGTACATAAGTCAGTAAGTTAGTAAGCAATTAGGTCAGAAAGTAATTAAGTCAGTAATTAAGTCAGTAAATAAGCAATTAAGTCAGTAAGTACATAAGTCAGTAAGTTAGTAAGCAATTAGGTCAGAAAGTAATTAAGTCAGTAATTAAGTCAGTAAATAAGTAATTAAGTCAGTAAGTACATAAGTCAGTAAGCAATTAAGTCAGTAAGTAATTAAGTCAGTAAGTAATTAAGTCAGTAAAAAATTAGGTCAGTCTGTAAGTCAGTAAGTAATTAAGTCAGTAATAATTGGGTCAGTCTGTAAGTCAGTAAGTAATTAAGTCAGTAAATAATTAGGTCAGTCTGTAAGTCAGTAAGTAATTAAGTCAGTAAATAATTAGGTCAGTCTGTAAGTCAGTAAGTAATTAAGTCAGTAATAATTGGGTCAGTTAGTAAGTCAGTAAGTAATTAAGTCAGTAATAATTGGGTCAGTTAGTAAGTCAGTAAGTAATTAAGTCAGTAAATAATTAGGTCAGTCTGTAAGTCAGTAAGTAATTAAGTCAGTAATAATTGGGTCAGTCTGTAAGTCAGTAAGTAATTAAGTCAGTAAATAATTAGGTCAGTCTGTAAGTCAGTAAGTAATTAAGTCAGTAATAATTGGGTCAGTTAGTAAGTCAGTAAGTAATTAAGTCAGTAATAATTGGGTCAGTTAGTAAGTCAGTAAGTAATTAAGTCAGTAATAATTAGGTATGTCATGGGGTTGTCATGTTTCTTATGGCGTTGGGGCTGTTCATCTAGTGTGAACCTGCAGTTATAATAATGATATCCACGTTGAAGTTTGCTGAGTAATTCAGTGTCAGATCTTAAGTCCACCGTTTGCTGGAGCAGAGATGTTTTATAATGAGAGAAGGCTTTTATTTCCCCCGAGGGAGCAGCCGTTAAATTGAAACACTGTTCATCTGACACCGAAAGCCATTCACGTCTCATCGCCCATAAATAGACTACTTTGCGCAGTTTTATCTCGTGTGTATTCCTCCTTTCTGACCCGATCTGAGCTCTGAGCCTGTATTAGCAGAGTTAGCAGATCATGTCCACGTGCAGATGCTGTCACACTAGTTATGTTTCCATCCAACGATGCGTGCGAATAAAGCAGCGTTTGCATCCAATGAGTCAAAGAGAACACAATCGTCACTTCCTGATTACTTCCTGTGTGTGTGTGCGTGTGTGTGTGTGTGTGTGTGTGTTACAATGATGATTTCAAACCTAATGGCAGCAGCTGGTCTCAGCGTGAGGCTCTTCTTCTGTGGTGTGCAGAGAGATGTAGATTCGCTTTGGAGGTGAAGCGAGGCGATGACCCAGGGAAACGTTTTCTCGTCTGTCTCCTGAAATCTCTCTGAGGACAGACTCACCTGAGGATGATGTCATTCAAAGGTGACAGCGCAGAGAATTACCTGAGAAAATATGATATTTCTGCGGATGAGCTGCTGCGTGACTGACAGTGTCATTACAGCGCTCGCCGCTCACTGTGTGTTTACATCTTTATTGAGATCCAGATATTGAGAATAAGCCCTGAGTGATGTTACAAACACTCACCAGAGTCTGCTCATTACTTACACTCTGATGATGAACAAATCGGATCATGTTTTGCCTGATTTTCTGTTTTTGTTGACTTTTTCTGTACTGCAAAACTTGCTTTTCTTCACTATTTTTTGCTTTGTTTCTAGTCTAAACATCTCAAAATTCTTAAATCAATAATCATTTTCTAGACAAAACAGATATAGTCTTGTTTTCAGAAAAAATAATTCAAAATTAACCATTTTAAGGTCAATATTATTCGCCCCCTTCAGCAATATTAGTTTTGGATTGTCTCCAGAATAAACCACTGTTATACAATAACTTGCCTAATTACCCTAACTTTACCCTAATTACCAGGGCGTCACGATGGCGCAGTGGGTAGCACGATCGCCTCACAGCAAGAAGCTACCAGGGTCAAGCCTCAGCTGGGTCAGTTGGTGTTTCTGTGTGGAGTTTGCATGTTCTCCCAGTGTTGGTGTGGGTTTTCTCGGGGTGCTCCGGTGTTATGATTATTAGCGATCTAGCGGCTGCAGATCGCTAATGGACTACAAAACCGTCAATTATGGACTACAAGATCCAGTCAAGCACCTCACACACACAACCGGTTCCTGATCCTGACTGATTACATTCACACAGCCGGAGGATTGTCAAAGACTGATTACATGAACTATATATAGAGCGCACACACATACATCGAGTCTTTTGTTACAAGGGGAGACGCTGACGACAGGGTGTGCGGATCCAAACAAATGGTTTATTATATAGAGATGGTCAGGCAAGTAATTGTCAACACAGGGGCAAACAGATGTATACAGGAAATCCAGAGTCGAGGTTGGTAAACAGGTCAAAAAGGCAGGCAGCAGACAGGAATAAACAAACAAGACAAGGCGAGGGCCTAATATGTGGCAGGACAAGGCAAGGAAAAACTCATCCTAATGTTGAACATTGTTTGCCTGACCATCTCTGTATAATTAACCCTGAGTTTGGAGCCGCACTCCCTGTCGTCAGCGTCTCCCCTTGTAACAGAAGACTCAGCCCGATGTATGTGTGTGCACTCTATAAATAGTTATTAAAACTATTATATTTAGAAATGTGTTGAAAAAAAAATCTTCTTTCTGTTAGACAGAAATTGAGGAGAAAATTATACAGGAGGGCTAATAACTGTATGCAGCCCTGGGCACATATTCCCAATGAGCCTGTGTAGTGAGTATTTCAACGAGTGCCCTATAAAGGGTTAATGAAGAACTCTTAGTTTTCCACCCTTTTCTCAAGACTGTTACTATGTGTTTAATGATCATCATCATCTTACATCCTTGGAACTTTTTAATATGTATATTTGAAAAATTAACGTATGTATGTTTATTAGTGGTGGGCCGTTATCGGCGTTAACGTGCTGCGTTAACGCAAGACTCTTATCAGGCGATTTTAAAAATATATGTCCGTTAATCTATTCTCAAAGTTGGGTTGGGAGCTGGGTCTATTCTACGCAAGCTTTGATGACTTTCATCTTGATATTATAGCGCGGATGTATACCTGACCGGTGAGCTGTCTGACAAACAAGTGCCCTTCTAAATCAAATCAGCAGGATGCCCTTCTGGATCTTTCACTTCGAAGACACGACTGACTACACTTACATGGACACCTGTAGTCTAGTTATTTGCCTTAATAGCCAATAATGTTATTAAGGTGTTTACTTGAAGTGCTTTCATGGAAGAGTTTACTGTAATTTTGGGTGACTTTAACTGCAGGTCGGCAGTTTCACATTCACTCATGAACATTTCATTCATGCCCCCATGACAAACTGGAGTATTAGACTCAAATAAGGAGTAAGGACTGGTGAGAGTGTTATGGAATTTAATAACGCACGTCGAATGGAAAGAAAAAAACTTCAGCATTTTGCGATGTGTGTGTGTGTGTGTGTGTGCGGTCCTTTACTGGCAGTCGTGTGTGTGGATCTTGTTGGAAAATATGCCGAAAAGTCCTACATGACGGTAATAGTTTGATGGCGGTGTTTACTTCAATAATGCCACTCCTATCTGCATACTCCACATGTCTTAACTCCATTTCTGTTTAGTTCAGTTATGAATTTAGTCAGATTAAGGTAATCAGAAATCACTGTTTGGAGCTGATGTAGGCCTACAGATCAAAAGTCATGTTTAACTCATGTACATCTTATTAAACATCATTTATTTTCATCACTAATTATTACAGTAGAACAGTTTCTCAAGCGGTTTGTGATGCATTTTGGAAACAGGAGATGAGCCCCTGCTCTAATGCGCCACCTGGCTTGAGAAACCCGTTCTCAAAGACTTACTTTAGTCATTATTTGGGTAGCACACATATTCAGAATGCCTTCGGCAGAATTCACATGAGCCATTTTAATCTAGATTAATTCCAAGATTACAGTGAGATTAATCTAGTTAAAGAAATAATCTATGCCCACCTATAATATATATATAAGCATTTATAATATTCTAAAGGATCAAGTAAATGAGAAACTGCAAGAGGTCAGTCAAAGCATGGTGAATCGGCCTTCAGCTACTAACAGCGCCCCCTGCTGCTGGAATCAGCTTCCAGAAATGATTAGATGTGCTTCAGCATTATGCTCATTCACATCAAGACTGAACACACATCTGTTGAGCTGTTTTACTGAATGAGCTCAGTGCTGCGTCCCACAGATCGCACTGTTATGTCTGTCGTTCATACTTTATTTTGATGGTCCGCTTGATGTATTTAAGTAACATTGCATCTGCATGCCAACTATTTCTCAGTAGATTATAAGTAGACTGTTAGGGTTGAGGTTAGTGTAAGTAGACATGCGGAAGTTTCCTATAGTCAGTTAATGTCTGTTGAAGGAATTTTAATCTGTTTTTAATTATTTTTCGTTCTTTTTTGTTTTAATTTTCTTGTTTCCTTTATTATTGTTCATGTAAAGCATTTTAAATTACCAATGCGTATGAAATGTGCTATATAAATAAACTTGCCTATGTATTTATGTATGTATTATGTCATATTTGCTTCGAGTTACAAAAACGAATGACCTCGTGTGAGGTGTGTAATGCAGTGTGTATGTGAGCAGGACAGTATAAATTTAACATGATTCTCTCTTCTGGCTGCCGTCATCAGTCTCACACTATTGTTTTCCTCTTTCTGAAAGTCTTGATAACACCATCCTGGAGTTTTTCTGTCATTATTGCAGCAAATAGGATTGTAAATAATGATTTGTTGTACTCTCCCATTCACTGAGCTCTGAGTTTACCAACTCATCAACTTCTGAGAAACCCGGACACGTGAAAATGCTCCGCTGCGTGTAGCCCTAGGATGATTGTTTATAAGAGCCCATTGAATGTCCTTATTTAGGCTGAGAGTCCGAGTCCCTGAGTGGTTCCTCAGAAATGGAGCACATGTAATGTAGGCGCATGTTGTTTGATGCTCAAGGACAGCATCACCTCCACCCATATTGAAGAGGACGGCCAAATTTAATTGAGATCACCATTTAAGAAAGTCAGAGAGCTCCGGCAATGTCAACACGCAGCCATAGCAATCCCACGAGACTCTTTCTGGAGTCATCAGCAGCGGCGTCATATGTGTTTTCAACTTCTGTCCTGAGATCAGTTTGGATGCAAATGTCTGCACGGGGTGAAAGTCACAGGAGGTTATCATGAAAAACAAACACGCAGACCACAAGGGCAATTACTGCCCTAATATACCATTTTCCCCTCAAGACACACATAACCTCGAACGCTAGATGATTGCCAGCGCAATATCAAACCAGCCGTCTTGAAGTCACCTTTCCGTAATGAAAAGAAGAGCGAGGTTAGCGGTGAAAGCACAGCGTAGCCCAGAAACCAAATTAAAGCTACAAGCTACAATAATGCAAAGTATAGATCCTCTTTCAGGGCGAATCATTTCGTGTGATCAGCAGGATATATTGCTTTTTTTTCGACCAAATATGTGACCAACGGGAGGATGAAAACTTATATTTATCAAAAGCTGAAGTGAAACGTCATTGGCTTTATTACACACAAACACCAGTGATGGGAGGTTCAGATCATCTTACAGACTCTGGGTTCTATCATACACCCGGTGCAATATGGTGCAAGATGTGTTTGGCGTGATTTGTTGCTATTTTCAGACCAGCGCAACAATAATTTTCCCATTTTGCACCACGTTGTTTAAATAGCAAATCCACTCTGTGACTCATAGCTGTGCTGGTCTATAAAGGAGGTGTGTTAAGGCGCATTGTTGGTGCGTTGCTATTATGAGGAACTGAAATAGACCGCACCATTGACCAACTAAAAGCTGCTCTAAAGTCCAGCGCAGAGTGTGTTAGTTACACACTGCTGAATACACACAGGATGAACAGCAACACACAAATATCTTTACAGATGAAAACAATTAAAGGATTAAAATGATCCAATTATTATTGATAATCTAATGAGAATCTAATCTAATGTAATGTAACTTAAATTCAACAAACGGACCATCAAGATAAAGTGGGACCCATTTATTTGTACCTAATCATCCCAGTCACTCCCATCATCATTTGTTCTGCAGTTAGTATTTTCCGTCATGCTAATCTGCTGTTATGTTGGTTTAATGACCCAGACTGTTGTAATTGGTCAAATCGGGCCATGTTATTACAGTAAAACTCTCTTAAAGAAATCCACAGATTCCTCCGAAGGGTTTTCAGCCTATTCAAGTCCACCTCTTATCTCCTTCATGGTCAAGAGTGCAGTTTGCAGAGGTGTTCGCACATAAAGGCCATCTTTGTCTACTATTGCTCTTATATGCTGGAGAGAAGTGTGTTTTCTCCTCCTCCTATTCATCAGGTCATCTCACAGGTCTCTGCTAGTAAATTGGAAATGTTTTTTTCTTCATTTGCTTTGATCAAGCATTTCACACTGCAAGAAATGCGTTTCTTCCTTAGATGCTTTGGTCTTGTTTCTAGTGCAAATATCTAAACATTCTGAAATCAAGAAGCATTTTCTAGACCAATGCTTCCCAAAGTACGGGTTGGGATGCCCTGGGGGGGCGTGGGACAATGGCATATAGTTACATATAAAAAGCAATAACATGCTAATAAAAAGCCATCAGCCTTTCAATTGTTTGTTCTTTTTCATAGGATCTGTGTGTTTACGTTAGATTAACAACACAGCAATAGCATCAGCTGCAGCAGATTGATTTTATAGCTCCAGGTTAAACTTTCTGACATCTTTATGGCAGTCAAATACATTCAAAAGAAATGCAGGCCACAACTGAACATTGAGGATGATCTCTGAGTGGTGGTCTCCAAAATTAAACCAAGATTAGATTTGTGCTGAAAGCGTTGTGCCCACCAGTCTCATCAGCGAAGGTTCATATTAAATTAAACAAATTAATAAATGAGGCTAAATTATAGCCTGTGGTCGTTAGACTGTTTTTTGTGTTGTCAATATGCTCCTGTTAATAAAGTCCTACTGTTGTGAGCACAACGTTTGTATATTTATAACCACAATAAAGATTATTTTGCATTCCACATTGGCAGATTATTTTGCTTAATTCTAGAAGAAAAAACACTTAATTTTGACTCTTTCAGATATAATTAATTTTGATTATTTCAGAAAAAAAGACATTATTTTTATGTACTTGTCTAGAAAAGACTTCTTGATTTAAGAATTTTATATATTTACACTGCAAATGCATCAAACCCAAAGTAAGAAAAGCGTTTTTGTGTGTATTCCCAGCCTGATCTCACGAGGAAACGTGAGTATTTTACGTTTTGTCAGTTTAGTGGCTAATTCGTACGAATTCAGTCATATGAAATTGTACGATTTTAAAAAGGAGGCGTGGCACCTAACCCCACCCCTAAACCCAATCATCATTGGCGGATGAGCAAATCGTACTAAATTGTACGAATTAGATCATACGAATTCATACGAATTAGCCACTAAATCAAAAAGTTCCGCATTGCCGTGAGGTTGTGTTGGTATTCCTCAAAGGTTTGCTGGTAAAAACACATTTCAGACTCATCAGTAGGGCACAAACAGAATCTGTGGACATTTTTTTGCTATTCCTGCGCAGAATTTAGTTGAAAATCTGTGGATTTCTGCAGAATTATTTTGGGAGTCTCATAACTAAAAGCTTAATATATGAAATTTAAAAATAATACCTTTTAACTTTAATTTAATTTTTACAATGTAAATCCAATTAGATCCACTTTATTTGGTAAACAAAGCAAGTTTCTCATATAACGCACAGTTGAAGTCAGAATTATTAGCCCCCTTTTTTTATTTTTTCAATATTTCCCAAATGATGTTTAACAGAGCAAAGATATTTTCACAGTATGATAATATTTGTTCTTCTGGACAAAGTTTTATTTGTTTTATTTCGGCTAGAATAAAAGCAGTTTTAAAATTTAAATCCATTTTAAGGTCAATATTATTGACCCCTTTAAGCTATTTTTTTTTTTCTTCAATAGTCTACAGCAGTGTTTCCCAACCCTGTTCCTGAAGGCACACCGACAGTACACATTTTCAACCTCTCCCTAATCAAACACACCTGAATCAACTCATCAGAAGATTAGAGACTCCAACACCTGAAGTTAATGGGTCAGATAAGGGAGACATTCAAAATATGTACTGTTGGTGTGTCTCCAGGAACAGGGTTGGGAAACACTGGTCTACAGAACAAACCATCGATATACAATAACTTGCCTAATTACCTTAACCTGCCTTTAAAAGTCCCTTTAAGCTGTATAGAAGTGTTATGAAGAATATCTAGTCTAATATTATTTACTGTCATCATGACAAAGAGAAAATAAATCAGTTATTAGAGATGAGTTATTAAAACTATTATGATTAGAAATGTGTTGAAGAAATCTGCTCTCCGTTAAACAGAAATGAATTTTAAAACAGAGTAAATATAAATGTAAACACATTTACACAAGTAAATTAATAGAATTAATAATGAGCTAAAAATCTGCGGAAATCTGCGTGTGCAGACCCGTGTGGGCCTACTCATGAGTCAAGCTGCCAGTCTTGTCTGTAAGAACTTTCAGTGTTTTCTTGTAAACACCTGATGTAATAAAGCAGCCGGAGTTCTTCTACTCATTATGGATTATTGTATGAGGAAAGCGCTGCGTTTGAAGAACGGCCACACACACACTCCTGGATCAGAGAGCAATGACAGATTTATCCCAATAAAAGGCTGGAGCGCTCCAGGAAAGCAGCGTGTTATCGCTTTCATTCGTTTGTCGTCCTCTCAGGCTTTCACAGGCCTGTTTTACTCCGAGGGCTGGATGCAATACACTGTTTGAAGAACAAACAGATCCCGGCCTGCTCTTATCTCCAAACCTCTTTTTAAACACTTCACAGCTCCTTATAGGCTCTTTAATAAGGCAGTAACTTCATTTTAGCAGCTCGGCTGACAAACAAGCAGCAGCCGATAACAGGCCAGGCTATATGGATAGCACCACAAAACCTCTGAATGTGCTTCATGAGGCATTGTAAATCACTACAGTTCAACAAAACAGTGCATTTTCTGCCTACCAAGGCTTTTGTTGGAAATAAATGTGACTCTATCTAAATTTTGCAGAAGTCCAAAAGCGTACAGAGCTTTTACCTTGTATTCCTCTGATTATAATAATAGGATGATCAATTAAAACTTATTATATTATTTATTACTTATTATACACATCATTCTGGATATATTTATTAAAAAAGAAAGAAGAAATCAAAAGGGGGGCTAATAATTCTGACTTCAACTGTATATATGCCTATTACATATTCATAATACACTCTGATATAGCCTGGTTCGTTAGTTCATTGGATCGTATTGCTTTCTCACTACAGCTGAACCGCTCCAGAGTTCTTTTAAACGTCTCCCTAAGAAACATGTGTGAATCTAGAGTAGAGTAGTATTCAGGAAGGTGTGTTTTATGCGCATTCATTACTCCGAATGAGGCCTGGTGTTTCAATGCTGGTAGCAAAGCATCTTGATTACAGCGCCGCAGCGCTCTCCGTCTGAATGCTGATCAGGCTTGAGTTTAAACCCACTGCAGATCCTCCTTTCCCTCTCCTGCTGCGATCAAATGGGATGCGGAGGTTTTAGAGAGAGGTTAAAGCACACACACGCAGATACACACACACACACACAGTAGTGATGGATGGCCAGAGAGGTTACTGACCGGTCATCACCGGGATCATTGATCAGCTCATGAGATGTCCGGTCATTAGGACTCGGGTGGTAAGACTACATGAAAGAGCTGCAGATCATGTGCGGGAGACGCTGGCGATCCTGAGTTCATTTGCATTTACATCTTCAGTAATTTGACAGTAGCTGGAATGTAATTAGAGCGTCCTCTGTGCTGTTCATTAGGTGTGCAGTGATGTCCAGTCCTGGATTACGGATGTCAGGACATTCATTTAATGATCTGACAAACTCCATTTATCTAAAATCCTCATTTTCTATCATTCTGCAGTCATGTTTATTAGGCACGCTTAATCAATGCCTACATTTGATTATTCATGAGCATGAATAATGGGATTATTTGTCAATAATCAGAGGAAGGGCTTAATCGCAATACAGCATTTACATGTCAGGAGTTTACATCTCTTAAAGTCCACATGGAATCAAACCTAAGCAGGTCTGTCTGAGGCGTTGGGCGGGGCTAACATACTTAACCACGCCCCCTTCAACTATCAGCGCTATGACAACAAACAGAAATGGTGGTGAGGAGGAGGAGTCTGTTAGGTTGTAATAACTCTCCCCAAACCAGTTTCCCCATCTCTCTGAATGAAACGCCTCCTTTACTACATCCAATCAGCTTGCAGTTGAAAAAACAAGCCACGCCCACTGTTTACTCATTTAATATTAGTTTCTCTAGGAACTGCGTCACAATACCAAAAAAACTGGTAGCAGCTTCCAGCTCATGCGGACTTTAACTCTGTTTGCAATTATTCATAGACCTCCCTGAGAATTATTGTGGTTATATCTTTCACCACCGTTCTTCACATGCATCTCTGCACAGCGAGGTTATAACGAGGTTATAAATGATTCATTGTAGCCGTTTTAAGGCACCTATGTTAATCCAGTTATGCTGACTGCTATCATAAGCTTAATTGCATTATTTATATCGAATTATTGCATTTACATGAGGTCTAGTTTAATCGCAGTGCTGCCAAAATCCCATTGCAATCGAATTAAGACGGTCCATGTAAACTTACTCAACCAAAGCAGTTGAATCTTCTTTATATGATGCAGCGCTATGGGGGTTTCCAGGTTGCTGCTAGAAGGGATACAGCTGCAGCCGGAAGTTAATGAGCATTATATTATTAATTAAATACCCATTTAAATTATATTTCATTAACATCTACCCCTACCCTAACCCTAATGTAAAAACACTATTTATGCAGAGCTTTATTCATGTTATTTACTAAATTAGCCATTTAACTGTATTTTATTAACATCTACCCCTACCCCTACCCCAAACCTCACACTAATGTAAATTATTTATTCATAATATTTATTAAAATACCCATTAAATTATATTTTATTACCATCTACCTTTTCCCCAACCCTCACAGTAATGTAAAAATATTAATTATTGCTGTACAGCATCCCAAAAATGGTGCTATATTGATGTTAGTATCCGCAGCTGTATCCCTTCTAGACTTTACTGTATTTCCAGGGCTTCTTCTTCATGGCTCTTTAGGGTTTTTACACTATATCACACTCTGGCCTTTTGAGGAGATTTAATTAATTAGTTAGTGTAAATTCAGCCCATATGATATACTTATATCAAATACACTTCACTGAACGTGTACGCACAGACATCACCTATATGCTGTATAACTCCAGGTTAAAACCTGAATTGAATTGAATATAAATTCTTTACAATGCATTCATTCATTCATTCATTCATTTTCCTTTGGCTTAGTCTCTACTTCAGAGGTCGCCACAGCGGAATGAACCACCAACTATTCCAGTATGTTTTACGCAGCGGATGCCATTCCAGCCGCAACCTAGTAACTTATTCACACACTCACTCATACACTACGGCCAATTTAGTTGATCAGTTCCCCTATAGCGGATGTGTTTGGACTGTGGGGGAAACCGGAGCACCCGGAGGAAACCCACACCAACACGGGGAGAACATGCAAACTCCATACAGAAACGCCAACTGACCCAGCTGGACTCAAACCTGTGACCTTCTTGCTGTGAGGCCACAGTGCTAACCACTGAGCCACCTTCTAGATTTCCATCCAATCCTCTGCTTTGCTTCTAAACACACGTGTGGGGCTACTTTATAGTCAGCGTATTCCTCCACTTCTCCACACTGACTCATCTGAATTTGCGCTGTGAGGTTTAAATTAGGGGAGACACTTTGACACAGTGAAGCCGAGGCAAAATATACAGCACCAACATCCGTTAGCCAACCTATCAATCATCTGGATACAGCTCTTCAGACGGCTTTATTTATAACTCCTTCTGAAGCAGAGTTTAAGAAGAGAAGAGGAGTGCTTACCGAGAGCGAGACCATTTACATCTGTGAGCATTAGGATTCCGGAGATAACAGAGCCATTCCACACGCGACAATAGACTCCCTGAGAAATTAAGAAGAGCTGTAAATCACAAGGACGGCTTCATGAATGCTTTTACACTCAGGGGAAGATGTTTCCTTCTGGGATAAACTCAAATGGGAAACCGCAGATAACAGATCATTGTTCTAATATTTCCCAAATGATGTTTGGGAAACAAAATTTCTCACAGTATTTCCTCTAATATTTGTTCTTCTGGAGAAAGTCTTATTTGTTTTATTTCAGCTAGAATAAAAGCAAGTTTTAATAGTTTTAACCCATTTTAAGCTCAATATTATTAGCCCCTTCAGCAATATTAGTGTTGGATTGTCTACAGAATAAACCACTGTTATACAATGACTTGCCTAATTACCCTAACTTTACCCTAATTACCCTAGTGAAGCCTTTAAATGTCACTTTAAGCTGAATACTAGTGTCTTGTTAAATATTCTGTGCTGTCATCATGACAAAGGAATAACTTAGAGATGAGGTATTAAAACCATTATGTTTAAAAATGTGTTGAAAAAATCCTCTCTGTTAAGTGAAGTTTCATAAACTAATTTGGAGAGGAGCACGTGATATGATTGAGCATGTCTGGCCGCTCATCTGTAATCAGTAATAATCCAATCAGAGTGATCCTAGTTTACTATTAATGGATCATTTTCTTCCTACTGCTCTATCTTCATTTGGAAGAATCCCCCCTTCCACCCCATCTCCTCCTTTTCCTCCCTTTTCTAAAGGGGGAGCTCTCGAGACCTACCTGATCTCGGATCTCCTGATATGTTTATCGACCGGGCGGGAGCCTTGGGCTCAAATATCTCCGAGCTCAGGGTTCTCTCCTGGGACAGCATGTCAAACCTGCTTTAAACGCCAAGCATATCTAAGTGGGAACTCTTGAAACAGAATTTGGGGATAAAATATACAGAAGAGTGAATAATTCTGAGCATACAGCTGTAAAAGCTGCTGGGCCCCACACAATTCCTTCATATTCATTTAGGGTAACCAAATAGTTTTTACAAATTTAAGTGGATTGAACATGAAACAATTAAGGTGTCCCTTACAAAGAATAACTGCAGTACAACAGCAGTATATACAGTTGAAGTCAGAATTATTGGCCCCCCTGAATTATTCGCCCCCTTTTTCCCCCAATTTCTGCTTAATGGAGAGATTTTTTTCAGCACATTTCTAAACATAAAACTCTAATCTCTAATCACTGATTTCTTTTCTCTTTATCATGATGACAGTAAATAATATTAGACTAGATATTCTTCTAGACACTAGTATTCAGCTTAAAGTGACATTTAAAGGCTTCACTAGGGTAATTAGGGTAAAGTTAGGGTAATTAGGCAAGTCATTGCCTAACAGTAAACCGTTGTATAACAGTGGTTTACTGTTCTGTAAACAGTCGGGTCAATAATTTTGACCTTAAAATGGCTCATAAAAACTGTAAAACTGTTTTATTTTAGCCAAAATAAAACAATAATAAAAAATAATAATTCTGACTTTAACTGTAGAGGTATAACTGCAGTAAAATGAAGTACAATTGCAAAATTGCGATACAGTGAAGTATAAACACAGTTCAAATACAGTACAATAAAGTTCAAGAGCAGTATAAGTTGCAGTAAACTGAAGTTTAACTACTGCACGTGTGTTCCAAAGGTGTGTGTTCTTCAACATCTTCCAACAATATTTAGTATTTTTCAGGGATATTTTTTGGATTTAAGTAATTTATTTAATTAAAATTAAGAGAATTTATTAGCAAAAACGAATAATAAAAAAGTAACTGCAGTGAACTGAACAGTACAACAGCGGTCGCCTATATACAAGGATAACTGTGGCAAAAAGCACCTGTAAAAGTGCAGTATAATGAGGTATAAACACAGTTCAACTACAATACAGTAAAGTCCAACAGCAGTAAAATCTGCAGTACAACTGAAGTAAATAAACTGAGAGGGACATTCATTCATTTTCTTTTCAGCTTAGTCCACTTATTAATCCGGGGTTGCCACAGCGGAATGAACCGCCAACTTATCCAGCACGTTTTTACGCATCTTCCAGCCGCAACCCATCTCTGGGAAACATCCACACACACTCATTCACACACATACACCAAGGACAATTTAGCCTACCTAATTCACCTGTACCACATGTGTTTGGACTGTGGGGGGAAACGGAGCACCCGGAGGAAACCCACACGAATGCAGGAAGAACATACAAACAGAAACGCCAACTGACCCAGCTGAGGCTTGAACCAGCGACCTTCTTGCTGTGAGGCGACAGCACTACCTACTACGCCACCGCGTCGCCCCTGAGAGGGCCAATATAGTGCTGTTATATAATGTATTGCACTTAGGTACATGAGTATTAAAAGTGCACTCTAGTTTCATTATGTATTGCAGTACTGTAGATGTATTTCTGTAGTTCGTTACACTTCTGAAAAGCGCAATACAATATACTGTGGTAGGACTTCAGCAATACAACCATTGTCCACCGAGCAGGTAAAGGAGTAGCAGTACTGCAGTATTGTAGAAGCATCACAGTAGTCACACTGCAGTAGTACTTCAGTTGCATTGCAGTATAACCACTGTTGTATTGTAGTACTTCAGTTGTACTGCATATATTTAAATATATTTCAGAAGTTAACTAAAGCTGGAGTGTTCTTTAAAAAAACTGCAGTAATGTTTTGTAAGTTATCTCCTAAAATTGTGTTGATTCAGCTTATTTTAAATAAGTA
>NC_079455.1:730323-742823 GCF_903798145.1 Danio aesculapii | reverse complement strand
TAGTTTGAGCTGAGAATAACACACAGATAATGTCCTCCAGCTCTCTGAAACTGACCCTTTCAGGCTTTGATCCTAATTGTGGTGTTTTGCTGACTGTCGCTTTAAATGCAAATGAGACTGAGCTCTTTTCAGAAGAGGGCGGAGCTACAGATGCCTGTGTGTCAGCATAGTGGCAGATGTAGAACAGCAGTGTGTGTGTTGGTCAGGTGTGCATGTGTGCTTCAGTGTGAGTGTGTGTTCATGCTTCTGTCAGTCTATGTCACTCCTCATCTATAACTCCACATCTATAATCCTCTTAGTCTATGCTGACATTATCTTCAGCAGCTCAAACACTCTAATGGCTAATGGACAGACGGCTGCTTCTCACTCAGGGCTGCTGTTTATGCTAATGTCCTTCACTCACCTCTTTTTTTTAAGTACAAAGGCTAATAAAAATATTAAATATTAATTCAGATTTACAATTTGACAGTCATACGTGTCAGATTAGATGAAGTCAGTGTGTCTGTGAAATGTAGATGCAGTACCAAAAGCATTAGCCACTGTGACAGGGTGTACGTTACATTTACAGATACAATTTTCATCATATATATTTACTGTGGAGGGGTTTAATGTATTTTGTTGAGTCTACAATGTTTTTGCATTTATATAATTGATAATCTTCACCTGTCCTCTGCAGAAATGTACATTTAAATCATCATTAGTCCATGTTTGAGGAGCTGCTTTTTATTAATTAACCTTTAGTGAACTCATCAAATGTGATGCTTTTGGTTTTAATTTACATTCATTAAAATAACTGCACTGTTTACCTGTTTCTAATGTAAAGTAAATCTAGCGAATGGAGAGTAGTTTAGAGTGGCCATCCAGTGGTGAAATATGTGAATTACAGCACAGCAAATCAAATACATTGCAAATATTAAATTCATTCATTCATTTTCTTTTCAGCTTAGTCCCTTTATTTATCTGGGGTCGCCACAGTGGAATGAACCGCCAACTATTCTTGCATGTGTGGATGCCCTTCCAGCTGCAACCCATCACTGGGAAACATCCATGCACACTCATTCACACACACACTCATACACTACGACCAATTTAGTTATTCAATTCCCCTATAGCGCATGTGTTTGGACTGTGGGGGAAACCAGAGCACCAGGAGGAAACCCACACCAACATGGGGAGAACATGCAAACTCCACACAGAAACACCAACTGAAACCAGCAACCTTCATCGCCACCGGGATCCCCTATATTAAATACTAGTAATTACATACATAGTAAATATAGTATGCAGATTAAAGTTTTTATACATGTAGAAGCTCTGAAAAAGAGAATAATTTAGAAATACATTTGTTTCTGGTGTATTAAACGTGGTCAGGCTTTATTTTTAAGCTTTAATTATCCCTAGAATAAACATTAACTATAACTTTTACCTCAGTAAACTCCTAATTAGCTGCTTATTTTAGTTATTTAAGTAGGTGTGATTAAATTTAAGAGAGTAGGATTATGGATCTAGAATATGTGTTTTATAAGTACTAATAAACAGCCAATGGTTTCATAATAAGCCAGAAGTTAATATTGGGAATTATCAGCTTATTATAAGTCGCTGTTATTAGTAATATAACTTCTAATGCCAACTAGCGAATAAGACAAAGATTAATATAATTTATGAATGCACAGAACCCTGCTGAAGATAAATAAAGAGTAAACGCTGGTAAGGTGGGTTACTGCAGGTTTACCTGGTTTTCCCAGGACTCTTCTGCCCTCCAGTGGCTGCTCACACATACAGCAGGGAAAGAAGAATTGAAGACATCATGTGTTTTTCCTGGGAATAATATTCCTAAAGGAGCTGTTGACGTGGAATTGAAGCAGATTTTGGTAAAATCACAAACAATACAAACTTAAAAATAAAACAAAACAAAATAAATCTGATAAATGAGTTGTGTGTAATAAGAATGAAATGGCAGGAGAAAGCACTGAACTACTGAAATGTGTGTAATACTTTATGTAAAGGCTTTTTTAAAGACGCCTCTCATATGGAGAATGAAGCCTCATGCATTGCTCAGGTGTGAGCTTTATTTTGTATTCTCTATTGGATTGAGCTCAGGTGATTGGCTGGGCCATTCTACAGCTTGATTTTCTTTCTCTGAAAGCATCTGTGAGTCTCATTGGCTGTGTTTTGGATCACTGTCTTGCTGCTTTCAGCTTCATCCTGCTGCTAATGTAGATGTTGGACTGAAGCAGCTGATATTCATTTACACTGAGGAAGAGCAGAGGGTTGCTGAAGAGAGATTTCAGTTGCTGTCTGGGCTTTCACCATCGAAATACACCTCCCTTTCCTCGTGTGTTCAATACTTTTTCACTGCGTCATTTCATTTTATTACACAGAACTTCATTTGTGAACTAATTGGATTTGTTTTATTTGCTTATATGGATTTCCTTTTTTTCAGGGAAAATTTCAAGTCAACGGCACTCTCAAATTGATTACATGTTCAAAGTGAGTCTTCAGTAGACAACTCACCAATTCAAATGGTCCATTTAGAGTGAGTCTTCAACAACTCACTGATTCAATTGATCCATTTGCAGTGATTCTCCAGTAAACAACTCACTGATTCAAGTGATCCATTTACAGTGATTCTCCAGTAAACAACTCACTGATTCAAATGATCCATTTACAGTGATTCTCCAGTAAACAACTCACTGATTCAAATGATCCATTTACTGTGATTCTCCAGTAAACAACTCACTGATTCAAATATCCATTTGCAGTGATTCTCCAGTAAACAACTCACTGATTCAAATTATCCATTTACAGTGATTCTCCAGTAAACAACTCACTGATTCAAATATCCATTTGCAGTGATTCTCCAGTAAACAACTCACTGATTCAAATGATCCATTTACAGTGATTCTCCAGTAAACTCACTGATTCAAATGATCCATTTACAGTGACTCTCCAGTAAACAACTCACTGATTCAAATGATCCATTTACAGTGATTCTCCAGTAAACAACACACTGATTCAAATGATCCATTTACAATGATTCTCCAGTAAACAACTCACTGATTCAAATGATCCATTGTCTGAAGTAAATGATTCAATGAATTTGCAGTGATCTGAATGGGGGAAGGTTTTTATTTAAAAAAGAAACACAATTTTAATGTAATGTAAATTAATAATCACACATTGTCGCAGCTGTAGCACATAATAAATATATTATGTTTATGACTTTTTTACATGTTTATATTCTACATTTGCATTTTTCTGCACACGTTGTTTATTTGTTGTTGTCATATGTTAGGGTTTATGATGCATTGTTATTTTCACTTGATTGTACACTCGAGTAATCATGAATTATGAGTTTGACAACACTTTGAAATTCATTATAAACATTTATCAGCAAGTACTTTTAATAATTAACATTAAAAACCAAGTGCATTTGTAATTTCTCAAGTAAAAATGGAATAGGAAGACTTTTACTGACGTATTTTTATTTTATTAGAGCATCTGTACAAGTGTCTGATTATATTAATATTGATAAAGCACTGAATATCCCAAAGTCAGACCCTCTGCTATATTGAACAATCCTCAGGAGGACACAAATATGTGGCGTTCAGGCACAGACATTAATGATCTTCATGTAAATCAGAGATAACGCGCCTCAGTTACGATATCAGTTCTCCCTTTACAATAAGATTCCATTAGTTAGTGTTCCTTAACGAACCTGAACAGATAATCAATGAACAATAGAACAGCATTCATTAATCATACACTGTCTAAATCAGTGTTTCCCAACCCTGTTCCTGAAGGCACACCAAACAGTACACATTTTCAACCTCTCCCTAATCAAACACACCTGAATCAACTCATCATAACATCAGAAGAGACTCCAACACCTGAAGCTAATGGGTCAGAAAAGGGAGACATCCAAAATATGTACTGTTGGTGTGCCTCCAGGAACAGGGTTGGGAAACACTGGTCTAAATCATCTGTTCATCAACAGTTTCTGTATTTTGTGTTTGTTTGCGGTGGTGAATTGCATTATGGGATGTTGATCTCTGCTTTGTCCACGTTTGCTGTTGAAAATTCAACTCTACAGTTTAACAAAGAGACTTTATTGACATTTTAGTAGTTAGAGATAATATAATGTATCAGAAATAATAATATCTAAAGAAATAAGTCTGTAAAATAACAGAAAGGGTGCTGCAGTTTATTACAAGGTTTCTGTAAAGCAGTGACCAAGCTTTTTCTTATGAAGGGCCACAAAACCAAACTTTATTAAGGCCAGTGGGTCGAGGCTAAATGTTGTCGTCATAATTTCCTAATTTAGTTAATAATATTAAAAATACCTAGAAAATAGGGATGTGACAAGATCTTGTATGAGGAGCTCTTGCGAGATTAAATCGTGACTAGGTGAAAAGTTGTCTCATGAGTTGTGATGTTATGATGGAGCGTGAGGGTGAACTTAACACTAAAAATATACACAACACTTACTCAGACAATACAATATAGCACTGCAAACTATTACAAGTGAGCAAAACGTCACTTTTTAGAGCTTTTCAAGCTTAAAAGTTGTTTGAAGAAAGATCAAGATCCCATAATGCAATTCAGAAGCAGAAATAAAAGCATAAATAAATAAAAAATAACAACATGAATCACAAAATAGGGGAAAACTGCTCATTTATGGATAATTTTATAGTGGTATTCAACATTTACTAATGCATTAATAAAAGTCTGCTTGTTAACATTAGTAAATGTGAGTTAACATGAACAATGAATGATTATTACAACGATCTAACATCAACAGAGATGAATAAATACTGGAATGAATGAATTATTCTTTGCTTATGGTCACACTGCAAACGGAGGATTTGTGTCATTTCCAATCTATTTATTTAATGCTAAACGTAACATTTATCCAGCCTTCCACTGGCTTATGTTCATGTTGGTAAACACATTAACTAATGCACCCTTACTGTAAAGTGTTCCCCAGGTGTGTAGCTGACACACACAGATTCAGGATACTGTCCTGATCTCACACAAAGCAGCTTAAAGAGAAAACAAGTCAAAGAGATGCTGGCTGTGTCCTAAATCGCCCCCTATACCCTTAATAGTGCACTATTTGAGGGAGCAGCCATTTCTAGTGGAGTCCGAAATCATAGTAAACATTGTAAAATGCACTCAATCAATCCCACAATGCATTGCAATAACGATTGTACACCCCATGCACACTCAACAGACAGAGAACACCCATAATGCCCTGAAAGAGTTTGAGCGCTGAATTTCAGCATCTGACCCCTAGATGGCGTCTAAAGCACAATCTAATCAGTGGATGGTTTCAAAATGCATGATTATTTAATGAAACTAACATTTGTATACATGACAGAAATCAAAAGTCTTTGTTTCATTACTAATAAAAAGCTCACTGAGTGTTTAAAACTATCACAGGGTCTGACTGAGAAGTTTATAATCTAAGTTTGTGTTTTGATAGTTAATTAACTCAGACGGATTAGATTTTAAACCTAAAGGCATCCCTTCAGTGCACTCAGTAGTGTTCCAATTCACTCACTCATTTCATTCATTCAAAGTGTATACTATAGTAGTGGACTAGAGTAGGGAGTAGTGAACGAGTGTATAGGGGCGATTTTGGACACAGCAGCAGTTTTTTTTCCCCCCACAGAGTTTTTGGCACGGCAGATCGCGCTCCTCCAGACGCTGTGTGTATGTAATATATAAAACAACTTCACTGAAGTCATAACGCAAACGTGAAAGGGATCAGCCCGAAGCTTACACACACACACACACACACGCACACACACACACACACACGCACACACACACACACACACACACAGTCAAACAGACAGAAACAGAAACATACAAAGTCGAAGTCAAAATGAGTGTGATTTTTTTTCCTCTCGCCCAAATATTTCCCAAATGATGTTGAACAGATTCAGGAATTTCTCACAGTATTTCCTCTAACATTTGTTCTTCTGGAGAAAGTCTTATTTGTTTTATTTCAGCTAGAATAAAAGCAGTTTTTAATAGTTATAAAGCCATGTTAAGCTCAATATTATTAGCCCCCTTCAGCAATATTAGTGTTGGATTGTCTCCAGAATAAACCACTGTTATACAATGACTTGCCTAATTACCCTAACTTTACCCTAATTACCCTAACTTTACCCTAATTACCCTAGTTAAGCCTTTAAATGTCACTTTTCTTTGACTAGAAGAATATCTAGTCTAATATTATGTGCTGTCATCATGGCAAAGATAAAAGAATTGAGCTATTAGAAATTAGACTTCAACTGTACATACACACACACACACACACACACACACACACACACACACATGGGCTCAAAGGAGGCGAGCGTCCACAAACCAAATAAATCATGGGTAGATTTGTGACTGACACCAGGTTTATAATCAAATATTTAGAGGACAAACCTTTCTTCATTTGCTTTTCTTCAAACTCGTAAAAATGCAGTTCTGCTCAGACTCAAGCACAATCGATCACACTTTACTTGAAGGAGGTGTTCATAAGACTGTCATGACACCTTTATAATCCCGACATGACACATCATGAGTGTTATGCTGCTATTAGGCCTCGTTAGCTTAGTTGTCATTTTAAATGCAAAGATGACATTGTTTGAGATGCCATGACAACATAACTTGTCATAAATCAGTCATAAACATGATGGTCATGAGGTCATTATAGTTGTGTCGTGAATTTTACAATATCATCATTAATATTTTCTTGACCCCACCTACAGCGCTAGGAATTAAATAAAATATCATTAGATGTCATTAAATATTAATGATGCTGTTATATAATCATTTTACAGCATATTAACACTTTAACAGGGACATTTTATTGACAGATTAAATTTATTGCACTGAGAAAAGTGGTCAGGAAAATATTCATGAGACAATTATAATGGCCCCATGACAGTCATATTTATGACAAGTTATGCTGTCTTGAAAAAGTCAAGTTATCTAGACAAAACAGCTCATGATATATGTTTATGCCAAGTTGTCATGATGTATTTTGATATGTCAGGTTGCCATAAAGACATTCCAAACAACGTCATCTTTGCCTTTAAAATGACATAAGTGAATGAATACCAGTTGTCATAAACTCTCCTCCATATCCACGAGTCGTGTTGTGATTATAAACCTTTGATGGCAGTCTTATGAACACCCCTTCAGATGAAGTGTTACCTCACGTTCTCCCCTGATTAAATAAGACACGGCGTGCAGCTCAGAAGATGTAGTCGTTGGTCATCTTGAGCGAAGGCATGGCCTCGTGGACGTTCTGGTCCAGCCGGTGATACTCCACACCCCGCGAGCAGAACCCGTCCCTCCAGCGCCGGCTCTGGGCCAACAGCATCAGCTGAAGCAGAAAACATCAATAGGAGGAGCATTCATTATTGCATTCACTGTTGTGTTCATTGTTGCATTGATTATGGCATTAATTATTGCATCGGCTGTTGCATTCACTATTGCAGTCATTTTCGCATTCGTTACTCCACTTATTGTTGCATTCATTATTGATATCATTGTCGCATTCATAGTTGTGTTCACTATTGCATTCATTGTTGCAATCATTATTGCGACCAGTGTTGCATTCGTTGTTGCGTTCACAATTGCATTCACTATTGCATTCATTGTAGCATTTATTGTTGCGTTCACTACTGCATTCAGTTGCATTCATTGTTGCGTTCATTGTTGCATTAATTATTGCATTTGTTGTTGTATTCACTGTTGCATTGATTGATGCATTCATTATGGCATTAATTATTGCATTGGCTGTTGCATTCACTATTGCAGTCATTTTTGCATTCATTATTGCATTCGTTATTTCAATCATTATTGCATTCATAGTTGTGTTCACTATTGCATTAACTGTTGCAATCATTATTGCAACCAGTGTTGCGTTCACAATTGCATTTATTATTGCATTGATTGTAGCAAACATTGTAGCATTCATTGTTGCATACATTGTTGTGTTCATTGTTGCATTCACTGTTGCATTTATTGTTCTATTGATTATTGCATTCACCATTGTGTTCACTATTGCATTGATTATTGCACTTACTGTTGCATTCACTGTTGTGTTCACTAATTTTGTGTTGCGTTCACTGATGCATTCATTGTTGCGCTCATTGCACTTATTATTGCATTCATTATTGCATTCATCTAGGCATGGGTGGTATAATATTCTGACGTTATGATAACCTTGGCTAACATTAACATGATTCCTGCTCTAAAACATGTTCCTTTTAAATGTCTGGGTAAAAAAGAACAACTTTTTCCCCCATTGAACACAAGATATTTTATTTGAAGAAAGATTTCAAATGTCTTGCAACAGTGAACACGTCAGGTTAAATAGTTATAATGAATCATTGGCTTCTGCTGTCTTCATTAGTTTCAAATACACTGATTTCTGTATAACTTGAAAAGGCATTTTGGATGTTGACGTTGCATGTCTTGTAAATACCTTCAAACATATTATGGAGTTTTTATGCTTTAGAAGAGTCAAAAACTCACATCCAGCAGCTGATACTTTGAATCATCTTGACCACCAGCCAATACATTCATAATGATATTTATAAGCTTGCCTGTCACGTCTCGTTTTAGACCTAGTGGCTAAATAATGTGCAGGTTAGTATATGCTGCACTCAGCTATTATGGTTTCTATCAGCTTTGCCTTTAATTAAAGATTTAATAAACTATTAAGGCTCAAAACAATGTTTTTTTATGTTTTTACATGACAAACAGACATTCAATAAGCAGGATAAAGTACATCCAGGTGGTTGTTTTCATAGAATAAAGCCCTTCACTCTTATACAACAGCTAATTAGTGGTTTATTGAGCTAAAAATCTTGTTTAATGGTTTGTAAATAGTGAGACTTTTACCTTTAAATAAAGTATAGCCAAAATTTGACATGGTAAATTGCCATAAACTACATGTAATGCAGAAGAAACAGGCATGAATGTGGTAACGGTGGGCGGGGAAAACCAGCTAATTTGCATTTAAAGACACAGGCTATAACAAAAACAGCTGCACATTGATTTGGGCTCAAACTGGGCATATTCTGCATTGTATCATAAATGATCTGATGGGTATTTTGAGCTGAAACTTTACAGACTCATTCCAGAGACACCAAAGACTTCTCTTACATATTGTAAAAGGGGTCAAATAGGATCCCCTTTAAAGTGTTAATGGCGAGATTTATACCTTGAAGCATGACCATACACGTTTTTCTGGATATGCATTGGTCAGGAGAAGCGTACCTTTCTCTTGTTGTGGTAGGTGATGTAGATGATGGCCACCAGGAAGGCGATGATGACCAGATGGAAGAAGAAGTGCGAGTCTTCATCCTGGGTGCTGTAGATGTTCTTCTCTGAGCTCTCAGGAGGAGTTTTGTAAACCTGACGGAAAATGTCTTTGCCTTGGCTGTCCTCAGGAGAGCTGATGCCACCAATGAAGTTTTCACTCATAACTCTAACATCATTGCCAACATCATCATCAACACCACCAACATCATCATCATCATCATCATCGTCATCATCTGTGTTATCATCAAAGCCCAGGTCTGGTCCTGGAAACGTGCTGTCAGCCATGTATTCTGTAAAGCTCTGTGTCTGCGGTGCTGCAGGGGTGGGTTTCAGATGCACTGGGTCATTATTCTGCTGCTTGTGGTCATTTTTTGGCTGCACAGAGTCGTCAGCCATCTGCACAGGGTCATTATTCTGCTGCTTGGGCTCGGTTTCCGGCTGCTTGGGCTTGATTTCTGGCTGCTTTTGATCTGTTTCCGGCTGCTTGGGCTCGGTTTCCGTTTGCTTGTGATCGGTTTCCGTTTGCTTGTGATCGGGTTCCGGCTGCTTGTGATCGGTTTCCGGCTGCTTGTGATCGGGTTCCGGCTGCTTGTGATCGGGTTCCGGCTGCTTGTGATCGGGTTCCGGCTGCTTGGGCTCGGGTTCCGGCTGCTTGGGCTCGGGTTCCGGCTGCTTGGGCTCAGGTTCCGGCTGCTTGGGCTCAGGTTCCGGCTGCTTGGGCTCGGTTTCCGGCTGCTTGTGATCGGTTTCCGGCTGCTTGGGCTCGGTTTCCGGCTGCTTGGGCTCGGTTTCCGGCTGCTTGGGCTCGGTTTTCGGCTGCTTGTGATCAGTTTCCGGCTGCTTGAGATCAGTTTCCGGCTGCTTGTGATCAGTTTCCGGCTGCTTGGGATCAGCTTCCGGCTGCTTGGGATCAGCTTCCGGCTGCTTCAAATCCTTTTGTTTATTTCCCATGTCACTTTTTAACATCTCTGTCTCATTTTTCAGATTCTCTGGGTTGTTTTTCTGCTTCTTCGGATCATTATCTTGTGATTCTGTATCTTTATTAGCTAGTGGAGCAGTCAGAACATCTACTGCTTTGTTGCTGTTTTTATCCTCAACAGCAGGAGCTGAATCCTCATTCAACACCTCTGCTGATTGACTCAAAGTACCGCTATTTGGGTTGCTCAGGTCATTGCTGTTCTGTGTATCTGGAGCTTTCACCTCTTTACTGTCCACATGGGCTGGAGGTCCACCATCTGTGCATGAAAACAAGCAATGAAAGAGTTATGAAACACTGAAATACATGAGCAGAGAGTTGGTTTTATATTCACACATTCAGACTTTCACCTTCTTAATGTAATTTCAGAAAAGTAATCTTTACAAACTCTAAATAGTGCAGTGCTTCCCACACATAGAGTTTACTTGGGCGGGTCGCCTAGGTATATTAACGGCCGCCCAAGTATATTTGGTGGCGATGCATGAATAATCTTATTATTATCCTCCGTTTACACTTTTTTTTTTTGTATGCTCCAAAGATAGCCAAACAATCATGACCGATTAACTAGTGAAAAATCTTCATTTCCTACAGCTGGATCTGTGTGTGCAGGATCTGTCAACACTCACACAGACAATCATGTGCTCTGCAGACCCACAGAGATGCTCCTTTTGCACCAAAATGCATCCGGCCGTAATTTCTGAATCTCCTAAAATGTCCCAGATTTGGCTTTTACTTTCGCTTTCTAAAGTTGCTGTTATTAGAATGCATTTCAGAAACATTAAATGATTCATTATTTAATAAACGGCCCAGATAAACTTTACTAAACTCAGAGAAAACAAAATGACATCTATACTGGCTGCAAAATATTTGTTCATAATAATCTACACTTTTTATTATTGTAATTAATATCATTTCTAGCAATATCGTCAATTTTTATTAATTTTTCTGTTATTTATTTCTCATTTGCTGTATATTTTATTAATTTAATGATGTTAATATATTAAAAAACTACTTTAGAGAGAGAGAGAGAGAGAGAGAGAGAGAGAGAGCAGCTTTTACCTGTCAGTGGGTGCATGTGGATTTCTTTTGTTTCTTTTATTATATTAACTATAACTTATAGAAAAGAAAATGTACACAACCGTGTCATAATAAATGAAAATATAGCTAAAAATCACATTGTTTATTTGTTTGTCGCATTTAGTTGACCATTTATGTGCTGTGGGTAAAAGGCGTGTTTCAATCCGGCTACCACCGCAAGTATATTTCAAACCTGTGGGAAGCACTGTAGTGAAATCATATTAGCAGTCAATGACTATCAAAGTACAACATTGTTGACAGTCAATAAAGTAGTGCTAATGTTGTTTTGAAGTCATTCTTGCATGTGCTTTCAGACCCAATATTCAAAGTAAACAATATAGACCGGTTCAATGTTGTCATGTCATTGTCAAACTATTTTGTAACTGTAACAAGAGGCAATTTGATCATAACTTAACATTAAAACAGCTCTCATAACACTATTTATCAATATGCGGACATTTTTGGATTCTTGAAGCTTTGGAAATTAAGAATGTAATACAGGAAATATGTCAGGACCTTTGTTATTGTTTACATCCCTCAAAATGGTGTCCAGAGAGCGTCATAACAGCACATCATTATAATCCATCTGTATTCGCCGTTAAAGTTCTGCTTTAGTGTTTTACTGAACACCAAAGTCTGAATGTTTGACTACAAAACCAACGTCACCTCCTTTTCTTCATGGTCTGATCAATGTTGACATTGTCACTCCCGGAAGTGTCCACGTCATGAAAAGCACACACTTCCGCTATCATAGTCAAAGAGGATAGTTCATGGCTAATTTAACTATATGTAAATATATGACGTCATCATAAACATGTCATTTACTGTACAAACTTCTGATGAGAAAGACATTTTGACGAGCGCGGGGTTTATTCAAGGTTTCACTTTGACACGGTAACGTGAAAGCCGTTTTTGAGTACACCGACAGCACAGGCCTCGGGAACACACACTACAGATGTTGAGCGATAAATCCTCCACTAACCTGCAGGTGAAAGTGAAGCGCAGCTCACGGAAAACACCAGCATTGACACTAAAACTAACACTTTCACCATCGCTGAGTCCTCAAGTCGCGTCTTCCGCACCGCAGCCATCTTCTGCTGACATCACC
>NC_079455.1:695968-729838 GCF_903798145.1 Danio aesculapii | reverse complement strand
CCGGCGCGCGCGCAGTACAGCCGCCGCGTTTTGACTGGGGTTGCCAAGTGCTCGATTTTCCGTCATAACCCCGCTATGTTATCAGTGTGATACAGTGCTCAGCATAAGTGAGCACACCCCATTTTACAAAATGAATATTTTTATCAATTTCTCAGTAAATGTAGGCAATGTATATTGGTGCATTTAAACAACACTGATTTATTAAACAGATATATTTATTAAAATAATAGTTTGGTCACCAAATATATTTAGAAATTGGAGGATAATACAGTTAAATTCAAGCAAAATGTTGCAAAAATAAATTACAACCTACAAAATTTCAATTAAATTTGTCCATTTTCTTGCCTCCGTAGATTTTTTTCTCTTTTTTTTTTATTTGTTTTTAAAAAACTATGTAAATTAGACTATGCAGGCAATGTTTCATCTCATTATCACAAAACATTATCATACTGATCAGTTTCTAGAAAACTGCATTAAGGTCAGTGTAAGCAGCATTAATTACAGCAGCGGTGTTTGTTTAGACATGCCCTGTATCAATTATCAGCCGATATTGAATTACGGTTTATTGGATATATGGAGGGAATAAGCTGCAGGTCTTTTGAATAATTCATTTCCATCAGAAAAAAAGCATCATAACCTTGCAAATACAATGAGCCAATGTTTTTCTGCAGCAGCAAAGTTTATAAACCGCACATAGCAACAGCACTGCCTGTTGATGTTAGGTTGATTACATAATTATGTTCTATTGTGTCATATAGAAGTTATTAATGATAAAAAATATTAGCAAAAAAATCACCTTTGGAGATTGACATATAGTAGTTTTTTTAATCTTGTGTTACTCCTGAAATGTTGGACAGTTTGGACAGTTCAATATTAAATAGATAAAATCCATGTACAATAAAACTCAATTAAATTGAAGTAGCTAATACAGTATATAGTGCTGTATCCAATTAACCAATATTAGACTTGGCTGAAAGTTAATCAGTTTTCACTAAATTAAGTAAATAATTAATTAATTAAAATAAATTAAAATAAACTATTAAAATGTAAACTTTTTATAGTTTATTTAAAATAATTTTTTTATATTTAAATTATATTATAAAAAAAATAAAAACTATAAAAAATAATTTAAATATATAAGAATTTGTAAATATATAAAATCTAAAACAAATAAAAATAAATAAATATAAAAACTATAAAAAATTATTAAAATATATAAATATTAGTAAATATAACTAATATATATTTAAAACAAATAAAAAATAAACATAAAAAATACATAAAAACTATAAGAAATTAAAATATATAAATATTAGTAAGTCTAACTAATATATATTTAGAACAAATAAAAAAAATAAAATAAATAATATTAAATAAAAATACCTTTAAAATAGATCCAAACATATAATAAATTAATAAAATAAAATATCTAAAAATAAAACAAATAAAAAAATATATAAAACTATGTAATATATATATATATATATATATACACACACACACACACACACACACACACACACACACACACATACATACATACATACATACATACGTATACTATTTAAGTCAGAATTATTAGCCCGGTTTATTTTTTCCCCCAGTAACTGATGTCTTTTCTCTTTGTCATGATGACAGCACATAATATTAGACTAGATATTCTTCAAGACACTAGTATTCAGCTTAAAGTGAACATTCAAAGGCTTAACTGGGTTAACTAGGGTAATTGGGTTAACTAGGCAGGTTAGGGTAATTAGGCAAGTTATTGTATAATGATGGTTTGTTCTGTAGACCATTGAAAACAAATATAGCTTAAAGGGGCTAATAATACTGACATTAAAATGGATTTTAAACAATTAAAACTGCTTTTATTCTAGCCAAAATAAAACAAATAAGACTTTCTCCAGAAGAAAAAAAATAGTATCAGACACATTCTGAACATTTCCTTGCTCTGTTAAACATCATTTGGGAAATACATATATAAAAAAAAAAGAAAATTTCAGAGGGCGGCTAATATATATATATATATATATATATATATATATATATATATATATATATATATATAAATTACAGATTCTATCAGTCTACACCTATAGTTTTCAAAAATATTAATCTTTATAAACAAAACTTACTGCATGCAAAGAGGCTAATTTTCCCACAGAACACAACACAGCGCAGTCCAGTAGGTGTGATACAGGTCGAATGTTTTATTCAACGTAAGGAAGGACTCCATCCTGCTAAATCCACAGCTTCCTAATCCTACATTTAACAATGGAAGACAAGCCTACATCCAGCTCTGCACATCGCTAGTGCTCTTCCCGACACACACTTCTGTTTTCAGGAGCTCTGCACGGACGCTACAGGCAGTATGCAGCGCTAAAACAATGACACACATGTGGATTACTCTCACACACACACCAGACAGAGACATGAGACGCACCCAAAAGTGTGGAATCTACCATAAAGAGCTGCAAGGTCTCTTTCTGAAGATCGGGAATGTCAATCTAGTGTTTTCTGATGTAAACTTCCACAAAAAAATGAACATCTGTAAAGTATTGAACACTGAAATAAATAACGCAGAGTGTGTTGAAGAAAATACTTGTCATAAACCAGGGAACGCTCTTCTCTAATAGTGTTTCTCTCTGGAAAAGTGAGCCGCTGCTAATGCATAAATGTCTCCAGGGATACAGTGTGTGTTCTTGCTCAGGAGAAATAAGGTGTGTGAGGATATGGGGATAGAAAATAAAGTGTGTGATATCGAATGGCGTCAGGATTGGAGCAATCCGCAGCTTCTTACGCCTCAAACTCCAGACCCAGACCCATCTTGTGGCCTCCTGCGTTAATGTTCTTGCCATCCAGAAGAGCAGAAAGGGTCAGTTTAATACCTGAAAGCAGAACAGAGACATTGGAGAATGAATCCAGCAGATACTACACTGTAGATATCATTAAACTATCATTTACACTTGGACATACACACACCGGCCACTTTATTAGGTACACCTGTCCAACTACTCGTTAACGCAAATGTCTAATCAGCCAATCACATTGCAGCAACTCAATGCATTTAGGCATGTAGACATGATCAAGACGATCTGCTGCAGTTCAAAGCGAGCATCAGAATGGGGAAGAAAGGGGATTTAAGAGACTTTGAAGCGGAGTTTGGTGAACCGATGACCTTCATGGCCAATCACAGTCATTTCTGTTGAGCACGTGAACACATTGGCAAATCAGCAGTGTTTAAGAACGAGCTCCACAGCGCCCAAATGTGAGGGAAATGGACGTTTTTAAAATTTCAGTACTGATAAGTATTGAATTCCAGTATAGCGACAACTATTTCTGCAATAATAATATTCCAAATTTGAAGTAGATATCTCAAAAAATTAGCTTTCAGTAAGATTTAGTTTGGCTGCAGTACCAGACAAGACCACTGGGTGACAATGAGTTTACATTGATGACCATACAAAAGTGCCCCCCTGTGTTTGGAGAAGTATGAACCGTATTTTTTCATACTTTGCACAATATTTATTTACGTTTTAATGCCATTCCAGCAGCATTGGCTATATTCATATTCAAACCCTATACTAAATATACAACATACAATCATATTGGTTTCTTAATAAACATTCATTGTAGAAAAAACATCAAAATAACAGCACTGAAGAGAGTCATATGCAATCTTTCAGTTTGTTTATTGATAAATATTCTAAAACGCCTCCAGAAGACACCTTTTCAAACATTTCCCTTAAAATATCTCCCGAATAAAAACACAGATTCAATTAAAATGTGTTATTGTCCTAATATTCTGACATAAGCCACAGATAGGTTTTTCTTGCCCTTTCAAAAAATAGTCGAAGTCTTGAGTGTCCGATTCTACATCTCGTGCGTTCAACCTGATGAAGTCTAATTCCAAAATGCTAATTATTTCTCTCACTTTCACACAGTTTCTACATTCATCCCACTCCGTTTCTCATTAATATACAGAATTAAAGCCGGTTTAGGACAATATCTGTAAAGTAGACATACAGCTCTAAAGTAATACGGGCATTATGGTGGTATTTGATTTGAATTTAGCCTCTACAAAACATGTGAAAACCATCTAAACACGAGGTAAATGTGGATTGCTGTAGCGAAGTAATGCTCTAGAACTCTGAGCTTCCTTATTAATATGACTTAATATCATGATTGCTTTATGTTTAGACTACAATATCATGGTTTAAAAATGTAACCACGGTGGCTCAGTGGTTAGCACTGTGACCTCAAAGCAAGAAGGTCGCTGGTTCGAGTCCCGGCTGGGTCAGTTGGCATTTCTGGGTGGAGTTTGCATGTTCTCCCCGTGTTGGCGTGGGTTTCCTCCGGGTGCTCCGGTTTCCCCCACAGTCCAAACACATGCACTATAGGGGAATTGATCAACTAAATTGGCTGTAGTGTGTGTATCCCAGTACTTGGTTGCAGCTGGAAGGGCATCTGCTGCATAAAACATATGCTTGAATAGTTGGCGGTTCATTCTGCTGTGGCGACCCCTGATTAATAAAGGGACTAAGCTAAAGGAAAATTAATGAAATAAAAAAAAAATGTTCCACAGGTTGTCAAGTGACAGTAAATGTGTTTTAATCCATTACTATTGATGGAAATCCGTCATAGCAATGTAAAACTTTAATCCATGATACTTTCAATAATATCTACACACACTTACCAGGCTTCAGAGTTTGAGTGTATCCCAGCCCGACGAGGCTTGAATTATTCACTTTGGCCTGTGAGACAGAAAAAAAAGTGCTGTTGAATATAAATGCAGTAGTTCTAGTTTCCCTTCAACAGTCATGATTTTCCCCAGAGTCTGCAGTGATGAAGGAATATCTAGAGCTGTGGCCTGAAATCACATCAAGTGATAATTCTGAGATGTTGTGGTGGTCTGGCAGTGTTATTTACCCTGGGGGTCATCAGACCAGATTTTATGGTGACTTTTCTCAAAATCTGCAGCAATATTTGCAGTACATGTGCCTCTAAAGACCGATTATTGGGAGATTCAGAGCATTCTAGTAGTCTGTACTAGTCTAACACATGATTATGGAAATAATAAGGATCATTCCTTTACATTTGTTCGCCAAATTTGAAAGCTATAAAATTAAAAAAATATGTATAAAAATCAAATAAAAATGCTTCAATACTTTTTAATCTAATTAATTTTTGTATTGTTTATTTATTTAATTTCCAAATGCATTGCGATTCTCTCTTGAATGAAGTCTAAGCTTAATTTTTAACCAGCAGGTGGCGCTGTATGGTGCAGGTGTGGCAGAAATGCCAAAGTGCATTTGGCCTAATACAGTGCACTACTCAGCCAAACACATGCACACACCTATTCATGAGCATTTCAGCGCGCTGATAAATAAATAAATAAATAAATAAATAATAAATGCACCAAAATATATTGTCTATATTCACTGAGAGATGGATAAAAATATCACAATGGGGTGTACTCCTATATGCAGAGCACTATAGATGTATGCATGTTTATGGAAATAAATAATAATAGTAAATCGATTTCTTGATTTGACTCTTCTTCACGGGTTCAGTTACATCATGCTATTTATATAATATTATGACCGTTCATTAGACAAACTAATAAAAGTGTATCTCCTGTAACTCTGATGGTGATCACGCACCGAGAAGGCTGCGTCGCTGTCGATCTGGTATTTGGCTGCGATGCCGAAGCGAGTGTTGCTGTTCCCGGCGGTCCAGGCCAGATTCACCGCCGTCTCCAGATTATCGTTCACCTTCTGGTAGATGGAGCCGCCGAACTCTGTGCCGTCATTCCTGATATTAAAACACAGCATTCACATTAATTTCTGCATTCAAACCAGGGTGATGAATACTGTAAAAACACCACACTGACATATTAAATAAAATACAACAACTAAAAACTTAATCATCTATTTTTTGATGAAAAAGATTTTTCTAATTAGTTAGATGGACAACAAAACATCATTCTACCGGCTCATTTACAACTGTATAATAAAAAAATCTGGATTGATTAAAAATAAATAAAGAAAACTTCTATTTTGTTTTAAATAAAAATAGGTGATAATAGAAAAATAAGGTAAAATAAATATAAAAAATAATAAATAAATAAATAAATAAATATAAAAAATAATAAATAAATAAATAAATATAAAAAAATAATAAATAAATATAAAAAAATAATAAATAAATATAAAAAAATAATAAATAAATATAAAAAAATAATAAATAAATAAATAAATAAATAAATAAATAAATAAATAAATAAATAAATAAATATATATATATATATATATATATATATATATATATATATATATATATATATATATATATATATATATATATATATATATATATATATATATATATATATATATATATATATATGTATGTATGTATGTATGTATGTATATATATAAACTATTGAACAACACCCTTTATGGTTATATATATATATATAGTAAAATATAAGAAATAAAAAAACTGAATTGATGCAGAATCCTGATTTATCACAATATTTTTTAGATTTGATTTATCGCCACAGCTTTAAATGCATCTGAAAGCTGTGCTTTAATTATTACTGTTGTTGGTATATTTAATATTATATTATTTAATATTATAATTAACAGTATTATTGAATTTTAATTCAAATGTGATTATATATTACAGTAATTAACATTATATTAAAATCATATTATAATTAATAATATATTAAACTATTAATAATATTAATAATAATAATAATAAACGTATAATTATTAACTGCAGCCATGTATATTCATATCAGGAATTAATAATTCTTCTCTTTGGTTTCTTAATGGATGGAAACGCTGCTTTATTCACTAATTTATGCGATAATCCAGTTTTGTGCATAAATCTAATTCACATCATTGAATGGGAACACTGCTAATATTATGTGGTGTAAGAATATGAGGAATGGGTCGATTTGTGACTGCATAGTTTTCTTTTTTACTGTACAATAAATGAAAAGCGCTGATGGAATATTCCCAGCAGCACAAACACGGCTTCAGCCTCCCAGACCTGCGTCTCCTGATATAAACAAGCATCAGTGTACAGCAAAGCTCTTGATAAATCCAATCTCCAGGGAATAAAGCTACACATAAATAACCCTCCTGTCTAACCTTGAGACTGGAAACACAGCAGGTTTGCCTTCAGATTGTCCTACAGATGGGCCAGATCTTATCATTGGCAATACCTGTAAAACGATACCAAATCTGACTTGTCATAATAAGAATAAAATCTATAATTGGTCTGTGCTATTAGCCATCACAGTAGTACGCAAGCGGTTTGTTTTGAGCCTGTTTACAAAAAGAAATGTACTCACACACATTCAAATCAGGGCCTTCAGTCGAGTGTTAGAAATAACTCATTTGTGAGCAAACATGGTTTAAAATCATAGAATTGGATATTATAATCATATTTTATTTGTTTTGGGGGGGTTTTAACAGTTCCAGGACTTATTTTTGTCTCTCAGTAGATTGGCTTCATTTAATTATTGTCAATAACATCGTTATCGCAATAAACAACAGAAAATATCGTCCCTATCTAGTACACACACAAGAGCTGCACAATAGATTGCAAAATTATCCTTATCAGACATGTTTGATTACATTTATTTTATGCATTGTTATTCACCTAAATTTGACCAATCAGATAGGGCCTTACTATCTTAAGCCCCGCCTTCCCAGTAGCTGCTGTTCTGTTATTGGCTGGAGCAGCCCAAAGCTGAACACAAAGAGTCAGAATATCTGTGCAGGTCTTCACTCCTTCACTCCTTCATCCACTGGTGGTGGATGAGGAGATTCCCCTTAATGTGTAAAGCACTTTGAGTGCCCAGAAAAGCGATATATACATGTAAGGAATTATTATTATTGTTATTCATAGTGTTTTAAAGACTAAATATTTGCAGCTCGATCATATTACAACTATTCAGAACTGAAAAATGGCTATTTACTTGATCTTTTTAAATCTCTTTAAATATGTAAATGATTTAAAAACACAACATTTTCTAGGGAAGCATTACACCGTAGGAACTATCGTTAACTCAACACTCAACAACAACAATCGCATGTTTTTCAGCATCACCCATCGCTCATACGTACACATTGGTGTGGAGCTGGAACTCGTCGGTCTTGTATCCCACAGCGAAGTTGCTCTGCGTGATGCGGTTCCTGCCGGCCTCGAAGGTCATCTGGTACCCCGCGAGCCACCCGTCCAACCCCAGCACCAGCGCCCCGTGTACCGCCGTCCCGTTGATGTCGTAGTCCACATCACAGCCCAGGTTAATGTGCTCGCGCTGGTAACTGCTCTTGATCTTACCACTCTTCTTCCTGCGGGACACCAGCAGCAGCGTCAGAGGACATGAATGCTCATCATTTAACACATTTTGTGAATTTAAAGGGGAGCTATCATTTAAAAATCACTTTTAAACACAGTTGTGTGTCAGCAGTGTGTGAGTATATCCAGCCTCTACAGGTAAACATTCATTAATTGTATTTATTATAATCAGACTTAATTAAATCAGTTTGCAGAAACACTTTGATTGACATTCTCCCTTTGTATGATGTCATCAGAGGGGGAAAGCCCCGCCCACTAGTCCCAATCTCTCCCTCATTAGCATAAGAGGTTAGTCTTGATTCTGAATCTGTCACTATGGTGACACACAGCCGTCTGTAGCTCCGCCCTCTTCTGAAGAGAGCAGAATCTCATTTGAATTTAAAGCGACAGTCACCAAAACCCCACAGTTAGAATCAAAGCCTGAACGGGCAGCAGACACTTGTTTAACATCTTGTAAAAAAGGGGCATAATATATATATATATATATATATATATATATATATATATATATATATATATATATATATATATATATATATATAGTTGAAGACTAAATTATTAGCACAATTATTTTTCAAATATTTCACAAAGCAAGGACTTTTTTCACAGTATTTCCTGTAACATTTCTCCTGAATTATTCGTTTTCATTGGCTGTAATTTTTATATAGCGCTTTTAAAAGTTAAGCTCTTTACATATATATTTACATCCATAAATAACTAGACAAATAACAAAGCAATAATAATGAAAACAAAGACATTTTTTAAATAACGTTGGGTTTTTTTTTTTTCATCACATTAAACCCTCAGAATATCTGAGGGCAGAGTTTCCCAAATTAAGTGCCAATGTGAAGACTGCTTGAACCACCATAGATTTTTATGAAGGTCATCGGTTTACAACTCTTTACTGAGCGCGAACACAGATACACGGACACTGGAGCGTTTCAAAGTCAAAGCGTAGATCAGTGCATCCCTTTAAAAACACACTCAAATGTTAGTATGAAATTAACGTTTATACCGATTGGTACTGAACTCGATCATCTATCTATCCATTAAAAAATAAATACATCAAATAAATAAACAAATAGAGTGAATAAACACGTACCCAGTGTTTGGAGAAAAGGAGGAGTCGAATGTGAGCTTCAGCCCTTTGGTCAGCTGAAAGATAAAGCAGGTGATGGTGACTGTCAGGAGTGTGTCTGTAGTGTTCTAGAGCTGCACAATACATCAACTCAGCATCAATATCAGCATCCACACTCGCTGACAAAACTAATTTCTGGGAGATCAACAAGACAATAACCCAAAATACACCAGTAAGCGAGCAGCAACTTCCAGACCAACAAGATTAACAATATGGAGTGGCCAGCCCAGTGTCCAGACCTTAACCCAATAGAAACTTCTGGGCTGACTTCAAAAATGCTGTTTTTGATGCAATACCAAGAAATGCAGAGGAATTGTGGTGTAGTACAATCATCCTGAGCTGGCAGACCTGTTTAAAAGTGCCAGAAATTGGTCCACACTATGCAACACAGATGTGGAGCAGTTTCAGAAACCATGGATGTACAACCAAATATTAGTTCAGTGATACACTAGGAAACTAAATGTTCAATCATTTTGCAGTAAATATAGTATATCTTGTCACTTTCTGTAAAGTAATAAGACATTAACCATTATTTTCCCAATTTCCCAGTGTTCCCAATGCGTTTGTCTGTACTAATATAAGTCATAAGGATTTACTTTTTTTTTCAAAACATTGCTATTATTTTTAACAATTGTGTGTATATAATTACAAATGAAATAAAAATATAAATAAAAATAAAATAAATTGAAATGATAAAAAAATTAAAATAATAATAATAATATAATAATAATAATAATAATTTTAAATAAATTAAATTGTAAAAAAATTAAAAGTAAATAATTTTCTTTAAATAAAAAAAAACAATAATATTGAATAAAATAAATAATTTGCAGAAAAACAAGTCTGATTTTTCCAACATTGTGCAGCCCTAGTGTGTTCGGGTGTTCTCGGTCTGACCTGGTCCTCCAGGGTGATCTCTGTGCCCAGAGTGTTGTCCGTGTTCCACTTCTCAGTGAAGGTCAGGCCGTGTTCAGCCCACTTGTACTTGGTCTCCAGAGTTCCTGCTACTTTACTGGTCTCTGTGTTGGCCGAGCCGGAACTCTTGAACTCCTGCAGTAAAAAGAGGAACAGATGATCTCAATCAGAAACATCACTGCAGCACTCACACGCTTTACAACATCTGTATACATAAATACACTTTCATCAGCAGCATGTATGATTTACACCTACTGGTTAAATTGGGTATTGCAGTGCAGATTCAAAATATTAGAGAGGGTTTTTTCACCAGGCCACTCTTCCAATGAGATGCGTTTGTAGGTTGCCAGATTGACAACATACGCAGAGCAAACGTGCCTGATGATTAAGCCTTACACTATTAGTGATCAGCTAATGTTTATGTTTGCAGTATTTTTATAATTTGCTAATTAAAGAATAAATAAATAAAAATTCCTCCAAGTGCTCTGGTTTCCCCCACAAGTCCAAGGACACGCATAGTGAATTGGGTAAGCTAAAATGTTCGTAGTTTGAGTGTAAATGGGTATGGATGTTTCCCAGAGATGGGTTGCAGCTGGAAGGGGATCCACTGCGTAAAACATATGCTGGATGAGTTGGCGGTTCATTCCGCTGTGGCGACCCCAAATAAATAAAGGGACTAAGCCGAAAAGAAAATGAATCAATTAAAAAAACACCTCATGTGTATTTTTATAACTCAGAGTCTGGGTCATTTCAGAGGCTGCTTCTGTCCTCCAAAGGGCACATACACAGCTGTGTCCGCAGTGAAGCCTTTAAGACTGAAATTTAATGCTGTGTGTTTTCCACCAAGGCAACCCCAGGTGCTGTAATACAATTGGCTAAACTGGCAATGGGCGGAGTTACAGATCAAAGCAGAGACAGGCATTCCGAAATGGAACGCGCATTCTCAAAGCAGAATAAAGGACTTCAGCATCGATGTTCAGATGAACTAATGTTCACTTAACATGCTTCATAAATACAAAAGTACCTAAATATATTAGCAGATGCGTTAGAAGACTCAAAAAATATACATACAGCAGCTTTAAGTTGCCACCAAGCATGAAAGAGCTTAAAAGACATCTAAAACACAGACTTCTTGGATAAAACAAACTTGTGCTGTTAGCTGAAAATTAGGGATATACCGATCCAACACTCAGATCAGATATTGGCCTCGGTGCTGCATTTCATGTTAAAGACACGGTTCAAACAAAAATGTACCGTCTCCCATCTACTCATTATATTCAAAGCAGTTTTGAGTTTCTTCTGTTGAACACAAATGAAGACATTCTGAAGAATGCTGGAAAAAACATCCACCGACATGGTATGTTTGCTCTTACAATGGATATTAATGGCTGCTTTTTTCCCAGCATTCTTCAGAATTTCTTCATTTGTGTTCAGCAGAAGAAACTCAAAAGGTTTAGAACCACTTGAGTGTGATAAATGATGAAATGTTCATTCCTAAGCTCAGCAGAAAGGCAGTGTTGCTGACTGTGTTCATGATGTGAAGAAATCCAGCGGCTACTCACCAGTCCATTCTCTGACCTCGTTTTCAAGTCCAGTTTAATGAGACCGAAACCTGCACATGACAGAAACCAACATCACTGACACACACACCACAACACACAGCCTTTATGGCTTTGCATTTAGTTACTTGTTTGCACATTTAGCATATATTTACGTTTGTTTTGTGCCTCAAAACATGCTTACTAGACACTGTGATCGTGAGTGTGACATGAGAACGTCCTCATTGCATATTAACACACTGAACATTATAACTGGAATTTATAAACAATTCCCCATACTCATTTTAAGTACATTATAGATAAGTAATTTGTTTGTTTCATATATTTGTTTCAACCATTAATCATTTAGAAATGTTTGCAAGAGTCTCAGTACCCGTCTGTTCAACTTATGACTAAATCTAAACAGTCATTAGTTTCTATTAAAAAACATATACATCTCTGGTTTGTCGTTTTGTTTGATGATCTGGTTCACAAGATTCTTGTTTCGAGCTTCAGAGTGTTTATTAAGGGTGGATAGTGCACATCAATGCTCCCTGATTTTCACAGTGCATCTTTTAAGGACACAAACAATTCAGGCTTCATTCCAGTGCAAGTTTAACATGCCCTCGCTCCCTCAGATGTACATCTCCGATTACGTCACACAAGTGTCCACTAGTGGCGGAGTATCTGAATGGGTTTAATTGCAATGCCCTAAACCCTTGAGAACTAAACTGTTGTGACATCACAATTGCATTGCATACTGGGACATATAGGTGCTGGACTGGACATAAGAAGCAGACTCTGTATGTCCATGTACACTTCCCTCGTTCAGTTAATGAAGTGGAGCGCACTTCAAAAACACCGTTGAGGATTCCCCAGAGGGAACAAGTGAAGAGAATTAGCAAATTCAGTCTCTATCCGGGTCACGGCACCAAAACTGCTGGAAATTTGTGATTTCAGTCTCTATCTGGGTCACGGCACCAAAACGGTTGAAAATGTGTGCTTTCAGTCTCTAGCTGGGTCATTTCAGTCTTTAACCGGGTCACGGCACCAAAACTTTAGGAAATTTGTAATTTAAGTCTCTATCCGGGTCATGGCACCAAAACTTTAGGAAATTTGTAATTTAAGTCTCTATCCGGGTCACGACACCAAAACTGTTGAAAATGGGTGCTTTCAGTCTCTAGCTGGGTCATTTCAGTCTTTAACCGGGTCATGGCACCAAAACTATTGGAAATTTGTGATTTCAGTCTCTATCCGGGTCACGGCACCAAAATTGTTGGAAATTTGTAATTTCAGCCTCTAGCTGGGTCATTTCAGTCTTTAACTGGATCACGGCACCAAAACTATTGGAAATGTGTGATTTCAGTCTCTTTCTGGGTCACGGCACCAAAACTGTTGAAAATTTGTGATTTTAGTCCCTATCCGGGTCACTTATTCCCACAAGACAGCACTCAAAGTGGCTAACATCCTGATCAGTGCACTGACTAGTGAAGAGTGGATTGAGACGCAGCCACTGATCTCTCAGAGGACATGTGAGAACAGTGCGCTTACCATATCCTTTGGTGAAGATGTCTCTGGCAGATTTGCCCAGATCCACATATGTGGGAGGAACAGCCATAGTCTGAGAGAGAGAGAGAATATATTTATTTATTTATTTTAAGAAACAATTTATTCCAAATAATCAGTTTGCAAACTTTACATTATACACTTAAGAGCAAAAGAGGGGAAAAGGATAAGTTGTTCATAATCTAATGTTGTTTTGAAGTCATACTTGCATGCAGTTTCAGACCCAATATTAAAGCAGCGGTAAACAATATAGAGACTGTAGTGCTCATAATAGTACATCATCATGATTAATCTGCATTCACCTTTTTAAATTCTGCTTAAGTATTTTATTAAACACCATAGTCTAAATGTGAGAATATAAAACCAAATGTCCCTCAATCATCAGCACTATTGGACTGTCTGTAAGCAATGTTGTACTTTGAATGTCATTGACTGCTAATATGATTTCCCCATTTAGAATTTGCAAAGAATATTTTTCTGCGTTTATATTATAAATGAGAAAGTCTGAACATGTGAATAACCAACTTTACCTCAGTACAGTAAAATGTGGTGTATTAAAGCATGACATACCATAAAGTTGTAGAAAATGGAGCTAATAATGCCTATTTAATGCACAGCACGCATCAACTTTACTAAATACTGCTTGAAATGTGTAGCATACCGTGACCTAATATCGAGGTGTGTAACATGACGATTATTGACAATAAACGATTCTAAACTGATGCTACACATCTCCAAAACGACACATTAGCACTCAAATTACTGAGGTAAAGTTGGTTTATAATCACTCATTCAGACTTAGCCCATTCAATAAAACAGTATAGAAGATTTTAAAATACTAACATAGATTAATTATAATGATGTACTGTCATGAGTGTGTTCAAAGACACTATATTGTTACCACTACTTTAAATATTGGGTCTAAAATCGCACGTAAGAATATATTCATCACATTAACGTAATATTAACGTAACATTACATTAACATTACATTAACGTTGGCACTCTTTCACTGACTGTCAACAATGTTGTGCCTTGATAGTCATTGGCTGATAGTATAATTTCACTATTTAGAGTTTGAAAAGAATACTTTTCTGAAATTATATTAAAATATTGAAAGAATATAAAACTATACCTCAATACTTTAGTATCGCGTTACGTAACGAATCAGGACATTATAGGTGACAGAACATCACCTTGCCCTAAAGCTAACCAACTCCAAAACGACAAATGATGATTACAACGAGGACTGTCCCTGACACACACCTTACTGATTCACGCGAATATTTCTACACACACACACACACACACACACACACACACACGCATGTGAACGTGCGGAGATGAGCAGGGGCAGCCAGTGCGCATGCCCGCGGCTCAATGGCGCAGCTTTAGGCCACTGCTGTATCAGAGGACGAGCCCAAAAATCACTCAATATATACAACATTTCTCCCTCAACGCGATCTCAATCATCAGCTCCTGCAGTCGAGGTGTAAATGCAGAGGATAAACTCCTTAAAGGTGATCTGACAGATATCCGATGGTCGGGCGCGTGCATTACAGCAGGCCGTGCTCTCCTCAGTGATGCTCACAGATATGTACACACAAATATAGATATATGCACGTATATATACATCTGTATGAGTGATGCTCTGCTCTTCAGACTCACTGTGTGTGTAGAATGTGCCCTCACACTGCTGCAGGTGCAGTGTAACGCTAGATAAAGTGTAGATGTGGACTCACCTCTGTGTGGATGGAGAGGACAGCAGCTCAGCCGACAGTGGAGAGGAGAGACGTGCGCGCGCACACGCCGGAGTGACGCAAGAGCGCCGCGCACGCAGACACCCGCGTCATCACGGCAGATTCACAGCAGCTGAGCATCATCATCGTAAGCCAAATATTTTTAAAAAGGTTTTTGGTTTGTAAATTTACATTCATTCATATACACTTTTGTTAATAATATAAGACGATTAAGATTTTGTTTCATGTAAAGTTTCTATTTGCAATTAGCAAAACCAAACAAAACATTTCCCACAGTAAGGAGAAGTCTTCATCGACGTTCTCAATTACAAAAAGGGAAAAACCTTTCCAAAGTAAGGAACAAAAACCTTTGCTTACGAAAGGAGCAGTTTGTATTGAAATCTTAATAAAGTATTGACTGGTTATGTACGATGGATAATTATCAAAGAAACTTTTTTTATCTTATTTGTAACTACGTAGGTATTGCGAAAGAGCCTTATTTTTTTCCAGTCAATATCAAGAGCAAAAAAGTTCCAATAAAACAACATTTAAACTATTCTAACTCAATTACAAAACATTAACAACTGAAATGTGTAAATTATATTCTTTAAAGGGCACCTATGGTGAAAAATCTACATTTAAAGCTGTTTGGACAGACATGTGTGTAGATGTAGTGTATAGACCGTCATATTAGGGTGATACCCCCACCACCACCAATATTGATTGACAGCTGCGCGTATTGACATGTCCAGGTAGTCACGTGTATAATCATATAAACAATACCAGATGTGCGCAAAGCAACCGGGAATAAAAGATCTGTTCAGTTCGCTAGGATCATCAATCATCATCATATGTGATCAAGAGTGAGTTTCACAAGTTTAAAATGTTTTAAAACAGAGCATGTGTGTAATGAAGTACAGCGATTTACTACAGATTCACTTTATCAGCACAGCCGCGTGTCAGAACAATTATAAAAGACACTTCAATCGCGCTTTGTGGATGTTAAATCAGGTTTAATTTGTTCATTAGCATAACAGATATCCATACAGCAGTGAGGATTCACCTGTATCCTGTCACATATGCGTGCAAAACGTGTCCGAAGCTAAACGCTCGCTCTCTCTCTCTCTCTGTGTGTGTGTGTCTGTGCTATTGGTGTGTGTCTGCGTTATGTGTGTGTGTCCTCGCTGTGTGTGCGCATGAACTTTGTAATGACATTGTGTGTGACTCATGGTTGCAACAATAAAAAACTGCATCAAATACTGATTGTTAAAGTTCTTACTGTAGTATTTCTTACAAACGCGACGTGAGATCTGCTTCCTGAGGCAGCCGAGGGCGGCGACTGAGGCATGTTGCTGACAGGCACGTGGGAACGGTGGGCGGGGAGGACTAGCCTTAAAGGCCCAGTACAAAAAAACAGCAACCAAGTTTTACCAGCTATAATACAGACACTTCAGACAGCTATAATAAATACTCTGATGGGTGTTTTGAGCTGAAACTTTACAGACACATTCTGGAGACACAAAAGACTTAAATCTGAAAAAAAGGGGTAAACTGTGTGCCCTTTAATGTGTGATGGTGTATATACCCATTCTGTATATATATATATATATATATATATATATATATATATTTTTTTTTTTTTTTATTTAGTTTTAATTTCAACCCAGGTTCATTCTGAAAATGTACCCCTGTGTAAATTTCTGGAGAGCGCCAAATAGGTCCCAGGAGCTACGCTTTTTTGCAGTTTTTGTTTTCGCGAATCCACCAGAGGCTGCTGTCTACACCTTTTAAAATCTCAACATTTCTCTTGCGAGTGCCATTCGCACCTGCTGTTCTCGCGTAAATCCACCAGAGGCCGCTGTCGACTGACTGAATGACAGACTGGCCCACCCTCCTCCTTCCCTAAACCCAACCAATAGTATTTTAAGAAGCAGAGATTGACCCGCCCACCCACTACCCAAAACCCAGCCGACAATTTTAAAAAGCAATCCAGAAAAAGCCCTTACTTGATTTTTACCCCATTTTCAGATCTTAACACATTCTCACCCTGTTATTTACTGGTTTATTTTATTTTTTAGCTTCTGTTGTTGTCTTACCTGCTTTCTGGAACCGTTCTTCGCTGGACTCGAACCCCATCATCGTGGTCATCTCTGCATCTCTGGTCCACTGATGTACATGGCGAGCTAACTGGACAAACTGGTAACAGCAGGAAAGCTGTCCATATGGAGGTAAGCAGTCAGCTAGTAAGCGCGAAAAGGACCGGCGTCATACCGCCCTGTAGCGTTCATTTTAAAATATGAAATGCAGCCATATTTACTTCTGGCTGCATAATTCACAATCTCGGGAAAAGCCTACATTTTCAGGATGAGCCTATGTTGTTTAATTTTTCTTCTTTAAATTGTACTGTAATTGTAGGCTTATTTTGGCCATTGTAGACAGCAGAATGTAAACAATGCCACTAAACCAATAGAAACCTGTATGTTTGTCTATTATTACCTCTGAAAATTATCAATCATCATCATATCCAGCAGGCACAGGATGTCAACATGACGTCAGATTGACGTTGTACCCCAATGTCGTGGAACGTTGATGGAAGTGAAAATCCGGTTGACATCAGACCGACATCAATGTCCAACGTCAGACAGACAATGCATTTTGGTTACTTTCCAACACAACCTAAAAACAACCAAATATCAACGTCTAATGATGTTACAGCTTGACGTTGTGTGGATGTTACCACTATGACGCCTATCAGACCTTTTATTTTGGTTGCCTTACCTGACGAATAATGTCAGTATTTGACATCAATATGATGTCGGTTTAAGATATTGACTCGATGCTAGATTTTGGTCACTTTTCAACACAACCTAAAATCAACCAAATATCAGCATAATTTCATGTGGTTATTGGAAATCAAAATAACATTGTTCTTAGATGCTGGCGACCTAAATGTAACCTAATATTAACGTCTTATGACGTTGTGTGTCTATGTGATATGTAGAGTATTGTAGGGATTTTTACAGTTTTTACCCAAAGAATGAGCAGTCTGTCAGATGAGGAAGAGCCAGAGTCAGAGATTCAAATAAATAAATGAAGTTTACTGAAGATAGTTGGCAGTTTCATGAGCAGAAACCAGCTTCAACACTTGCAATCAGTTCCTAGGCTGCTCTGCTTACAATCAGAAATCAATAACAAGTATACTCTCACGTCCCACATAACGTCATTAACTGCATCACACATTTGTGTTTAACCTGATTGGTTAAAGCACAGATATAGGAAAAGTTCCACGTGGGTGTGTGCGTACAATTCTGAACAATATCTTAAGCATAAACGTCAGACATAGCCTGTCAGGCACAGCTCCACCTCGAAAAAATAAATAAATAAATACATAATAATAATAATTATATATATATATATATATATATATATATATATATATATATATATATATATATATATATATATATATATATATATATATATATATATATATATATAAAATTATAAATAAGTAACAGTATTATTGTTATTTTGTAATTATTATTTTAAATAAATAACAGAAATTAATCCTAAATGTAATTGGGAAACAATCTAAAGACACAACTGGAGTGATGCTAAGATAATTTAGGAAATCTTTTGCATAAATATTAATTTTAATACAATGAAATTATATAGACTTCTCTATAGATTACGAGAAAAGATGTTTATAGAATTATCAGTTGTGTGTTATCTTAGACCCGACTCATGGCCGAGAATTAGGTTTACATACAATTTTACATACGATTTTTTCATACAAATAATCAGCATAAAATTATTTAAACTTTGTTTTGTCGACTTGCAAACCTCACTGCGTGCCGACACCTCCGTAATAAAGACGCTGGCTGTTTTGTCGGCGTGCATGTTCACTACCGGGACTTACATCGGGAGCAGAGCAGCGCGGTAAGCAGGAGCTGTGCATGAGGGTGTGTTTTTTTTTTCAGCGCACATGCTCAGTCCGCTTTTTGATTACACTACATGCTTTCATCAGCGTTCGCACATGGAGAATAACATCTTCAGTCTGGAATTACCACTCTAAATAAATACACTTACATATAAAGTAAATCGTATCTCAAAGCATTTACTGGGGCTCTGGCGATTTTTACTGGGGCACGTGCCCCAGTAAATGGGGTCTAGCGACGCCCCTGGAGCTGACCCCAGACCTGTGAAACAGATCCACAATCAAATAGAACACACACACTTAAAGCACGATCTGTTTCTTACCAAAGGCTGAGTGTACTCTCTGCTGTCTTTATCAAAACTGGTTAAAAACTGGTGTAATCTACCTTCAGGCAGTTATAATATCCATACTACACAAAGTCTATCTTGAATAAAGAGTAGAATCACTTTAAAAGAATAACCGTAAACATAGCCAAATCAATTTAGACATTTTAGACAGTATTAACTCACAGGAATAACAATAGAGACAGTAGTTTCCAGTCCTCAGCCCTTCAGTTCCACTCAGTTCTCCGTGGCCTCTGACCTAGTTTGGTGGCTCCTGAAAATAGTAACAAAGAGGCAGGCAAATGCACTGAACATCCGTATATTAAGCAATGTGTTAACTGTATTCATTATTCAATAATCATCATTAATAAAAATAATGAGAAACAGGAAGATGAGAAAAGGATAAACGCTGATCCATGCTGAAACGGGTTGGATAAATCCGAATCCTTCAGTACTATAATCTGCCAAACGTCATAACTAATCAAGCAAAGACAGAAACATTTGTGGTTGTGCTGATGCAAGATGAGCAGCTTACAGTGATATATTTGTGTTAAGACCAAGTTTATATTAGTCTGCATCGAGTCAGTAACAAACTGGCTCATTAAGTGTTCCTTATGCAATGGCAAATCATATGAATACCAGTGTAAATACTCAGCTTACACTTGTTAAATGCCTTTAAGTGGCTGTGTTGTGTTTATGTCTGGTCTAAAACACACATACTCTCTTCTGCTCATCCAAACACCTCCACAACCTGTGACCTTCAAAATCAACATCCAGAGGCAGTGTGTGTGTGTGTGTGTGTGTGTGTGTGTGTGTGTGTGTGTGTGTGTGTGTGTGTGTGTGTGTGTGTGTGTGTGTGTGTGTGTTGAGTCTGTCGGAGAGTGTTAGAGCGCTACTCTGAGGCTGAATCATGCAAGGACTTGGACTAAAGAACTGAATGTTCAGCCAGCAGAGTATAGAAGGTGTGTCCCACATCACAGACGTTAGCACTGCTCGACACCTTTACATAATGTAAATAGTGTGAGTTACTGCATTCACACTGATCGTTCTAATAGAGGAAAGAGGAGGGGCTACTGATGATCATAAGGAGGAGCTACTGATGTACACTGTAAAAAAGTTGAGTCAACTTAAAATTTTAAGGCAACAAACTTGAGAACATTTTTTTAGGGGGGTGAGGATGAAGGGGAGAAGCTGATGATGAAGGGGAGAAGCTGATGATGAAGGGGAGAAGCTGGTGATGAAGGGGAGAAGCTGATGATGAAGGGGAGCTGATGATGAAGGGGAGGAGCTGGTGATGAAGGGGAGGAGCTGATGATGAAGGGGAGGAGCTGGTGATGAAGGGGAGGAGCTGATGATGAAGGGGAGCTGATGATGAAGGGGAGGAGCTGGTGATGAAGGGGAGGAGCTGATGGTGAAGGGGAGGAGCTGGTGATGAAGGGGAGAAGCTGATGATGAAGGGGAGCTGATGATGAAGGGGAGCTGATGATGAAGGGGAGGAGCTGATGATGAAGGGGAGAAGCTGGTGATGAAGGGGAGGAGCTGATGATGAAGGGGAGGAGCTGGTGATGAAGGGGAGGAACTGATGAAGGGGAGCTGATGATGAAGGGGAGGAGCTGATGATGAAGGGGAGCTGATGATGAAGGGGAGGAGCTGATGATGAAGGGGAGGAGCTGATGATGAAGGGGAGAAGCTGATGATGAAGGGGAGAAGCTGATGATGAAGGGGAGGAGCTGATAATGAAGGGGAGGAGCTGATGATGAAGGGGAGGAGCTGATGATGAAGGGGAGGAGCTTTTGTATTTCCATGTGACGTGGCTTTCTCATTTATATTAATTACTGTTTGGAGATTATATTAATGTTCACATGCAAGTAAAATCACTTTAAAATGCAAAGTAATTAATCATTTATATTTCAGATTTTAATTTGATTAACATAATAAAATATTCAGTTATTTTACTATAGGACAGTTCAGAAAAACTAGAGTATTTCTATAAATTACTGCAGTTTCTTTTATCACAGACTGTCATTAGAGTGTTGTCCAGAAGAGGGCAGTGTTTTAACTCAAAACTCGCCAACAATCAAATCAAGCAAAGTAGCTTTTATAAATCTTTGTGTTGTGTCTCAATGTAAAACTGTTATTTAAAAAAACATTGATTATTATGCATTAATTTTAATGCTTTAGAAGCACTCTGCATGATGTGTGAACACCAATAATCTCAATCCAGCTGTATGCTATGTTTTATGCATGAATGTTAGGTGCTGTGTTGTTTTATTTTAAAATATATACACAGTTGAGGATTCGCCCTGCTGTGCATTTTCTTCTTTTTCCAATATTTCCCAAATGATGTTGAACAAAATTTCTCACAGTATTTCCTCTAATATTTGTTCTTCTGTAGAAAGTCTTATTTGTTTTATTTCAGCTAGAATAAAAGCAGTTTTTAATAGTTTTAAAGCCATTTTAAGCTCAATATTATTAGCCCCTTCAGCAATATTAGTGTTGGATTGTCTCCAGAATAAACCACTGTTATACAATGACTTGCCTAATTACCCTAACTTTACCCTAATTACCCTAGTGAAGCCTTTAAATGTCACTTTAAGCTGAATACTAGTGTCTTGAAGAATACCTAGTCTAATATTATGTGCAAAGAGAAAATGAATCACTCATTAGAGATGAGTTATTAACACTATTATGATTAGAGATGTGTTAATAAATCTGCTCTCCTTTAAACAGAAATTGGAGAGAAAACATACAGGAGGGCTGATAATTCAGACTTCAACTGTTCATTTACAGCTTTTATTATGTATATGTGACACACACGCATACATAGAAATAAAGCTTTACAATATTTTTATTTAGATATTTAAATGTATAAATCATTTGTATCATATTCATATTTTATAAATATTCTCTCCATTAAACAGAAATTGAAGAAAAATAAAATAATTACAATTTAACAGGAGGGCTAATAACTCAACTGTTTATATTAAAGTTGGAGAAAAGCGTCCGCTATTGCCACAAGCTGAAAAACCTAATTTTGTTGATATTTAAAACCATTTTTCCTCAAAGAGCATCCGAGATTTATCAAGATTTGATGAGAAAATTTAGATTTGTTGTTGTTGTTTTTTTTTTCACACAGAGCTGAATTCTCAATCTTACAAAAGTAAGAACTGCACATCACCCTTATCTAATGTTCTAGCATCAGGATTTAGCTGAGTGTTTTAATGGTTTACATTTTGGAAAAATAATATGCACACACTTAAGATATTTTTTTCTTAATAGTGACAGTTTTGACAATGCAAGTTGTTTTGTTGTTGTTGAAATAATTACATGTGTAAGTGGTTAACATGTGGTCTCACAGCAAGGTTGCTGGATCGAGTCCCGGCTGGGTTACTTGGCGTTTCTGTGTGGAGTTTGCAAGTTGTCCCGGTGTTGGTGTGGGTTTCCTCCGGGTGCTCCGGTTTCCCCCACAGTCCAAACACATGCGCTATAGGGGAATTGAACTAACTAAATTGGCCGTAGTGTATGAGTGTAAAAGAGTGTGTATGGGTGTTTCTCAGTGATGAGTTGTGACTGGAAGAGCATCTGCTGCATAAAACTTATGCTGGATAAATTGGTGGTTCATTCCACTATGGCGACCCCTGATTAATAAAGGGACTAAACCAAAAAGAAATCGAATCAATGACTGAATAATAATTGTTATTATTATAATTATTATTAATATTATTATCTCAAATAAAGATTTTATTAAATTATTATTATATTAGTAGTAGTAAAGGTAATGTTATTATCTAAAACAAATTTCTTAATGAATAATTATTAATGTAATATTAATGTTAAAAAATGTAAATAATTAGTACAATTATTAATATAATAATAATGTTAGTAATGTTCTGATTAAATTACTAACATTTATATTATTATTATTACCAGTAATAGTAGCAATAGTATTATGAAGAACGTAACGTTAATTTTTAATATAACAATGATGATAATAATTATTATTATTATTATTATTATGTATAATTGTCGAAATTTCATATAGATAAACATACAAAATGATAATAAAAATAGTAAATTGCACGAATGTATGTTCTCGCACTTTTGTTCTAGCTTTTCCTTTCTTTTATCAGCGTTTCATAGCAAGTAGAAGAATACAGACAGAACTTTGACTGTCAGCTACAGGTGTGGTGAATCTTAGTTTCAGGCATGCCTGTTTTAGCATATCTCTTCATTGTTAGCCTGTGATGTGTTGTGAAACATGATGTCGGCTACACGGGGTTTCGTAACATCACAAACATGTCTCACACACACACACACACACACACACACACACACACACACACACACACACACACACACACACACCGCAAACTTTTACAACTGCTCTGAAAACACACGAGACGCTGTCAGATGCTGGTTTTCCACTGTTTTACCCTAAACAGTGAGAGGAAGAGCCGCTTCTGGCAGAAATGTCAAGCGCTCGCGGTTTGCCTTCAGATGACGTCAATCACACTTTCGCGCTTTTCTGCCTTCGTCTTTTGTTTTGCTTCTAGCGAAAGAGAGATTACCACCTTCATCATCCTCCTCATCATCCTCCTCATCATCCTCCTCATCATCGTCATCGTCATCGACTTGCAGGTTTTTGTGCAGAATAGTCTATTAGTTTTGTTTCTTCTGAGATTGAAAATACTAATGAGTAGCCTACTACAGGCTAGCAAATAGTGTTATAGGCTACTGTGTCACTTAAAACATTTGGATAATAGCTAGGTTAACTTAATCCAGTCTGTTGGGTCGTTAAAGTTAACCCAACATACACATCATTATTCTACTACATTATGACCTAACTAGGCTAGTTGTTATGGATGCGATTCAGTAAACATTAAGATTAACCCAACGTAGTTACCCAATTTTTTAACCCTTTGGGTAAAATTATTAACCCAACATTTTTTTGAGTGTATTCATTCATTCATTTTCCTTCAGCCTAGTCCCTTATTTATCAGGGGTCGCCACATATGTTTTACACAGCGGATGGCCAGCTGCAACCCAGCACAGGGAAACACCTTTACACACTCATTCACACACACACACACACACACACACACACGCACACACTCACACACTCACACACACATGCACAAACACACACACACACACACAAATATGCCAGCTGACCCAGCCAGGACCACAACCAATTAATCACTATAGTTATTGTATTACCATAGCAACTATAGAATTACCAAGTCATATTTTACTAATTATCATGACAGATTAATTACTAATTACACCAGAGAGAGTTACTATAGCTGTTAAGTTACCATAGTAACTGTAGAGTTAACATGACAGTTCAATTTCTATAGTTGTTGTATTACCATGGCAACTATAGAGTTACCGTGACAGATCAATTACAATAGTTGTTGTATTACCATGGCAACTGTAGAGTTACTGTGACAGATCAATTACTATAGCTGTTGTATTACCATGGCAACTGTAGAGTTACTGTGACAGATCAATCACTGTAGCTGTTGTATTGCCATGGCAACTATAGAGATACAGTGACAGATCAATCACTATAGCTGTTGTATTACCATGGCAACTACAGAGTTACTGTGACAGATCAATTACTATAGCTGTTGTATTACCATGGCAACTATAGAGTTACCACGACAGATCAGTTACTATAGTTGTTGTATTACCATGGCAACTATAGAATCGATACAGCGGATCAATTAAAGCACTTCACTTTATTATGGGTCAAAAGCAGTGTAGTGTAGTAGTTAGGCCTACTATAAAGTACTACAGTATTTTTTCATGTGGTACTGCTCAAGATCTGCTGTGCCAGGTTGAATCTGAAGGCACGTGTCTGGAGGTCTACAACACCCACTCATCTCTCACCGTCATGGCAGCATCATCATTTTCCACTCTCTCTCCATCAGATCAACGCAACATGACAATCGAGGCCAAAACTGCTGGTCTCTCAAAAATAGCTCACATTTTCCACTGCATGCACAAATTAACAACCGTTTCTTACACACTGTAAGAGTACATCTGATTTCCGCTATACACACAATGGTGCTGACAGTAGTAAAGTGGTTCATGTCTTCTGGCATGTTTGGGCAAGTGTATTTCTCGGTTCCGACTGCAGGAATATGAAGCCCAAATCTTTTTTTCTATTGAGCCCTCATGGGATGCGAATCATTTTTCTTATTTCCTGATGGTGTGTACAACTCAAGCTTAATATTGGACATTTTGATCCGCACTCAGCAGTAAATTAATATAGTCATAAAATTTTTAATTTCCATTTAAATACTAGACAATTCAGTTTTGTCTTAATTCTTTTACTTTATTTTAGGTACCAGTTGATTTATGACCTGCATATTATTAAGATACTGGCTGACATCAAAAACACATTAAAACATGTCAAAAAATAAATAAAAACATTACAAAAACTATTAAAATTAATCAAAGATGCACTTTATTTTGTTAAATTATTCATTCATTCATTTTCTTTTCAGCTTATTTCAACTGATATCCCCGAAATAAAAGACTGATATAGCCCCGTCCCAAATGACTGATGTCCCTGCCATAAAGAAGTGATAGCTCCACCCTAAAAAAAATTGCTCCGCCTTAAAAAAGAGACTGTTATCCCCACCTTGAATGACTGATAGTCCTACCCTAAGGGACTGATAGCTCCTCCCTTAATTACTAATAGCTCCACTCTAAATGACTGATAGTTCCGCCCTAAATTACTAATAGCTCCACCCTAAATGACTGATAGCTCCGCCTTAAATTACTAATAGCTCCACTCATAATGACTGATAGCTCCGCCCTAAATTACTAATAGCTCCACTCTAAATGACTGATAGCTCCGCCCTAAATTACTAATAGCTCCACTCTAAATGACTGATAGCCCCGCCCTAAATTACTAATAGCTCCACTCTAAATGACTGATAGCCCCGCCCTAAATTACTAATAGCTCCACTCTAAATGACTGATAGCCCCGCCCTAAATTACTAATAGCTCCACTCTAAATGACTGATAGTTCCGCCCTAAATTACTAATAGCTCCACCCTAAATGACTGATAGCTCCGCCTTAAATTACTAATAGCTCCACTCATAATGACTGATAGCTCCGCCCTAAATTACTAATAGCTCCACTCTAAATGACTGATAGCTCCACCCTAAATTACTAATAGCTCCACTCTAAATGACTGATAGCCCCGCCCTAAATTACTAATAGCTCCACTCTAAATGACTGATAGCCCCGCCCTAAATTACTAATAGCTCCACTCTAAATGACTGATAGCCCCGCCCTAAATTACTAATAGCTCCACTCTAAATGACTGATAGCTCCGCCCTAAATCACTAATAGCTCCACTCTAAATGACTGATAGCCCCGCCCTAAATTACTAATAGCTCCACTCTAAATGACTGATAGCTCCGCCCTAAATTACTAATAGCTCCACTCTAAATGACTGATAGCCCCGCCCTAAATTACTAATAGCTCCACTCTAAATGACTGATACCTCCGCCCTAAATTACTAATAGCTCCACTCTAAATGACTGATAGCTCCGCCCTAAATTACTAATAGCTCCACTCTAAATGACTGATAGCCCCGCCCTAAATTACTAATAGCTCCACTCATAATGACTGATACCTCCGCCCTAAATTACTAATAGCTCCACTCTAAATGACTGATAGCTCCGCCCTAAATTACTAATAGCTCCACTCTAAATGACTGATAGCTCCGCCCCAAATTAGTAATAGCTCCACCCTAAATGACTGATAGCTCCGCCCTAAATTAGTAATAGCTCCACCCTAAATGAATGATGAAGTGCCCCTTAGATGAAGTTGGTTCATGAGTTGGTTATGATGTTTGATTAATATTATGAAAGCAGATTAATTTGAACAAGACAGAGATCCATCCCTATAGCCACTACTACATCAAAATAAGATGAGCTCATTCTGACTGAATGCTCCGTCTTGCTCTTCAAAGTTGGAGAAACACTTTGACTCAGTGTGTGTTTTTGACAGAGACGTCATCTGGGTTTCATTCATTTCACATGCAGAGCGAAAACAAGGCCTTTCTGCGTGTAATGAATGGCTTCCAGTGGAGCGGGTGTTATACAAATCAACAGATCATTGTGAGCGTCTGAAGTCTGTGCGGCGAGCCCTGTGTCTCCGTCTTTATGGCGTTCTGTAATCAGTGCCAGGAGAAGCGGGCATCGGGACGCTGGGAATGATGATCTGGAAATGTGCAGCGTTTGTTCCCAGCATTGATCCGCACACACTGAAGATTGATGGTGGGAATGAACGTGTTGATTTGTTTTCCCACACTCATCTGTACATTTACTTTCCTGTGTTCAGAGTTTGATTTGCTATCATGGGAAATATCATCAGGCTTGTGTATCTCTGTGTATTCCAGCGGTTTGCTGGAGCTCAAGAGAGGAGACCAGGAGCTACAGTGCTCTGTGTGTTTCATTGTGAGGAAAAGGCACAGTATTTAAGATTTTTATGTATTAAAATATATATAGTGATAAAGAATTATTAGCCACCCTGAATATTTATTCTCCAAATTCTGTTTAAAGGAGAGCAGATATCTCCAGCACATCTCTAATCATAATAGTTTAATAACTCATCTCTAATAACTGATTCATTTTCTCTTTGCACATAATATTAGACTAGATATTCTTCAAGACACTAGTATTCAGCTTAAAGTGACATTTAAAGGCTTCACTAGGGTAATTAGGGTAAAGTTAGGGTAATTAGGCAAGTCATTGTATAACAGTGGTTTATTCTGGAGACAATCCAACACTAATATTGCTGAAGGGGGCTAATAATATTGACCTTAAAATGGATTAAAACTATTAAAAACTGCTTTTATTCTAGCCGAAATAAAACAAATAAGACTTTCTCCAGAAGAACACACTAGAGGAAATACTGTGACCATGGAGGAAGACTATCGGTCGGCCCCAAAAAGATTCTGGCAAACTCTGGCGCCTCAGAAGGGGAAAGCAGCTCCACATAGACACTGTTTACAGTGGAAGTAGGGAGCCGTTGACCTCGACTGGGGATGTGGTCAGACGGTAAAAGGAATTTGAGTATCTCCTTAACCCCACCGACATGTCTTTCATTGAGGAAGCAGAGACTGGGGATGCAGGGGTGGACTCACCCATCACCCAAGCTGAGGTCACTGAGGGAGATTGCAAGCTCCAGTGGCAAAGCAGCGGGGGTGGACGTGATTCACCCTGCGCATCTTAAGGCTCTGGATGTTGTGGGGCTGTCTTGGCTGACATGTCTCTACAATATCGCATGGAGGTCGGGGACAGTACCACTGGACTGGGCAACTGGGGTGGTGGTTCCCATTGTTAAGAAGAAATCTAACAAAAACACTGAAGAACACAGTCCTGAAGTCACTACATGCAGATTATTGTCTTGAGATAAAATAGTAAATAAAGTCTGAATGACCCAGAAATATCAAGAGAAACATAAATAATCAGAAAACGTTTTGGACTTGGTAGTTTGTAATTGGCTGTGATGTGAAATATTATGAGGCGTGTGTATTTCAGTGGTTTGGTGGAGCTTGGGTGTGTTTAATTATGGCACAATATTTACTAGTTTTTGTATCAACAACACTAGACACGAGTTTGGACCCCTCACAGACTCATTTACAGTCATATTTTCTTCAGGATGCTCTACAGTTAGTGCAGATACATTAGATTAGTCAGTACCAAAGACAAAACTGATCACAGTGCAAACGTTACTACACACAAATGAATATGTTGGGGAAAAATCTTCAATAAAATTAGAATAAACAGGAAAGAAATCAAGAGGTTGTATTGAAAGTTTGTAGTTTGTGGTTTGCTATGATTGGAAATATCATGAGGCTTGTGTATCAGAGTGTATTTCAGTGGTTTGGCGGAGCTCAAGAAAGAAATCGAGGAGCTAAAGTGCTTCGGTATTTTTAATTGGGAGAAAATCACATAGTATTTACATGCTTTTGTATCAGAATAAACACTAGATATTTGCTGACTTTTGTACTTATGGTGTTCATCATAAATAAGTGCCCCCCTCACAGATCTCTCTGTAAAATTAATATTTTATACTACAGTAATATATCTGCACATCTACATTAGATTAGTCAGAATCAAAGACAAAACTGGAGCTAATCTAACCAAACAACTGAAGATCACAGTGTTAACATTACTACAGTAGTAGAATATGTTGTACAGTACAGTACAAAAATGGTGATTAAATACAGTTTCAGCAAGTTGCCTTTAAAGATCACAGACTTTTTCAGTTTCATTTCTCAAGATGAGTACACTGCACTTATTAACATGAGCTGAACAATGAACTCATCTCCTAAAGCATTTATTCAGCTTATTTATTATTACTTTGAACATGTACAAAGATTGCAGGACTCCACTAAGATTGAGATATTTGTATTTTTATCAAAGCTGGAGTGATCTGATCCAAAATACAGCTGGATTTGATCCAAAACGATGATGTTTGATCCAAAACGATGATGTTTGACCCAAAACGATGATGTTTGACCCAACACGATGATGTTTGACCCAAAACGATGATGTTTGACCCAACACGATGATGTTTGATCCAACACGATGATGTTTGACCCAAAACGATGATGTTTGATCCAAAACAATGATGTTTGATCCAAAACGATGATGTTTGACCCAAAACGATGATGTTTGATCCAAAACGATGATGTTTGACCCAACACGATGATGTTTGATCCAACACGATGATGTTTGACCCAAAACGATGATGTTTGATCCAAAACGATGATGTTTGACCCAAAACGATGATGTTTGATCCAAAACGATGATGTTTGACCCAACACGATGATGTTTGATCCAACACGATGATGTTTGACCCAAAGCGATGATGTTTGACCCAACACGATGATGTTTGATCCAACACGATGATGTTTGACCCAAAACGATGATGTTTGATCCAAAACGATGATGCTTGACCCAAAACGATGATGTTTGATCCAAAACGATGATGCTTGACCCAACATGATGATGTTTGGATTGTTTTATATTTGCTGATATTTTGATTTTGATCTGATAGATAATGATTACACTGTAAAATAAAGGTTCTACACAATTCCTTTGTGTTGTCCCAACATAAATAAATTAAGTTAACTGAATCATTTTTACTGATTCACGTCTATTGAACATAAAACAATTGTCACAAAATAAACTTAAGAATAGTGTTGATTCATTTATTTTCCTTTGACTTAGTCCCTTTATTAATCTGAGGTCGCCACAGTGGAGTGAACCGCCAACTTATCCAGCATATGTCTTACACAGCGGACGCCCTTCCAGCCGCAACCCAACACTCGGAAACATCCATACACACTCACGTTCAGACACACATTCATACACTACGGCCAGTTCATCAATTCCCCTATAGCGCATGTGTTTGGACTGTGGGGGAAACCGGAGCACCCGGAGGAAACCCACACCAACACGGGGAGAACATGCAAACTCCACACAGAAATGACCACTGACCTAGCTGGGACTCGAACCAGCAACCTTCTTGCTGTGAGGCTATCGTGTTACCCACTGCACCACTGTACCGCCTGGTTTGTTTATTCACCTTAAACATTATTGTTCTTTTTCAGCCAAAATAAAAGAAATAAGACTTCCTCCTGAAGAAAAATCTATTAGAATATCTGTAGAAATATAGATTATTAAAATTGTCTGTTAAACATCACAATCTAGCATTATAAGATTATAAATACTGAGTTCAGGTAAGAGTTAATTACTTTAGTTTCATTAAAACAATTCTTATGAATCCAAACGTCTCTACTCTCCTCTATAATTCAGTCATTTTGAGTCGCATTCTTCAGAATATCTCCATTTTACTCAAACAGGTTTGAACACGACGAAATGAGGACAGACCTGATGTTATTGGGTGTGCTGTGCCTTTAAGACACTACAAGAGCATAGTGACTATTACACACCGATGCACACAGCACCTGTGTGTGTGTGTGTGTGTGTGTGTGTGTGCGCGTGCGTGTGTGTGTGCGTGTGTGTGTGCGTGTGTGTGCGTGCGTGCGTGCGTGCGTGCGTGCGTGTGTGTGTGTTCTTCATCAGGCTGATATTGCTGTGCTGCACCTGTAGAGGTCACTCATATTCAGCACACACACACACATACACACATACAGGCACACACATACACACAGATACACACATATAAGCAAACACACACACACATACACATATATAAGCCCACACATATACACACACAGACACATATATAAGCACACACGTGTACACACACACAGAGACACATATATGAGCACACACACACACATACACATATATAAGCCCACACATATACACACACACACACAGACACATATATAAGCGCAAACGTACACACACACAGACACATATATGAGCACACACACACACACACACATATATATAAGCCCACAAATACACACAGACAGATATATAAGCACAAACATACACACACACACACATAAATGCACACATTCATACACACATAAACACACACATACTTACCCACACACACAAAGACATGCACATACTTGTACACACCAAACACACATACACAATCACACACCTATATATACACACAACATACACAAGAACACACACACACACACACACAGAGAAGAAATATATATACAGTCCAAACACATGTGCTATAGGGGAATTGATGAACTATATTGTCCGTAGTGTATGAGTGTGTGTGTTTGTGAATGAGTGTGCATGGGTGTTTCCCAGTACTGGGTTGCAGCTGGAAGTGCATCTGCTGCGTAAAACATATACTGGAGTAGTTGGCGGTTCATTCCGCTGACTGACCGATCCCCCACCCAACAGTGTTATGAAAAGCAATCCAGAGAAAGAAAAGCCCTCGCCTGATTTTTACCACGTGTTCAGATTTCACCACGTTCTCACCCTGTTATTTACGTGTTTATTTGATCTTTTTGGGTTCTGTTCTTGTCTTACCTGCTGTTTGGAACCGTTCTTTGCCAGACTCGAACCCCGTCATCACAGTCAGCTCCACTGGACTAACTGTTAACAGCATGAAAGCCATCCATACCGCCTCGTAGCGTTGGTTTTAAAGATGAAATGCGGCCATACGTCCCTCTGGCTACATAATTCCTGATCTCCAGAAATGTGTACAGGGGTACGCTTTCACAACGAGCCTGCGCTGACACCGACATCAGAATACAGCCTGTAAATACAGCTTAAACTGACTTAACAACCATCACATCTGAGATGAACCGCTTCAGTTTCATTATGATTAACATCAGTAATCAACCTGTCATGGATTATTGATCATCTCATTTTTTAAACTGTAAAAATGCTGGGTTATTGTAACCCAAAGTTGGGTCGATATTGCGTTTGGGTCAGTTGTGTTGGTTGTTTCTTGATGAACTTTTCCTTAATAAGTATGCAGCTCAGAAAATAAAACATCTTTACCACAGCCTATACTTATTTATTATTTGTGTGTGTGTGTGTGTGTGTGTGTGTGTGTGTGTGTGTGTGTGTGTGTGTGTGTGTGTTAATCCTGCAGTCTCGCCTGACTCTCGGCGTCTGCAGACAGAGTCTCCAGTGTTTGAGTGGATTTTCTGCGCTTTACTCTGTCTGGATTATTCACAAATGTCAACTATAATCGAGGGTGTTTGACTTAACACACACACACACACACACACACACACACACACGTCTTTATTTCTAATGCGGTCACAGTTTGAAAGGATTTCATTTAGTATTTTATTCAGATGTGAAATAAGACGCTTCTTTCCCTTCATCCAAAGAAACTGTGTGTGTGTGTGCGTGCGTGCGTGTGTGCATGTGTGTGCGGGTGTGTATGCGTGTGCAGTTTTGTCTGTGTGTAATTTGTGTGTGTGTGCGTGTGTGTGTGTGCATGTGTGTTTTTGTCTGTGTGTGTGCGTGTGTGTTTTTGTCTGTGTGTAATTTTGTTTGTGTGTGTGTGTGTGTGTTTGTCTGTGTGTGTAATTTTGTGTGTGTATGCGTGTTTTTGTCTGTGTGTAATTTGTTTGTGTGTGTGTGTGTGTGTGTGTGTGTGTGTGTTTGTCTGTGTGTGTAATTTTGTGTGTGTATGCGTGTTTTTGTCTGTGTGTAATTTTGTTTGTGTGTGTGTGTGTGTGTGTGTGTGTGTGTGTGCGTGTTTTTGCCTGTGTGTGTAATTTTGTGTGTGTATGCGTGTTTTTGTCTGTGTGTAATTTTGTTTGTGTGTGTGTGTGTGTTTGTCTGTGTGTGTAATTTTGTGTGTGTGTGTGTTTGTCTGTGTGTGTAATTTTGAATGT
>NC_079455.1:508468-693468 GCF_903798145.1 Danio aesculapii | reverse complement strand
ATCCATCCTTCCTCTTTCAGCCGCTTCTCTGTTTCTGGCCGGGTCCATGTTCACATCACAATATAAACCTATTCAGCAGTGGTCTCCTTTTGTGATGAAAGAGTAACAGCAGTGTAGATGTACAGTGAGAATCAGCTGCGGCTGCTTAAACTGCATGTATAGATGTGAAGTGTGTTCCAGTGTAATATCGCTGTTGGGTTCTGCATGATGTTATTGTGTTGAACAGAAGTTGAACAGTTCTGAAAACAGCACATGCTAAATGTCCTGTACATACACTGATGTTTGGCAGCTGTTGAGAAAAGACTTGATCAAATTTGAGAGATGTAGGCACTGAAGACATTTTGTGCCAAAACACTGAGAATTGATCCTCAGATTAGTCCACTCAGACTACTGATGTGCTCACTGTGTCAAGAGTTCTGCAAAAGGGACCTGAGTATTGAGAAATGTGTGCTAGAGGCTGGAAAAAACTGTACCTATATGTATAATTGGTATTAAATGTAATTGGAATGGTACATATATATAATTTAGATTTAAATATAGAGATTTTCTCAAATATATGCAGGCATGTGTGTATACATGTAAACATAATAAATGTACACAGCACACACACACACACACAGCACACACACACACACACACACACACACACACACACACACACACATACACACACACATTCTCACATTATGTCAGAATAAACCTTTATTTTGCATGTGATTAATCTTTGCTCAGCACTAAATAAGGCAAATCAATCAAACTGACCTGGAGAACACTGAAGGGAACACTGAAAATAATTATTCAAAGATGATTGCTTGGGTTTACTCCATTTTTTTAGGTTAAGTGGCTGTAAACAATTCATTTAAACAAACAAATTAAATTGAACATTATTAAATTTGACTTGTTTGATTAAATTCAACACAAATAAATAGTTTGCAACAGTTTTACATGCAACACTTTCTTCAGTGCATTATAAAAGCTTTACATATTTGAGTGTACATACATGTTCTGCTAGTTTATTAATATTCTTGTGTTTTGTTTCTCCTCTTCTGTGAGAAGTTTGTTCGTGTTGCAGAATGTCAGAGAAGAAGATCTGTAGGATGAGTATTTTATTGATGTGAGTTATTGATTTCATGGACTGATATTTTGGGATATTTTGGTTGATGTGCACATGAAGAATTTCTCAGTTTTACATTTCAATAGATTTTGTAGACTTAAATATGAGGGTAAATATATATATATATATATATATATATATATATATATATATATATATATATATATATATATATATATATATATATATATATATATATTTAGTTAGTTAGTTAGTTAGTTAGTTAGTTAGTTAGTTAGTTAGTTTATTTATTTATTTATTTGTTTATTTATTTATTTACTTATTTATTTATTTATTTATTTATTTATTTATTTATTTATTAGATGTATTTGTAGAAAAAATACATCTATATTTTTAAATTTTATATTATTTGGTCCCACTTTATATTAAGTGTCTACTATGTGTTACACCAAAATAATCATTCATTACAATGTACTTATCGTATAAATACATGTATTTACTGTGTACTTATGCTTGATTAAATACCTGTATGGAATTACATCTGTAACTACATTTGTAAATACACTGTTGACCATCTCTTACACCTTAACCCACCCTTAAACCAACCCATACCACCAAACCTGTCCATAACCTGACCCCTATCTCAACTCAAGAGACCACCAGTGTTCTCAAATACATTATGAACACAGTAAGTACACTGCATTTAAGTAAGTACATAATAGTTAAGGACACTTCATATAAAGTGGGACTGTTTTTTCTGACATAATGTAAGTGTGTGTGTGCTGTGTACATTTATTATGTGTATATGTATACACACATGCGTGCATATATTTGAGAATTTTTCTTTTTTTATATTTAAATATGAAATATATATGTATTATACCAATATGGAGGGGAATATATATATATATATATATATATATATATATATATATATATATATATATATATATATATATATATATATATATATATATATTATATATATATATATATATATGATTTAATTAGATGTATTTGTAGAAAAAAAAAGATATATTTTTTTTTACATTTATTATTATATTTATTTATTTTTATTTAGATTTTACATAATGTCTGTTTTCTCCCCAGACATCTTCACTGAAGAAAGTGTTGAATGCAAAACTGTTGCAAATAATTTATATGTGCTGAATTTAAACAAACAAGTTAAATTTAATAATGTCCAACTTAATTTGTTTGTTTAAATTCAGCCCAAATAAATTGTTTACAACCACTTAACCTAAAAAAATTGAGTAAATCCAAGCAATCATCTTTGAATAATTTTATTCAGTGTTCTGTGTATCTTCATTAGCGTTAAACAAAAGAAAGAATCTCAAACTGGTTTAAAAGAAGAGTAAACAAGGACACAATTCACATTGTTTATAGTAAAAAAAGTAAATGAGCAGTTTTGTGTATTTTATGCTTCATGTTTTTATTTTTCCACATTTATTTCTGCTTTTGAATTACATTGATGGATCTTAATCTCTCTTTTAATAACTTTTAACCTTGAAAAGCTCCAAAAAGGGACTTTTATTGTCTGGTGTAATAGTCTGCAGTGCTATATTGTCTGTGTTGGTGTTGTATATTATGCTACAGAAACCTTGTAATAAACTGCAGCACATTTTCTATTATTTTACAGACGTGTTTCTCTAGATATTATTTCTTAGACTTTATATTATTATTTAAAATTTAAAAGTTAAAAATTTTTTATTAAAATTTAAAATTTTATTAGTTAAAATTTCAACATCATAAGTGAACAAAACAGATCAACATCCCATAATGCAATTCACCACCGCAAATAAACGCAAAACACAGAAACTGTTCATTAAAAGATATTTTAGTGTATATATATATATATATATATAATGAGCAATGTGTCACTGCAATGCATATATATATATACATATATATTCTTGTGGTTAATAAACGGATAATAATGGAGCTGTCAGGTGAAGAGTGTATTAAAGCGTATTTTCCGTCTCTGTGATTGAATGGAAACTGTTGTTTGTGTGAAAGCAGCAGCAGCAGAGAGAGAGACGCTTTAACGAGCCGTTCTGCTGAAATGAAGAAAGAAATGAAGAAATGCAGCGAATAAACTGAAGTTTCCACTGAGGTCTGCAGCAGCAGCGATCGCATCTCGCATCAGCCTCCTAAAATAGCGCGTCGGTTTACCTGCAGACGGCGAAGAACACGCGTGTAATGCTGTAATGCACGGTGCAGCGGAGTGTGTGCGTGCGTGCGTGCGTGCGCGTGTGTGTGTGTGTTAAACACAGAGGGTTCAATGGCTGTGCTTCACATCAAAGGCTCAGGCAAGTCTCTGCATTAACAAGCCCCTTTGTTTCCTGCCAGAGAGCGAAGCGAGAGAGAGAGAGAGAGAGAGAGAGAGAGAGAGAGAGAGAGAGAGAGTGAGAGAGAGAGAGAGAGAGAGAGAGTGTGTGTATGAGAGAGAGAGACTACATTACTTTGGCTGTGTCTGCACTAATCTGGATAAATTTGAAAGCAGCATTTGTCCCGGTCCACATGAACTCGGGTGTTTTCTAAACCACACTTTTCTCTATGTGGTTTTGCTGCTTGTCCACATGAAAACACCGTATCAGGTGACTGAATCCAAAACTTTCTGAAAACGTTTCTGATACTCCGGGTTTAGTGTGGTCGTGTGGACGCTATAACTGGAGTTTTCTCCTCATGACGTCAGTGTTTGCGCTGTTTTCTCCTTTCTTGATTGGCCAACATGATTGGGTTGTTCACACCGAACGTGGAAGATGCGAATTTCGCACGCTTGCAGCAAACATACTGCGTATTGCACCGGCTGCAGGACCGTAATCCGCCTCTGTCCTAATGTGTGCTCTGATTTATATGCAGTTTACTCATGACAACTCTTAGTTCTGTGTCTGGTGTGAATCCAGTATATAGTGTCATTATCGTGCTCCTAACATGCGTGTGCTTAGGCATTTTTATGTTGATGTAGATTTTTAAATGACAGCAGGGAAAAGTTTGTTTATAAAAACACTCCTATGCATGTGGAGATGGCCATGTCCATGTCCACGCTATCATTATCAGCTGTTTCTGTCGTCCACACTGTGATCACACCGAACACACTGTTTCCCTCCTGAGAGCGCGAGGCGACCGCACTGAATTTATTTGTTGACAGGAATAAAAGAAGTGTGCTGTGTTTTTTATGTTGCTAGGCAACCACTGAGGCAGCTGCGTATTGTGTGTGAGCGTTGCCGTTGATATTGTTATTATTAATATTTAATGATATTGTGATTTTGAGGATTTGAAGGCAAACAGCTCTGGATAACTGTAAACAGCAACCGCTGGTCTCTCCTCCATCTTTAAGAGTCTCTGCTGTCGTCTGTACAACCAGCCTGATCTCACGAAGAAACGTAACTATTTTACGTTTTGTCAGTTTAGTGGTTAATTCATACGAATTTGTACATGTTCAGCTGTAAAAAAAAACAAAAAACAAATTACAATTTTAAAAAGCAGGCGTGGCACTCAACCCGCCCCTAAACCCAATCGTCATTGGTGGATGAGCAAATTTTCCGCTCAGAGTTGACTGTTTTCAACTGCAGGTGCACTGATTTTTCAGTCCATTGAATTTGAATTTGAATCTTAAATTTAATCTTAAATTGAATCTGAATTTGAATATGATTTTGAATTAGAAACTGATTTTGAATTTGATTTTAAATTTGATTTTGAATGTGAATTGAATCTCATTTTGACTTTAATTCTTAATCTGAACTTAAATCGCATTATGACTTTGATTCTGAATCTGAATTTGAATGTGATTTTAAATTTTTGTCTTAAATTGAATCTGAATTTAAATCTGATTTTGAATTAGAAGCTGATTTTGAATTTGATTTTGAATGTGAATTGAATCTCATTTTGACTTTGATTCTTAATCTGAACTTAAATCTCATTATGACTTTGATTCTAAATCTGAATTTGAATGTGATTTAAAATTTTTGTCTTAAATTGAATCTGAATTTGAAGCTGATTTTGAATTTAATTCTTAATCAGAATTTATGCTGATTTTGACTTTGATTCTGAATCTGATTTTGAATCTGAATCTGAATTTGAATCTGATTTTGAATTTGAAGCTGATTTTGAATTTAATTCTGAATCTGAATTGATGCTGATTTTGACTATAATTCTGAATCTGATTTTGAATTTGAATCTGATTTTGAATTTGAATCTGTGTTTGAATTGAAGTGAGAGAGAGAGCATTTAGGAAAGGTCTTTATTACAAAAAAAATGCAATCAATCAACACAGTGTTAATCAAGAAACAACAACAAAATAATGAAAACAATCATAAACAATTCCAATGCTGTAAAACAATTAAAAATGAATTAAATAAATATAATCATTTAGCAATCCAATGAATAAAGGTATCATTAAAATGTGTGAAATTTGTTATTAATAACAGAAAATAAATCACCTTTACTGTAAAAACAAACAAACAAATCTGTTGGGTTCCACACAGCCTAAAACGAATCGATTAACTCTTAATCTTAATCAGAGAGACAGAGAGACTACAACAACAAGTCGCTCCACACACAGATATTTAACCCAACATTAGGTTACAACAACCCAGCATTTTTACAATGTATAATACACTTTTCTACAGTAAATGATTACTGAAGTTTCATGTAGCACACAAACACTGACACACACTCTACAAATTTTGGGTTGTTGTACCACAAAGTTGGGTCAAATATGGAGAAAACCTATGTTGGGTTAATTTTTTTAAATGATCTTTAAATGACACTTTTTAACTGTCGGTTTGTCCATATTTGACCCAGTGTTGTGATGCAAAGAAAAAACAGCATTTATTTAGAGTGCACCCATCTGAACTGAGATCTGTGTCTGTGTGTGTGTGTTTATGTGCCCATGTGTGCATATGTGTGTGTCTATGTGCCCATGTGTGTGTGTATGTGTGTGCCTATGTGTCTATGTGCCCATGTGTGTGTGTATGTGTGTGCCTATGTGTCTATGTCCCCATGTGTGTGTGTGTGTGTGTGTGTGTGTGTGTGTGTGTGTGTGTGTGTGTGTGTGTGCGTGGCTCCTCCAAGGGTGCGGCCAATAAAAACACACAAGTGGCTTGAGTTAAGCTCCACTCCTTTGCATGTGGCTCGACCTCAGCTAAAGGATGTGATTTAATTAGTTTGCTGCTTAAATGTGCTGGAGATTATTTAGGAAGCGCAGTGTGTAATTTTTAGGAACTGCATTTATCCTCAAACCATCAAAGCCGGAGTGTTGGACAGCAGGAGAAACGGCTTGGTTCGGCAGCACGGCTGATCTCCAGCACTCTCAAATATCACATCTATTTGCTCACAATTACAAGATAAAACTCACAGTTGAGACATCATGAAGGATTTAATGAAGGATGGCTGTAAAACTGACAGAAACAGACAGAAAGTGCTCAAACATGAATAATCGCGTGACTGAATAATTTCTGTAGTGCTTTATAGGATGCTGATTGTGTCAAAGCAGCTCAACACAGAGGAAGTTCTGGTGAATTAAAGCTCAGTTCAGTTCAGTTATACATTCAGGATGTTAACGTGCCTGAAAATAAAGCTCACACAATACAAATGCTTCTCTTACTTACAGTTTTTGACTTGTTTCTAGTCTAAATATCTACAAACTCTTAAATCAGTCAGCATTTTCTAGACGAGCAATACATATAGTCCTGCACTGAAAAAAATAGTGTCTGCAAAACTGTTGCAAACAATTTATTTGTGTTGAATTTAAACAAACAAATTAAATTTAAGAAAATTCAACTTAATTTGTTTGTTTAAATTCAACCTAAATAAATTGTTTACAGCCACTTAACGTAAAAAAATTTAGTAAATACAAGGAATCATCTTTGAATATTTTTTTTCAGTGTGTTTTCAGAAATAATGAGTCGAAATGAAGAGAGTTTCTGCTTAAAACAAGCTAAATAATCTGACAGATGTCAATCCAAATGGTCCAAAAACTCTATAGTGTGTCGGAAAAAAGAGCAACTTTCAGTTAATTCATAGTTCTGAAAGCCAGTAAAAAGCTAAAGGTTTGCAGTGTGTGTGTGTGTGTGTGTGTGTGTGTACTCAGTGTGTATTATCTTCACACTTCCTGTCCCATGCTTAGAAAACGGTAAATTACACACTCACACACACACACTCTCTCCGACATCTGAAGTCACACACATACACCTACACACACACACACACGTCTGTGCAGAAAACAAGCGCTACAGATAAAGAGCACAGATAAACAGAACACACTACAACACAACAGCTTGATTTATTGAGAGTCAAACTCAATCTGTCCGTCTGCAGCATCCGAAACACCGAGAAATCATCTGGAAGAAGTGCGTCCATCAAAAGCAGCTGTCTATATTTAATCAAGGCAAATAAACAAGCTCTCATTTATAATTTAGATTTGCATGCATTAAGAGGGCCATTTTTAATCCTTTTATTAATATGCATGGAAGATATTGTATAAATATGCAGCCTTATGCAAATACACGGCCGATTTTGTGTTTGTATTTAATTCTAACTCCCAGCTGTAGCTGACGACAGTACATGTGCTCAGATATTACTGCGCAGCATGGGAAGGCATAATTATTATATTCAATTAAAACTCAAGACTGGAGTGAAAGATGAAGAATAAAGTCGTGCACGAGAACAAGAGCGTTGATCAATGATCTGTGTGTGCTTTCTAATAAAGTATTAATAAACCCTGATGTGAGATTTCATGTATCATGATATGAGGTTTTATGTACACTCAGTGAGCAGCAACTTTTACACACAGCCATATATATTTAAGTGAAGTTTATTTATAGACTCATTTGGAGAGGATCAGGTGTTCATGATTGATCACAGCTGGTCCTGCATTATCCAATTCATGATTGACCAATCAGACGATTCCTAAGCCACTATAAACACCCTCAGCTCCACATCACAGCCATCTTTGTTTTGAAGAATCCCCCCTTCCACCCCTACTCCTCCTCCTTTCCTAGATGGGTGGCATGGTGGCCCAGTGGTTAGCACTGTTGCCTCACAGCAAGAACGTCACTGGTTCTAATCCTTACCAAGCCAGCAGACGTTTCTGTTTACACGTTCTCCTGGTGCTCATGTGGGTTTCCCCCGGGTTCCCCGGTTTCCTCCAACCGTCCTAAAACATGCAACTTAAGTTAATTGACTAATCCAAATCAGCACCATAGACATGCTCCAGTATGTAGTTATCTCTTAAGATCAATCACTATCTGTTCATTAGCTACTACAGCAGGGGAGTTCTCCAGATCTACCTGAGCTCAAACTCCCCTCTCACCTTGCAAACAGGAGGGAGCCCCGAGCTTGAGGATCTGATGAGCTCAGGGCTCTCTCCTGGGACAGCATGCACAGCTTTATAATCAATCATCAGCTCAGTGTGAACTCTTGAAATGGTATGATTTGTGTATAAACAGAGGAAAAGAGAGATAAAAAAGAGTTTCTCTGCACTATAAGAAAATGTGTTTTTAACAATTGTTGGGTCAAATATTAGGGTTAAAAAAGGTTATTTAAATGTAATGTAAAAAAATCAACTAATGTTGGGTTAGTCCATATTTGACCCAGTGTTGGATTAATGTATTTTTACTGGATTAATCAGGTTTGGGTTTGAGTAAAATGTAATGTTTTCTGTGTTATTCGATAAAGTTTGATGGCATTTCTTCTAAATACCAAACATAAATATTGTATTTTAAAGCATTTTTATTTGCAAAAAACAATTGATCAGAATGACAAACGCTCTCATTTACAGTGGTTGAAAATCAAGTTTACTCAAGCAAATGTTGATTTCTTATTTTTATTATTTATTCTTTTAATAAAAAAATTAGATTATTAATAATTATTTTAATACATCAGCACATATCTCAGCTATACAGTAGGAAAAAAGGAGATATACAAACCAGTGGTGTAGTCCTTACTATGCGCATGTATACTCAGTATGCTTACTTTGTTCCATGAGCTGTTTGGGTATTACCACTTCTGAGGATCAGTAATTGCATATACACTCAGTATACTCACTTATTTTTCTGATTAAACTTCCCTAATCTTAGAGTATTATTTTAAACTCTTACTTAAAAATGTACATTTTTCTTTGTTTACCCCAAAAGGGTCCTGATCCTGATCTGCCCTAAAATGAAATGAGTCGTGCCTACACCTGCCTATCCCGTAACAATATGCAATTTAAAAGGGTAACCACTAGTATATAATAGCGACAGCAGAAGACAGACTCCTAATAGTTTGGTTTAAAACAAGCATGCACGAATGTGACAATCAAACACAATGGCTGACTGATGCTTAAAGGAACCTATTAAACGTAAAGTAATAAGCCAGTAAAGAAAGGGCACTATTAGCTAAACAGAAATCATTCAATAGGATTAGACTATTAGCATCTCTCTTTAAAACCAATACATTTGCTTATTTTTTTCTTTTAAATGGGTAGTTTTCCCAAAAAATGAACATTGGCATCATTTACTCGACCTTTACTTGTTCCACACCGGTTTGTCTTTTTTCCTTCTGTTGAACACAAAAGAAGATATTTTGAAGAAAGCTGGAAACCTGTAACCATTGACTTACATTGACAACATTGACATAGTATTTGTTTCTCCGTTCATTGTGGAAGTTAATAGTTACAGGTAACTGATGTAAATATATATATAAATATAGCTGATGAATCAAAGAAACATTGACTTACGTCGTTTCTTTGCCTACTTTCATTGAAAGTTTGGGTCGGGTGTAATAGTACACAACCTTTTATTTAGGACTACACCACTGATCCAAACAAGTAAACATGATAATACAGTCAGGCTACACTCTCAGTAATGAAGGTAGAGGAGCTGTCACTGGGCTGTACCTTTTCAAAAGATACATATTTGTACCTGAAGGGTCCTTAATGGGACCTCAAAGACACTTTTTAGGTACATTTAGGCACTTCTGTGCACCTTTGAGGTGCCACTGTGGACTCTTTGGGTACTATATGTATGTTTTGAAAAGGTACTGCCCCAGGGACAGCTCCTCTACCTTTATTTCTGAGAGTGTAGGGGCTAAAATATACACCCTGAAGTAGAAAATCAGGAGAAATGATTAACGTAATGCCACAAAGGTGGCCATAGCTGATTTATGCCATAGGTGAGCTTCTCAAGTGGAAATAGCACATACTTGAGGGTACCTGAGGAGGTGACCACAATAAAAGCATACATTCCTTTGCCAGATAAACCAAAATTAGAAACAAGTGCTCGGTGTGGGAGTCCAACACATACTTTACTCTACCATATAACAAATAACATTGAGCAGAACTAAACTTCATCTTAGAGAGTCCTTGCAGAAAGCGGTGTATTTTCTGCCAGAAAGAGATGATTTTGTCACAATACCAGAAACCGTGAAGGAAAGTTCCTTTGCATTGTTTAAGATCAGAGGAGTTTCTCTAAATCAGATGTAAGGGTGTAAGAGAAACTCTGTTCATGAATTAATAATTGAGTTCATCAATGAAGTACATTTAGAAAACAACAAATGCTGATTTCTTAAAGGGACCGCTGATTTTCTCTCACTGCAAATCGTGCAATGTTTATTAGTGCTGAATGCAAAAGAAGTTTTATTTATTTTATTTTTGTAACTGGCATCCATAACAGGAAAAGTAATCCCACAGGTTTCAGCTTCCTTCATTCCATCTTCATTTGATTTGTGTTCAACAGAAGAAAGAAACTCGGACAGGTTTGCAGAAACTGAAAGATAATAAATGATGACAGAGTTTTCTCTTTAACTCTTCTGAGGTTAAACAGTGTAAACCTGAACACAGACCTGTCTGAAAACACGCGACTGTTTTAACATGCTACAGAAAACACTGCATTTCACACGCTTCAGGGTTGAGGAAATGTCGTGAATGTCTTGCAAAATTAATAGAAAAAATGTCTTGTGCAAAATCATGACTATAAATTGTAAATCCAGAGAAACTGATCATTTTAAAGGGCACTCTGAAGAAATGCTGGGTCATTTCAATCCAAGGTAAAATATGGACAAACAGAACTGCTGGGTTAAATCTGATCCTATTTTATTATTTTAAATCTGAGTGTATCTGACAAATTAAGAGTCCACATTCTTCCTTTAAATGTCCTATAAATCTAATTTGTCTAATTAAGAAGGTCCTGTAAACTGAATTTGAATAATTAACCCAGTTATTTAAATCCACATTTTACTCAAAATTGGGTTGAAATAATTTGGTCTCTTAATTTGTCAAGTTTATAATATTAAAATATTCAAATTAAATTTGCAGAACCAAATTTAACCCAGCCTTTGGGTTTGTCCTTATTTGACCCAGTTTGGGTTGAAATAATAATTTTTTTAGAGTGTAAAAAATCATTGTTTAAACTCTAGAAATTATTATGGGTTATTACACCCCAATTATGGGTGTAATATGGACTAACCCAACTGGGTTGATTTTAAAAGATTAAATTAATAAGATCGAATTTAACCCAATGTTTGGGTTAGTCCATTTTTTACCCAGTTTGGGTGGAGTGTTTTTAAGAGTGTTAAAAGGGAATATTTACTAAACTTAAAAAGAGATAAAACCGTTGCCTTAAAAACAACCCTTAGTGACTTGAAACTTTAAAGTTGATTTAACTTAATTTTTATGACTTTACACACAGTTCATTTATTTTAAGACAACAGCTTAACACACATTTTTAAGTCAAGTCAACTATTATTTTTTACAGTGTATAGTTACAGTCAAGTGAACAAAATATAACACACACACATAAAGAAATATAAGCTGATTTTGTGGACTCGAACACGCGTACGCAGAGCTGATGAAGTCGACTGAAATCCTTAAGCGTCAACAACACTGAATGTCTTTCTGTTTCTTCTGTCTCACACACACACACACACACACACACACACACACACACGCACACACACACACACACACACACACACACACACACACACACACACACACTCACAAACACACTCAGAGTCTTCTCTAAGAAAACCCTTGCCTGAAATGTTGAAATTGAGTCAAATTAACTTTATGAGTCATGCCAACTTAAATTACACGAAACAGAGTTAGAACAGCTCGTTTGTACAGTATAACCCATAGGTTAGAAACATGATTAACTTAGTTTAACAGGTTATAATTAGCATCAAACATTTGTACTCATGACTGACTGATGATATAATGTTTAGTGTTTTAATAACTAGTTTCTATTATTGACAATTCCTTGCTGCCTTCATTTTTAATTGAAATGAAATTAACCTTGTTCAACTCATTTCAAAAGCAATAGTTCATCAAAAAATGAAAATTTACCAATGATTTACTTATCCTCAAGTGGTTTTAAATTGTTTTCTTCTGTTGAACACAAAAGAAGATATTTAGAAGAATGCTGAAAACCTGTAATCATTCACTTACATGGTAGGAAACACAATGGGAGTCAGTGGTTATAGGTTACCAACATTCTTCAAAATATCTTCTTTTGTTTTCAACAGAAAAAAGCAGCTCATACAGGTTTGAAACAAGTAAAGGATGAGTAAAAGATGAAATAATTCAAACTTTTTTTGTGTGAACTATGGCTTTTAATTACATTAAACACACTTAAAATAGCCTGAAAAGTTAAAAAATAAGATAATTAATTAATATTTCTAAGTTTAACAAATTATGAACATAAATATGTATTATCATGACTGACAGATAATAACTAAATGTTGTTACAGCGTATATTTCAGTGTGAGTTAAGTGTTTTATTTCATGATTAATAATTCTTCTGCCTGTGTGCTTGTGGGTTTTGTTCTGCCAGTTTTCTCAGAGGCTCTGTAAAAATCATCTGTTGATCAACAGTTTCTGTATTTTGGGATTCACAAGTGTTTATTTGCGGTGGTGAATGGCAGGGATGTTGATCTGTGCTCTGTCCACTTTTAATATTTCAAAATTACATCATTTTATTTGTTTGAAATAATATAATGTATAAGAAATAATAATATCTAGAGAAATCTGTAAAATAAGAGAAAATGTGCTGCAGTTTATTACAAGGTTTCTGTAGCGTAATATACAACACCAACACTGACAAATAAAAGTTAGTTTTAGAGCTTTTCAAGGTTAAAAGTTAGAAGAAACATCAATGTCCTATAATGCAATTTAAATCAGAAATAAACATCATAAAATCATAAAATCTCTGGAGAAATAACAACATTGCAGTCTTCAATATCCCTATATTAGCAGCTTTCCGTACTTTGTGCTTCATGTTGTTTATTTCAGCTTTTGAATTGCGTTATGGGACCTCGATCTCTCCTCCAACAACCTTTAACACTGGAAATAACACTAGTTTGAAATAAAATAATGAATATTATATAATAATAATAATAATAATAATAATAATAATATACAATATATAGAGAAGGCAGAACATGTACTGGCTGTTTATTACAAGCTGTTTTGTACACAACACTAACCCAGGCAATATATGACTTCAATCTATTAAAAATGTCTTTATAAGCCAATTTTTTGTGATTTTCAGAGTTAAAGGTTATTAGAAGAAAGATCAAAGTCTCATAATACAATTGAAAAACAGCAATAAGCAACATGAATCACAAAATACGGAAAACTGCTAATTTACGGACATTATAGGCTAGTTTCTGGTGTTTTTTTTCTTTCTCCGGTGTTAAACGTTATTAGAAGGAACATCAAGCTATCATAATGCAATTCAAAAGCATAAATGAACAGGGAGAAGTAAAAGAATATTCACAAAAATACTGCTAATTTAGCGATATAATAGTTTCTAACGTTCTTTTGCGTCCTGCGCCTTTAAGAGCGAACCCCCCCTTGGCTCATCTCAGCTGTCAATCACGCGTCGGCTCCTTTGATCTCCGCTCTTCTAAAGCGCGACTGTTTGTTAGTTTGAGGCTCCGCATAAAGAAGTTTTCTCCGCGCGCGCGAGGCTCAGACGCTGATGTGAGCGCGCCGAACGGGAACGAGCAGCACCGAAAAGACGTCTTGAGAAAGTTAGGATCATGCCGCAGCTGAACGGCGGAGGAGGCGACGACCTCGGCGCGAACGACGAGATGATCGCGTTTAAAGATGAAGGAGATCACGAGGAGAAGATCCGGGAGAGCGCGTTCACGGAGAGCGACCTGGCCGACCTCAAATCATCACTGGTCAGCGAGACCGAGATCAGCCAGAGCCCCGCCGTGAGTCTTTGAGTGTGTGTGTGTGTGTGTGTGTGCGCGCCAGTGTGTGAGACAAATTGTGTGTATCTCTGTGTGTTTATGTCTGTGTGAGAGTGTTTGTGTGAAAGAGTGTATGAGAGCGTATGTGTGGGTGAGTTTGTGAGAGTTTTAGTGTGTGATTCTGTGTGCGCGTGTGTGTGTGTATGCGAGTGTGTCTGTGTGTTTTTATCTCTGTGTAAGTGTGTGTGTGTGTGTGTGTGTTTGTGATTTTGTTTGTGTGTGTGAGTCTGTCCTAGTGTGTTTCTGAGTGTGTGCGTTCCTGTGTGAGTCTGTACTTGTTTTCTGTGTGTGTGTTTGTGAGTCTATGAGAGTGTGTGCGTTTGTGTGTACATGAGTGTAAGGTGTGTGTGTGTGTGTGTGTGATTTTAAAAAAGTGTGTTTGTGATGAACAGGTGATCAGAAGAGGACAGCAGGACGAGCACAGAATCTACAGCGATAAACGAGAACATCTGGACGACGGTGAGTGACACACACACACACACACACACACCTGAAAAGGACAGCTCACCCAAAAATGAAAATTGTCACCTTAACCCATCCTTCACTTGCTCTAAACCTGTATGAGTTTCTTCTGTTCAACACAAAAGAAGATACTTTGAAGAATGTTGGAAACCTGTAACCATTGACTTGCACAGTATTTGTTTTTCCTACGATGTAAGTCAATGGTTACAGTTTTTCAGCATTCTTCAAAATATCTTCTTTTGTGTTCAACTGAAGAAAAAGACACTGATAAAGGTTTGGAAACACTTAAGCGAGAGTAAACGGTGAGTAAATGTTCAGTTTTGTGTGAACTGACCCTTAAAGTGTGCTAAACGCCGCACCGATCACGCGTCGTGCTGCTGTCATTAGGAGATTTTAGAGATTTGTGTGTGCTTTAAAATCTGCGATAGTGTGTGTGTGTGTCTATGTTGTTTGTGTGTGTGTGTGTTCTTGTTTACACAAATCAGTGCCTGTGGTTTTGCTTTGCTTTGTTTAGTTTACTCCAGTTTGGAGACGGAACAGTCCTCTAAAGCTGGCAGCGTGCATATAGCGTGTCTATAGAGCTTTCATATCTATTTAGCCTTATTTAAAGTCATTTACAAAAACATGCTGGGTTATTGTAGTCAAGGATGAGCAAACTCAACTTTTAGGTCAAGAGGTGTATATAAAATGTACATTTTAAGCAGTGTTGGGTAAAATCAACCCAGGTGTTTTTTGTAGAGTGTGAAGTTGGGTTGAAAAGTGTATTTAAAATTAAGCTTTTAGCCAGTGTTGGGTAAAATCAACCCAGGTGTTTTTTGTAGAGTGTGAAGTTGGGTTGAAAAGTGTATTTAAAATTAAGCTTTTAGCCAGTGTTGGGTAAAATCAACCCAGGTGTTTTTGTTAAGTGTATTAGTTGGGTTAAAAAGTATATTTAAAGCATAGTTTTTAACTAGCATTGGGTAAAATCAACCCAGGTGTTTTTAAAGTGTATTAGTTGGGTTAAAATGTGTATTTAAAATTTAGATTTAAGCAGTGTTGGGTAAAATCAACCCAGGTGTTTTTGTTAAGTGTATCCGTTGGGTTAAAAAGTGTATTTAACGCAAATTATTTTAACCAGTATTGGGTAAAATCAACCCAGGTGTTTTTAAGTGTATTAGTTGGGTTAAAATGTGTATTTAAAATTTAGATTTAAGCAGTGTTGGGTAAAATCAACCCAGGTGTTTTTGTTAAGTCTATTAGTTGGGTAAAAAAGTGTATTTAACGCAAATTATTTTAACCAGCATTGGGTAAAATCAACCCAGGTGTTTTTAAAGTGTATTAGTTGGGTTAAAATGTGTATTTAAATAGTAGTTTTTAACTAGCATTGGGCAAAATCAACCCAGGTGTTTTTAAAGTGTATTAGTTGGGTTAAAAAGTGTATTTAAAGAGTAGTTTTAACTAGCATTGGGTAAAAACAACCCAGGTGTTTCTTTTTTGTTTATTAGTTGGGTTAAAGGTGTATTTAAAGTGTAGTTTTTAACCAGCGTTGGGTAAAAGCAGGTGTATTCGAGTGTATTGGAGCGTGTCTGTGGGGTCAGAGAGGTTTAATTGGGGGAAAATTAAAAACTTTTTGTTTTGGTCTGAAATGTAACTGATGGACTTTTTTGGGGGAAAACCTGAAATCTGCTTTATTTAAAGAGACAGTTCACCCATAAATCCACATTTCCTCATCCGCTCACTCTCAGGTGTTTCTGAAGGACGCTGTTACACGGTTCTTTCTTCTGTTAAACACAAAAGAAGATATTCTGAAGAATGCTGGAAAAAAACAGTCCTTGACTTCAATAGTAGGAACAAAAAATAGAGTTTTTTTCCTTCAGCATTCTTCAAAATATCTTCCTTTGTGTTGACCAGAAGAAAGAAACTCAAGCAGGTTTTGAACAAGAGTAAATGATGACAGAATTTAGGTTTAGCTTGTCCTTAAATCTGGCCTCTTTCTTTTTTAAATCTCTATTTGATGCATTTCCGCTAGTAGAACAGAAACCGCTTCTGAAGTGGATCCGTGATTGACAATATTCAGTCCGAGTGTGTTTATTTATATAGCGCTTTTCATAATCATTATCATTCCAAAGCAGACTTACAAAAACTGCACAGTACTACAACACTATAGTCAAAATCAGAAAAGTGAAGGAGTTCTGTATGCATAGACACTGTATATAAACAGAGTAAGCCTGCGGTTATACAGTGTCTCTCTCTATATATAATGGTGTATATGTAAAAGCTGAGGTCTGTGTGTGTATAATACATGTTCAATGAAGTGTGTTCAATGAAAAAGTGCCTTTCTTACTCAGAGTTTGTGTCTTGTGTCTAGTCTAAATATCTAAACATTCTTAAATCAACAAGCATTTTCTAGATAAGCAGAAAAGACCGTCTTGTTTTCAGAAATGATGTGAGTTTTCTTCAAATAAAAAGCTGAATAATCTTGTTTTCCTTTTGAAATAACTTTATTTTCTTCCCCTGTTTGCAGATTTTTAGCTCATTTTAAAGAAAAACACTTGTAAATACAGAGCAATATATTATGCTCGTCTAGAAAATGTAAATATTAGATATTTGGATACAAAATCAGATGAAAACTGCGTATGAAAAGCATGTAGTGCAGTGTAAAGTCTACATACTGCATGTATAACTAAAGTCTGGAAAAAAGATTTTGGGGGGAACTCAATTGGTTTATGTCCATTCTACTTCAATTTGTTACGTTAACTTAATCGATTTGTGTTGGGACAACATGCAGGAATTAAGTTAACTTTCTAGTTTTCACAAATTTAAGTGGACTGGACATAAAACAATTAACTTCCTCAACAAAATCTCCAGAATTGTGTCGTTTCAGATCATTTTAGATCAGTAGTTTGAACACAAACAACAACAACAAATGTTTTTTGAGCGTAGAGCAATCAAGAGAGGTCAGTAAAAGCGGGAGAAAGATGAGGTGTGTTGTGTTTGTGTGGTTTATTGTGTTGTGTTTGTTAGCTTATGTTGTTTGTGTGGTGTGTTTTGTTTGTAAACTTTATTTTGTTGAGGTGTTGTGTTTGTGTGGTTCGTTGTGTTGTACTTGTGAGGTATGTTGTGTTTGAGCTATATTGTGTTGCATCTGTGAGGTGTATTGAGTTGTTGTATATCAGATTGTTTTTGTGAGGTTCATTGTGTTGTGTTCGTGAGGTTGGTTGTGTAGGTTTGTTGTGTTGTACTTGTGTTTGTGAGGTTTATTATGTTGTGTTTGTTGTGTTTGAGGTTGATTGTTGTTTGTGAGGTTTATTATGTTTTGTTTATGTTGTGTTTGTGAGGGTTGTGTTTGTGAGGTTTATCATGTAGTATTTGTAAGGATTGTGTTGTGTTTGTGAGGTTAATTGTGTTTGTAAGGTTTATTGTGTTGTGTTTCTGAGGTGTATTGAGTTGTGTTGTTTTGTGTGGTTGTTGTGTTTGTGCTATATATCATTATTTTTGTCAGGTTTATTGTTTGTTTTTGTGAGATTTGTTTTGTGTTTGTTTATTATGTTGTGTTTGTGAGGTTTATTGTGTTGTGTTTGTGTGGTTGTCATGTTTGTGCTGTATATCATATTGTTTTTGTGATGTTTATTGTGTTTTATTTGTGTGGTTGTTTGTGCTGTATATCGTGTTTTGTTTATTGTGTTTTGTGTGGTTGTTGTGTTTGTGCTATATATCACTATTTTGTCAGGTTTATTGTTTGTTTTTGTGAGATTTCTATTGTGTTTGTGTTTATGTTGTGTTTGTGAGGTTTATTGTGTTGTATTCATGTGGTTGTTGTGTTTGTGCTGTATATCATATTGTGTTTGTGAGGTTTATTGAGCTGTGTGTGTGTGTGTGTGTGTGTGTGTGTGTGTTGTATTTGTGAGCTTTACGGTAGTGTTTATGAGGTTTGTTTTGTTGTGTTTGTGTGGTACATTTGTGTTGCGTTTTTGAGGTTTATTGTGCCGTGTTTGTGTTGTGTTTGTGCTGTATATTGTATTGCGTTTGTGAGGTGTGTGTGTGTGTGTGTGTGTGTGTGTGTTGTATTTGTGAGCTTGTTTTGAGGTTTGTTTTGTTGTGTTTGTGTGGTACATTGTGCCGTGTTGGTGTTGTGTTTGTGCTGTATATTGTATTGCGTTTGTTAGGTGTGTGTTGTATTTGTGAGGTTTACTGTGTTGCGTTTGTGTGTTGCAGTGCCCAAACATCACGATGGAGGAATGTATAAAGCGCCGTACTCCGGATACCCGTTCCTGATGCTGCCGGAGCCGTATCTGCCCAACGGACCCGTCTCTCCATCTGTAAGTTCATCATCGTTAATATTAATATTGTTATGAAAGGCTTGTGTTCAGTATCGTCCACACTGACGAACGCTGGGCCACGAGTGAAAACAGGACAGAGCCACGCCGCGGAGAGTCCCTTTACACCGCCTCAGATCCGTTAACTCTTTCACACACTTTCTGCTGTGTGTGTGTGTGTGTGTGTGTGTGTAGAGCTGCTGTGTAGATCTCTGTGCCCGCTTGCGTCAAAGTCCTTCAGAAATTTAACTTGAGGGTGGAAGAAGAAAGCCCTGAGGTGTGGGATTTCACTCAGAGCGTTTCAACAAACTCCGGTTACACTTCAGTTTAGCTCACAATTATCACCTTTAACTAACACTACTAGCTGAATAAACACTCAGTAGCTGTTTATTAATACTTAGTAATGTTGGGTTTAGGTGTTGGGTAGGATTAGGGGTGCAGAATAAGATCATACTTTAGAATTACTAATGAACAGTCAGTATATTAATAATAAGCCAGGGCTAAATAGCTTGAGTTGTGACCTAAACTAAAGTGTTACTCAAACTTCTGAACATCACCCATACCTGAGGGCCCTTTCTAAGTGTTTGACTGTAGTATCTAGCGACATACGGCCACAGGAGTCGCGGTTACTATAGTTAACAAACAGATTTTAATGAACCATGAATGCTCGTCTCTGCAACACACACCATCTGTGCCGTTTTCTTTTCCGTGAATCGACTGGAGACGTTCTCTTATCGAGCTGATTATGTATGGGGGAGCTCTAAAACTGAGCTGGGATCACACAGAGCCTGCAGTTACATACAGATGCACTCTTGCGCAGACGTGCTGTCTATGTGCTGTCTGTATTAGTTTGTTCATTAAATGGTTTTATTAATGTTTGTGTTTTTCCCGTCATGCAAGTCTTTCATCTAAATCCTCTGTATTTGGCTGAGAGTGTTTGCATTTTGAGTGTCATTTGCTCATTTAAGAGGGCTGTTTTGCTCCCTTGTATTTGTTAGGGGGAAATAGCTGCTAAGGACTTTTTGTAGCAGCGATTAAGGGAGCACTTCTCATTAAGGAGAAATACCTAATGACAGCCTTAAATTCCTCAAGTTGACCCTTAAGGTTTTGTTCTTGCAACCCAAGTATTACTAAGGACCCCCTTAACCTTCAAGCTGAGGGATTTCTTGGATTAAGGACTTAACCTTTGTGTTTGTGTTGTCTTAGTATTCAGTATACACCAGTGGTGCTCAACCCTGTTCCTGGAGATCAACGTTCCTGCAAAGTTCAGCTCTAACCCTGATCAAACACACCTGAACCAATTCATTTGGACCTGAACAGCACTTGATGATTACAGGCAGGTGTGTTTGATCTGCAGGAAGGTCGATCTCCAGGAACAGGGTTGGTCAGGCCTGCTATACACTATTACATCCTTCATTAAACCTCTAATAATAAAGCAGATCAATTAAATTTCAATCCTGTAAAATATAAATACAGCGGGGGGGAAATAGGGATTGAACACGTCACTGTTTTTTCTCAGAAAGCATATTTCTAAAGGAGCTGTTAACTTGTAGTGTTCACCCAATGTTGGTAACAACCAAAGAAACCCATATATGCAAAGAAAACCAGTCTAATTAGTTCACTAATGAAGTTCTGTGTAATTAAATGAAATGACGCTGAAGTATTGAACACATGAGGAAAGGGAGGTGTAGTTGGGCAGTGAAAGCCCAGACAGCAGCTGAAATCTCTCTTCAGTAATCCTCTGCCCTTTCTCAGTGTAAATGAATATCAGCTGCTTCAGTCCAACATCTACATTAGCAGGAGGATGGAGATGAAACCAGCAAGACGGTGATCTAAAACACAGCCAAGGAGACTCTCAGATGCTTTCAGAGAAAGAAAATCAAGCTGTAGAATGGCCCAGCCAATCACCTGACCCCAATCCAATAGAGAATACAGAATAAAGCTCAGATTTGATAGACGAGACCCACAGATCCATCAAGATACTGACACTCTGTTGAAGTCTGAGAGAAACTCACACCTGAGCAGTGCATGAGGCTTCAGTCTCCATATGAGAGGCGTCTTTAGAAATGTTTTCAGAGAAAAATGGCGACGTGTTGAATACTTATTTCCCCCGCTGTATTCAGTATGAAGAAACAAGCTGATCTTCATAAACTCTGTGAATGTGCAGGTTATTCCCTCATCAGTGTGCAGGATGTCAGCAGTGTGTAAAGGTTGTGTGTTTTATCATGATGAAAGCACCTGCAGGAGTGTAAAGAGTTCAGCAAGAGAGTGTTCGTAGAAGATAAAGCTGCAGATTCTTGTGTGTGTGTGTGTGTGTGTGTGTGTGTGTTGTTGTTGTTGTTGTTGTGGTGGGGGTGTGTGTGTTTGTGGTGTGTGTGTTATGGGGGCTTTGGTTGTTGTTGTTGTTGTTGTTGTTGTTGTTGTTGTTGTTGTTGTGTGATGGGGTGTGTGTGGGTGTGTTTCAGTAGTTTTTGTAATGTAAAAAATAGTTTTATAGCTCAAAATTGACCCGAAGGTTAACCGTTGTGCTCTAAATCTGCCCACCCTTCATGAAAAAGACCATTATTTAGTCTAATGTTGGGATCATTTTAGAAACATTCACCAAACTTCAAGACATTTATTGTAGTTTTAGTTGTTCTGCTGTGTTCACACACGTTTCTTCATTTACTGGAGTTTCTTTCTTCAAAACAAGATAATCTGAAGAATGCTGGGGACGACAGCAGCCGTTAGCTTTATTATTATTTATTGTGGTTCAGCATTATTACTTCAGTCTTCATAATATTCAGATTTTTATCAGTGTTGAAGCTCAATCTGCTGATTTTCATGAAGATTCGTTTATTCTGTATCTTTCACTGTTCTCTGAATACAAACTACAGCATTCACTAGTAAAAGAAATCAGATCTACTGTAATAATATTATAATACTTAAAGTCATCATTGCAGAAACAGTTTTATTGTACGATTCACGCTATCAACAAACCATTAACTCAGACTTTTAGCTCAATAAACTACTAATTATCCGCTTATTAATAGTTAGTAATGCAGTATTTAGGTGTTGATTAGGGATGCAGAATAAGATCATACTTTATAAGTGCTAATAAACAGTTCATGTCTTAATAGGGTTAAGGTTAGGGTTGGGGTTAGGTCAGGGAATGAGACAGTGGTAAATGGTGTGAATTGTTACTTAAACTAAAGTGTTAAAAAAAACAGTAAACAATTGACTCCTCTACTCTCTTAAAGAGACAGTTCACCAAAAATGAGCATTTTGCTCCATTTCCTGGCGCTCATATTGATCTAAACTTCCATTTTCAGTTTATTTATTTATTGTGGATAAACTGTAGTAAACACTAAACTAGATATACTGAAGATATAAATATCCATAGCCATTGACTTTAATAGTAGGAACCAAAATGTATATCTATATGTTTGTATAAATTCAGTGTTCATTTAGTCATTTATTAATTTGCCTTCAGTTTAGTCCCATATTTATCAGGGATCACCACAGCGGAATGAACCACCAACTATTCCGGCATGTTTAACGCAGCGGATGCCCTTCCAGTTGCAACCCAGTACTGGGAAAAATTCAGTAACCAACTAAAGAAATAAACATAAGATTGGATTGAAATGAGAGTAAATGATGACAGAACTGAATGTTTTTGACTGTACTTTGTCTTTATTTCAAGCCTTGAGCTCATAGTTTATGCAAATTGTTATGAATGAATAATGATGAATGTGCAGTTTTTGTGCAGCTAAAGAGTGTGAACTGATCAGTCAGTCTGCTGGAAGGGTTAATAACTCAATAAAGTGGCGCTGAAGGTAATAATGCTGCAATAACACTGATCAGCATGACAGCGAGTCTGCTAAATGTAACAGAGCGTCTCTTATAGTAATGCAGCATGCTGTTTTCATTAGTGGATTTATTCTTTTTAATTGTGTTCTTTTGTCTGCGTTGGCTTATATCAGGTGTGGTGTTTTTATTATCATTATTTTATTGTTTTTTTTTTTGTATTTAACTATTATTATTTTGTGTTGTTGTTGTTGTTGTTGTCATTAATTTACTATCATTTTATTTCTTCTTCTTCTTATTATTATTTTAAATGTTGTTGTTGTTTTTTAATGCTATCATTTGTTGTTGTTTATTACTTTTATTATTTTTTTAAATACTGTCATTATTAATTTATTACTATTATTTTTAAATGCTATCATTGATGATGATGATGATGATGATGATTATCATAATTTTTTTAAATAATGTCATTTTTTATTATTATTATTATTTCATAAACTACTGTCATTTATGATAATAGTAATATTAATAATTATTATTTTTAAATGCTATCGTTAATGACTATTATTATTTTTCATTATTATTATTATTATTATTATTATTGTTATTATTATACATTTTTTAATATTATATTATTTTTTTAAATACTATCGTTAATGACAATTATTATGATTCATTTAAAAATATTATTATTATTATTATTATTATTTTAATACAATGATTATTATTATATATATTTTTTGAAATGCTATCGTTATTGATTATTATTATTATTATTATTATTATTATTATTATTATTCGTTTTTTAATACTATAATTATTTTTATTTTTAAATACTATCGTTATTGATAATTATTATGATTCAATAAAAAAATATTGTTGTTGTTATTATAATTAATATTATTATTATTATTATTATTATTATTATTATTATTATTATGATGATCTTTTCTGTCCTGTCGCAGTCTTTGTTACACTGTGTAAACTTTAGTGATGAAAATGAATCCCTCGTGAATGTAAACATACCTGCCTAAACTCCTCCTGATTGTTATAATAGAGTCTGATCTTCTTCAGCCCTGATCAACAGCTAAACCCAGCTACTGCCCTACTGCCAGTGACTGATGCAGGAGTCCGTCAGGGCTTTATTCACAGCATCAATTGTACCTTAAAATAAAGTGATCTGTGCGGTTTCATGACTTCAGTGTGCGTCGCTCAAACTACTCTCCTCGAGTTCTAGAGATCGAGATCTAGTGTGTGTGTGTGTGTGTGTGTGTGGGAGTGTGTCATGTTAAAGTGTCATAAAGGTTGTAGGCGATGCTTTGGGACTCTTTCATGTCTGTCTAAAGAAAGTGATTGTCTGGTGTAAAGGTCACACACTGGCGTGTGTGTGTGTGTGTGTGTGTGTGTGGATGTTGATGATGGGGTGTGTGTCTGTGTAAGCATGATGAAGAGGATGATGATTGCGTGTTTGTGAAGGCATTATGATTTTGATGATGGTGTGTGTGTAAGCATTATAATGTGTGTGTGTGTGTGCGTGTGTGTGTGTGTGTGTGTGTTTGTCTCCATAGTTGTCTGTGGGCTGTAAAAGAGTGATGGTGTAGCTGGTGATCAGAGAAGTGGTTGTTGTTGTTGTTGTTGTTGTTGTTGAGATGTGTTTGTGTTGTTGGTGTGAAGCGCTGGTCTGTTCACATGTCCCGTCTGAATCTTCAGCAGCAGCAGAACATCATCATCACCCCAGAATAATGGAGGATTTTACTCCGTCCCAGAACACACAGATTACACTCTCGTCACTAGTAAAGGACAGGCTTTAATAATAATCAGGGATCCGATTACAATACAGCAGTGTGTTTCTGTCCCCAGTGAAGTGTGTGTGTGCGTGTGTGTGTGGAGAATCTTAAAGGATATAATAGCTGAAATGTGGCGGCTTTGTGTTTAAATCGGGGGGAGCTGCTCTGCTTTGACGGAGATAGAGACACACACACTGGATTACAGCCTCCTTAAAGGATCATTCAGATGAGCAGTTAAAGACGTCTCCCTCGCTGGACTGGACTGAGCCTGAAGTCCAGTTTCTGTCTTCAGTTCAACACCAAACACAAGAGGATGCTCTGGAGGATGCTGGAAACGGGCATTCACTTACAGAGCAGAGACAGATTAATGATTTATTTACTGTTTGATTAATTTATTTGACTTTTATTAGTTTCTTTGACCATTTATTGATTTGATCTGTTTGACTTTTTATTGATTTATATTTTTAAATGTTATTTAATTTATTTAAAATGTATTAATTAGGTTTTTATTGATTTTATTTTACCTGCTATTATTTTACTCTATTCTTACTACTTTTATTTGTATTCATTTAGATTGTTTAAATAAAATAAATACTATACATTTTATTTGACCATTAATTGATTTGTATTAATTTGACCCTTTTATTGATTTTATTAATTTGACGTTTTATCATTTTTATCTTCATAACCGTCATTTATTTGAATTTAATTTATTTTTAATGTTTTATTTGACTTCTTGATTTTATTTATTTTACTTTTACTTACTATTATTTTTCTCTAAACTTACTAGTCACTGTATTAACTTAAGTAGTTTTTATTTATTTAAATTAATAATTGTGACCTTTTATTGCTTTAACTTTTTATAGATTTCTCATTGATTTTATTCATTTTACTATTATTAATAACATTTTTTAAATGTTATATATTTTTGACTTGTTGACTTGTTTTGACATTTGAGTTGTTAATTTTAGTATTACTTACTATTAGTTTACTTGCTACTTTTAATTGTATTTATTTAAAACTATATATTTATTTGACTTTTTATTGTTTTTTTCTTATTGATTTTATTCAAATGACTTTTTTTATTTACATTTTTGTACTGTTATATATTTTAATTTTGTTAACTTTTTATTTTATTAATGTGACTTTTGTTGATTTTATTTATTTTATCTTCACTTACTATTATTTTACTCTATACCTACTACTCACTATTAATTGTATTCATTTAAATTATTTTCATTTATTTACATTTATTTATTTTATTTAATGTATGTAACATTTGTATTAATTTATTTGTTTTACTTTTATTGATTTTATTTTTATAAATGTCATGTATTTCTATTTCATTTATTTTTTCTTTTACTTACTGTTATTTTACACTACTTACTATTAATTGTATTTAAATTGTAATTATTAATTAAAAAAAAATTATTAGTTTAAATTGTATTTATTTTATTTAAATTAATAGTTCTATTTATTTGATCTTTTTATTGATTTTAATTATTTTTTTAAAGTTATATATTTTAATTTTATTTATTTTAATTGTATTAATTTGACTTATTATTTACTATTATTTTACTCCATACTTACTATTAATTGTTTACATTATTATTTTAATTTATTTGTGTTTGTATGTTATTTATTTATTTTAATTAGATTATTAATACCAGTATATCCTCATTTTGTGATCAACATAAGAAAGAAACTCAGTCAGGTGCACTGAAAATATTTATTCAAAGATGACTCCTTGGATTTACTCATTTTTTTACGTTAAGTGGTTGTAAACCATTTAATTAGGCTGAATTTAAACAAGCAAATTAAGTTGAACACTGTTAAATTTAACTTGTTTGTTTAAATTCAGCACTAATAAATTGTTTGCAACAGTTTTCATGCAACACTTTTTTCAGTGTTTTTTTTGGGGGGTGAACAAAAGCAGTGGTCGTTATACAGCTCTTGATCAGTGTTTCTCTGGAGGACCACCAGCACTGCATGTTTTGGACGTTTCTCTTGTCTGTCACACCCATTACAGGTCTTTCTGTCTGTGCTAATGAGCTGATATTCTCAATCAGGTGTGTTTAGTGAAGGAGACATGGGAAATGTGCAGAGCTGGTGGTCCTCCAGGAACGTGGTTGAGAGGCATTGCTCTAGAGTCTAGAAGTTTAAGAAAAAAAAGCATTATATTTTAACTACCCGTGATATCAATATTATGTGAAAGATACACACATGAACAGTTTCCATGTTTCTCATCATGAGATTTTGGTGTTTTTTTGTGAAGTGATGTTTATTGTGACGTGTAATAGTGTGCGGTGCTGTATTGTCTGAGTTAGTGTTGTAAATTACAGCACACAAACCTCTTATTAATCTGCCAGCACATTTCCTGTTGTTTTACAGACTTCTTTCTCTAGATACAGATGTAGTCTGCGTATGAAGAGGATCTGAAGCTCATCAGTCTTCCTAAAAGGAATCGAATTAATGTCAGTTTAAAAAATAAACCACTTTTATTGGCATTTTTAGTGGTTTTAATAGTAATATAAACTATTGTCTGAGAAAGAATATACAGTTAGTCAACATTATAGGAGGATTATTGGACAAATGCTGTAGTTCAACTAAAATAAAGCTTAAATTGTAGATAAATGCAAAGTAGCTTTTCTAAATTGACAAGAATGAGAGTTTTATTTTTTAGTAAAGCGTCTATCTTGTGATGATCACCATCACTTATGCACTTCATAACATTTTGCTTCTCTATTGTTTTATTGATTATTGCGGTGTGACTTTTGACTTGGTACTGGGATTTCATGCAAGCTTGTTCTCTGCATTTTTATCTTGTAGCGCTTTGAGTTTAAGAAAAGGGCATCATAAATAAAACTTCATTCATTTTAAAGATGCTCAACGTAATCTAATTAATATTATTATATTTTTAGGATGCCTTTTAAAAAGTTGAGATTTTCTTCAAACGTTGACTACTGTAGATATTATTTCTTTTATTATCTCAAACGACTGAGATGTCAATAAAAGACTCTTTGTTAAACTGTAGAGTTGAATTTTCATCATCAGAAGTGGACAGAGCAGAGATCAACATCCCATAATGCAGTTCACCACCACAAATAAAACACCAAACACTTGTGAATACAGAAACTGTTCATTATCAGATATATTTCAGTTTCTTTCTTCTGTTGAACACAAAGGAGGAAGTTTTGAAGAATGTTGGAAACCATTACCATTGACTTCCAGAATATTTGTTTTTCCTACTATGCAAGTCAATGGTTACAGGTTTTCATCAGCTTTCAACACACAGTTGAGGGAAGAATTATTAGCCCCCCTGTTTATTTTTCCCATTTTCCAATTTCTGTTTAACAGAGCAGATTTCTCCAGCACATCTCTAATCATAATAGTGTTAATAACTCATCTCTAATAACTGATTTATTTTCTCTTTGTCATGATGACAGCACATAATATTAGACTAGATATTCTTCAAGACACTTCTATACAGCTTAAAGTGACATTTAAAGGCTTCACTGGGTTAATTAGGCAAGTCATTGTATAACAGTGGTTTGTTCTGTAGACTATCAAACAAAAATATAGGTTAAATGGGCTAATAATATTGACCTTAAATGGTGTTTAAAAAATTAAAAAACTGCTTTTATTCTTGCTAAAATAAATCAAAAAAGACTTTCTCCAGAAGAACAAATATTAAAGGAAATACTGTGAAACTTTCCTTGCTCTTTTAAACATCATTTAGGAAATATTTAAAAGAGAAAGTCAAAGGGGGTTGATTAATTCTGACTTCATGTATTAGGCATGGGTCAGTGTAAGTTTCTGACTGTGTGATAACCTTGGATAAAAATACCACGATATCACAGCATTGTGATTTATACTGCTCTAAAATAAGTTGTAATGTAAATAAGAAATATGTAATAAGAAAATAATAAATGTAATAATATATATATATATATATATATATATATATATATATATATATATATATATATATATATATATATATATATATATATATATATATATATATATATATATAAAATTAATAATTTCCCCATTGAACACATTGAATTTATTTTATTTTGAGAAACATTTATAATCTTTAGTAACAGTGAACATGTCAGGCTAAATAGTTCAAATAAATCATGGACTTTTGCTCTCTTCACGAGTTTCAGAAACACAGATTTCTTTGCAACACATAAAAATACATTAAAAACCCTTACATATACCTCGGGAACGATATAATAGAACATTTTAGTGGTGTTAAAACTGACTTTTCCAAACCACGGTAAACCTTAAAACCGCTTGTCGTCCCATACCTTATATATGTATATATATGATGTTTCTCAGATTGAGGAATTTCTCACAGTATTTCCTCTAATATGTTTTCTTCTGGAGAAAGTCTTATTTGTTTTATTTCAGCTAGAATAAAAGCAGTTTTTAATAGTTTTAAAGCCATTTTAAGCTCAATATTATTAGCCCCTTCAGCAATATTAGTGTTGGATTGTCTCCAGAATAAACCACTGTTATACAATGACTTGCCTAATTACCCTAACTTTACCCTAATTACCCTAGTGAAGCCTTTAAATGTCACTTTAAGCTGAATACTACTGTCTTGAAGAATATCTAGTCTAATATTATGTGCTGTCATCATGACAAAGAGAAAAGACATCAGTTATTAGAGATGAGTTATTAACACTGTTATGATTAGAGATGTGCTGAAGTCTGCTCTCCGTTAAACAGAAATTAGGGAAAATCTAAGAAATTAAAAGTGAACAGGAGGGCTAATATCTCTGACCTCAGCTGAGTGTGTTTGTATAGTCTCAGAGGTGAACTGTAGTGTAAATCCTGCTGAAATCCAGACCTTGATAAGAGAAATGGAGTCGTCTTTGAAGCGACGCCTGCAGACACATCTACATCAGTATTTATGGAGCCGGAAATATTTGTCAAATTATGAAAACGGGTCGGATGCCCGGAGGTGTTTATAGCTGTAATTATTGGTGTGTGTGTGTGTGTGTGTGTGTGTGTGTGTGTGTGGACAGCTGTTTTGAGCTCCGACATGTCCGTACAGACAGCAGAACACACACTTCAGCTCTGCTTTAATCTCCTGTGGGAAACACACTGCAGTGTTGGCTTCTCTGTGATAGTTCAGGTGATGGTGGAGTTATTCCCTTGTGAATATTCTAACATTTCTCAGAGGATGCCCAAGTGCTGTTTAACAGAGAAGATGATTAAACATTATAGCTTTCATCACTTATAACGGTGGCTCAGTGGCGTCGCACAGCATCAAGGTCGCTGGTTCGATTCCAGGCTGGGTCAGTTGGTGTTTCTGTGTGGAGTTTGCATGTTCTCTCCATGTTGGCGTTGGGTTCCTCTGAGTGCTCCGGTTTCCCCCACAGTAAACACATGCGCTATAGGGGAATTGATCAACTAAACTGGCCGTAGTGTATGAGTGTGTGTGTGAATGTTTCCCAGAGATGGGTTGCAGCTGGAAGGGCATCCGCTGCGTAAAATGTGCTGGATTAGTTGGCGGTTCATTCCGCTGTGGCGACCCTGGATCAAGCCGACTAAGCCGAAAAGAAAACGAATTAATGAATGAATAAATGCGAAAATATATTCATTTCTTTTAGGCTCAGTCCCTTTATTAATCAAGGATCACCAACGGCAGAATGAACCGCCAACTTATCCAGCACATGTTTTACACAGTGGAGGCCCTTACAGCTGCAACCCAGTACTGGGAAATGCAAAAAATACAGTAAATAACAAATTGTATGACAAAATTATTAATTCAGTTGTGTATAGAACAAACCACCATTGTCCAATGACTTGCCTAATTACCCTAATGTAAGCTTTTAAATGTCACTTTAAGCTGAAATAAAATAAGGCAAGGCAAGTTAATGTACATAGCACATTTCATACACAGTGGCAATTCAAAGAGCTTTACAGAAACAAGAATAAAAGAGACAAGTATAAGAAAATAATACAAAAAAACAGATAAAAATGTGTTAAAACAGGTTATAAAAGAAGAGAAAAACACAACAGTGTGATCTGTGGGACGTAGCACAGTGCTCATTCAGTAAAGGCACAGCTAAACAGATGTAATAACTACTAAAATACTCTATACTGTCATTATGATAAAGACTGATGAAGTTAATTATTAGAAAATATTCAAATGATTCCCCAAAACAGAGCTTCTGTATATAATTATAGTGGAAAAACAGGGTGTCCGCGGGGTCTTAAAAGTATTAAAAGTTGATCCTCAATTATGAGAAAATGAAGGCTCTTAAAAGGTATCGTGTTTTTACCAGCTCTTAAATCTTGTTAAAGCATTGTCCAGAGTGTTTGACTCCAAAACAGCATAAATATATTTATTTTCCTCCTGATATTAACAGTGGCGTGCTCGATACACGCGATTGGTTCGGCCGAGGCTGGTCAAGCTCCTCCTTCCGGGTGATGGAACGTTATTTGCGACAAATGCGGGAAGGTGATGTGACGCTCTCCACATGTAGCGAAACCATAGAGCCAAACAGACGGCAAAACAGGGAGATGTAAGTTAGCGTACTCCTAGCCGGAGAAAGACGAGTTTAAACAGTGGCTGAAACCTGTCGCTGAAAACAACCGTGCAATATTAACAACTGTTTATTAAGGTAAAGGTTTGATACTGATTAGGAATTGAAGTCTTTAAAAGGTCTTAAAAGGGTATTGAAATGACCTTTAGGATTCCTGCATATACGCTGAAAAAGCCCAGGTGTGTAAGCGCATGAATAGTTCACTTTTGATATAGGAATCTGAATGAGTGGAAGACAAAAGCATGTTGATTTAAAGACTTCTTCATATCAGTCACTGTCTACAGGCTTCTGCTTCTTCACACTGAGGTGTATTCAGTGTTTGGTATTGGTGTTTGTGCTACTGTATATCTTGTCGTCAACTCTCTCTTAATGAATCAGCATCTTCAAAAAAGCCCAGTAAAAGTGAAAGAAAATTCCCCACCTCAGGGTAACCATACGTCTAGAGGAGCGCGAGCCTCGAGCTGTGACGCATGTGTGATGTCTTCAAGATGAAGAGAGACTGTGTGTGTGTGTGTGTGTGTGTGTGTGTGTGTACAGGAAATACTGTAGTGATTTATAGTAAATACTGTAATGATTTAAATTAAATACTGTAAATACCGTTTGGCCCATTATATGACAGAGTACTTGGGTTAATCTGTTGTATCTATGGTAACACAACTATTGTAGTTGATCTGCTTTGATTCTACTGTTGCTATGGTAACACAACAACTACAGTAATTGATCTGTTGTTATTCTACTGTTGCTATGGTAACACAGCTATAATAATTAATCTGCTGTGGCGATTCTACTGTCACTATGGTAACACAACTATAGTAATCGATTGTAGTGATTCTACAGTTGCTATGGTAATACAACAACTACAGTAATTGATCTGTTGTGGTTATTTTACAGTTGCTATAGTAACACAGCTGTAATAATGAATCTGTTGTGGTGATTCTGCTGTCACTGTGGTAACACTACAGCACAATGGTCTACAGTGGTCGATTCTATAGTTGCTATGGCAACATAACTAGCAATTAATCTGTTGTGTTGATTCTACAGTTGCTATGGTAACACAACTATAGTAATTGATCTGTTGTGGTGATTCTACAGTTGCTATGGTAACAACTATAGTAATTGATCTGTTGTGGTGATTCTACAGTTGCTATGGTAACACAACTATAGTAATTAATCTGTTGTGATTCTACAGTTGTTATGGTAACACAGCTGTAATAATGAATCTGTTGTGGTGATTCTATAGTTGCTATGGCAACATAACTAGTAATTAATCTGTTGTGGTGGTTTTACTGTTGCTATGGTAACACAACCACAGTAATTAATCTGTTGTGGTGATTCTACAGTTGCTATGGTAGCACAACTATAGTAATTGATCTGTTGTGGTGATTCTACAGTTGCTATAGTTACACAGCTGTAATAATGAATCTGCTGTGGTGATTCTACTGTCGCTATGGTAACACTACGACTACAGTAATCTGTTGTGGTGATTCTATAGTTGCTATGGCAACATAATTAGTAATTAATCTGTTGTGTTGATTCAACAGTTGCTATGGTAACACAACTATAGTAATAGATCTGCTGTGGTGATTCTGCAGTTGCTATGGTAACATACAACTACAGTAAACAATATGTTGTGTTGATTCTACAGTTGCTATGGTAACATGACAACTACAGTAATTAGTCTGTTGTAGTAATTCTACTATCGCTATAGTAACACAACTATAGTAATTAATCTGTACAATTAAAATGCTAATGATTGAGCTTTTAAGCTAATTACCCAATTACGTCTGCACCACTGTAAATATCAGTATTGTGCGTGTTCATTATCACAGTATATTGAGTTATTAAATATCGGCGTGTGTCTAGAGTGTGTGTGCATGTTTTCTGTGTGTGTGTGTGTGTGTGTGTGTGTGTGTGTGTGTGTTGTAGATGTCTATCAGATGCTCAGGATTAGCCGTGTGATCACACCCATGTGTGGCTGCTGAGGCTCCAGCAGGTCTGGCCCGGCACTAATTCGGGGTGCTGGGGGCGTTGGCTGACCCGGTGGTGGGAGCGCACAACACACACTCACACACACACACACACACTCTGTGGCACAAACTCTGCGTGTGTCCCAGAGCTCCGAGATCCTGTGTGTGTGTGTGTGTGTGTGTATGAGTTAAAACTGCTTAGTTTTCAGTAAGGGCTCAAAGGTCACATGATATTAAAATAAAGAGATTTAGATATCTGTATCATCTGTTAGACTTTTAGGATCTCTATAATCTGGTGTCTCCAAAGCTGACAGAAGATATAAATGTACATGTTGAAGATATAAACCTGATATAAACATACAAAGCTTGCAGTTCGTCTCTAACGTATAAATGAATCAATGATTTTTTTTGCCCCGCCCCTTCTTCTCATTGGCTGTTCATTTGATGCGCTTGAGCTCAACCACTCTCACTGCCATCGAGAATTATATGCTATTGGTTGTTTTTTTAAAGGGGAGGTGCTACTTTATGTCCCGCCCTCTCTTGGGGTATCAGTTGAGATTACGCCAATCAATGAATAGAGAAAGTCACATTTCAAAGCACTTCATGAGACCTGTTCTGCCCCTTTATAACCAGCTGTAAATGCGTCTCTGCTGTGTCTAGAGTGTGTGTGTGTTCAGTTTGAGCTGAGAATATTCACACAGATAATGTTCTCTAGCTCTCTGAAACTGACCCTTTCAGGCTTTGATCCTAATTGTGGTGTTTTGGTGACTGTCGCTTTAAATGCAAATGAGATGTTCATCAGCATAGTTGCAGATTCAAAAACAAGACTAACCTCCTATGCTAATGAGGGAGAGATGGGCACTAGTGGGCGGGGCTTTCCCTCTCTGATGACACGTACAAAGTGAGAATGTCAATCAAAGTGTTTCTGCAGACTGATTTCATCAAGTCTGATTAGAACAAACACAATTCATTCATGTTGACCATTAGAGGCTGCTGGAGATATTCACACACTGCTGACACACACACTACTGGGTTTAAACACCACAGAAAAGGGTTTTCTGCATAAAAGACCCCCTTTAAGGCATTATTTAGTTGGGTTGAACCGCAATAGAGTTGGTTTTCCCTCTTGGTGCGGTTCGTTTGGGCAGGTGTAAATGTAGCAATCGCACTCGAGTGCGGACCAAAACAGCGTACTGAGACCACCTCTTCAAGGAGGTTTAAGTTTCCCCATCTTTCTGAATGACACGCCTGCTTTACTACATCCAATCAGCTGGCAGTAGAAAAACAAGCCACGCCCACCGTTTACTCGTTTAATATTCGTTTCTGTAGGAACTGCGTCACAATACGATAAAAAGTACAAGACGTTAGCCGTTTCCGGCTGCAGTGGACTTGAAAGCAGGAGCAGCAGATCGGCTGGCCCTCAGATCTCCTCAGTGTGCTTTCTGCTGTGGTTTCTCCCCCTATGATCATCAGAGCCAACTGGAAAACATTTGCCTGCTAAAAGCAGCGCTCGCTCGCTCCGCAGATGATCCAGCGCTCGCTGACGAGAGGAACAAAGAGCATGAGTTTTTAATGGCTAACAGAGGAGTCGGCCCAGTTTTTGAGGGAAAGCCCCACTTCTGCTGCGGGACCACATGACATCTGGAGCAGTGTGTGTGTGTGCATGTATCGAGAGTGTGTGTGTGTATTATGCATGTATAGTGCATATAGAATGTGTGTGTGTGTGTGCATAGTGTGCACGAGAGTGTGTGAATATAGTGCATATATAGTGTGTGTGTGCTCATTAAGTGTGTGTTTTCTTCAGCACAGTTGTGTATCTGTGTGTGTGCGTAGAGTGTATGTAGTGAGAGTGTGTGTATATACTGCATATAGACTGTATGTGTGGGCGTAGAATGTGTGTGTGTGTCTGTTTCCTCAGCACACTTGTGCATCTGTGTGTGTGTGTGTGTGTGTGTGTGTGCATGTAACGAGTGTGTATATAGCACATATAGACTGCATGCGTGTGTGTGTGTAGAATGTGTGTGTGTGTGTGTGTGTCTGTTTCCTCAGCATGCTTGTGTATCTCTGTGTGTGTGTAGAGTGTGTGTGCATATTGTGCGTGTATTGAGTGTGTATATAGCACATAAAAACTGTGCTCGCGTTGTGTTTGTGTGTTTGTCTGTGTGTGTAGTGTGCATGTGTATAGAGAGTGTGTGTATACAGTGCATGTAGAATGTGTGTGCTCGCATTGATGTCTGTGTGTGCATGTATTGAGAGTGTCTATGTAGTGCATATAGAGTGTGTGTTCACATTGAGTGTGTGTTCGAGTATAGTGTGTGTATGTAGTGCATATAGTGTGTGTGTGTGCAGTCTGTGATTTTTAGTATGTGTTCATGTTTATAGTGTGTGTGTGAGTTTTATGTTTAAAGAGTGTGTGTGTGTATGTGTGTAGATATAATGTATAGAGTGTGTGTGTGAGCGTATTGTCTTCATGTGTGCATATAGTGGGTACAGAGTGTGTGTGTATATATTTTATGTGTGTGTAAATGTTGTGTATAGTGTGTGTAAAGAGTATGTGTAAGTGTATGGACTATTTATTGTTTACAGAGTGTGTATATAGACAAAGTTTTTGTGTGTGTGTGACGACACGTTCTACATCCTGTGTTTTGTGATATCAGCGAGGTCTCTCCACCTCAGTGAGAGTGAAGGTGAGGTGTGCTGCTGTGTGTGTGTGTGTGTGGGGAGCAGCAGCAGGCAGTGTTTCCCTCGTCTTTGTGTGTGTGTGTGTGTGTGTGTGTGTGTGTGTGTGTGTGTGTGTGTGTTATCTGATGTGCAAGAGGTGTGGGTGGAGTACTGTGGGGTAAACACTCGTCATGAAGCTGTGCTCGTGCGGAAGGGAGTCAGCAGTAAACACACACACACACACACAGGCTGTGACCACGCGTCGCACCTGTGCACCACGCCGAGAACGACTTTAAACAGTCGAAGACGCTGGCTTTCTGCTTTAACCGTTTCAGTAGACGGAGAACAAAAGCTGCAGCGCTACACAACTCTGAACACTCTTCACACACACTCGCACGCACCATCAATAAGGTATATTCAGTGTGGGGTTACGCATTATAAGTCACGCCAGTTATGTAGTAATGGGACGTTTCTAAGTCACGAGTAAAGTGACACATTACATTAATTAAATGCGGTAATAATAATTGAGCTACTTCAATATAAACTATAATGCGAGTGACTGTTTAGTTTAATCTGAAGCTGTAAAATAACTCTAATCATTCAGCGGAGTGATATGGAGCTGTAAACCTGCCGGAACTACTTCAGCTCTGCCTTTATCTGACTATAACCAAACACACACGAGTGCTCATTAGCCAATCAGAGTTCAGCGTTCAGAATATGTAGAATAAACAGTAATACACCACATTATAGTCAATGTCAACTTAAACTACGTTTGAAATAAATCAAATAAGTATTTTTTTTTCACATAAAGAAGCTAAAAGTATAATGTAAACTGAAAAATAGAACAATTGCAGGTATTAAATAATACAGGTGTTATAAATAACAAGCTATAAATATTAATTTTAGGATTAAGGAGCTGTGATGCACACAAAACCTGCCGGAACTACTTTAGCTGTGCCTTCATCAGACAAACCCACCTTAGAGTGACCATCAGCCAATCAGAATCAAGCTTTTGGCAGACCTATAATATAATGGAATATAATGCATATCAAGCCGAGTTTAAAGGTCTCGTGGAGTACTTTAAAATATGCATTTATTTAATTCAACCTGTGATGTAATCTCAAATGAAACATGGAGAGGGCAGGGCATATAATAGCTCCTCCCCTTTTATCAATCAACCAATGTTGGTGTTTTTTTCACAGCTCTGCCAGTGAGAGTGGTTGAGCTTAAGTGCATCAAATGAACAGCCAATGAGAAGAGGGGGGCGGGGCATGTCAGACACTAGAGAGCATTTGATTGGTCAGAAGATTTGATGAACTGCTGAAGTATGAGGAGACAAACTGAAAGCTTTGGATGTTTCTATGGGGTTTATACCTGCTACACGAGAGTTTTGGAGCACACTAGAGTAGAGCTGTCCTTAAGGACTGACATGCTGACATCCAGAAAACGTTGTCGTTTCATGGGACCTTTAAGGGTGTATCTGCTGCATTTAAGACGGTGACTGGGAATAAACACACATCTATCAGAGTCTTTTGGAGACTCCTGCTGTTTAATGGCCCATCTTCTGACTAATATGAGGGAGATTTACCACGGTGAGATCATCAAGACTGTGTGTGTGTGTGTGTGTGTGTGTGTGTGTGTGTGTGTGTGTGTGTCTCGTCCCTCAGGCTGGAAGACGGATGTGTCACAAGCAAAATATGAACGGATTTGGTTTTGATTTAATCTTTGGCCGCGCTTGTGCTCACACTCGTTTGCTAATTTATGATCACAACTGCTGCTTTTAATTTCATACAGCCGAAGACAATATCGCCAGCATCATCCTGTCACTTCTCTGTTAAATATTTCCCAAGAGTTGTTTAGCAGAGATCATTTCAACTCATTTAGAAACATTAGACTAAATAAATTACAATTATTTTGAATATATTTATTCTTCAAGACACTAGTATTCAGCTTAAAGTGACATTTAAAGGCTTCACTAGGGTAATTAGGGTAAAGTTAGGGTAATTAGGCAAGTCATTGTACAACAGTGGTTTATTCTGGAGACAATCCAACACTAATATTGCTGAAGGGGGCTAATAATATTGACCACAGCAGATTTTTATTTTATTAATAATTAAGCAGCACTTGAGAAATGTCCGTAGTGTCATTCTGCATGTGTGTGTGTGTGAGCACGTGTGTTCACATGTGTGTGTTTGTTTGACAGATCTTCTTCATCTACTCGATGTGAGCTCTGGGTATGTTTACTTCTTTGAGTACAGTTGTATGTGGTAAGATCTTGTGGTGTACCATGGAAAATGAGATCAGACTGAGTGTGTTCTCACCTGAAAAACAACACAGCCCTGCCACGAGATGGAAACTGAGCTGCGATCCTTTATCCAGCAGTTGCTCTGTCAAAAACGCTTCGTTTTCAACCATTTTGTTTTATTCAAGTCTCCTAATCATCAATCTAAATAACTCCTCTCTCTCTTCAACAACATCTCTTCTCTGATTGGTGTTTACTGGTGTGTGGGCGGGATTAATCTGTCACCCGTCCAATCAGTTCCAGATGGGCAAAAGTCAGACCCACACTGAGTTTTGCTAAATTGTTGCAAATAATTGATATGAGCTGAATTAGACAAACTAATTAAACAAAGTGAGTTGAGCATCATTACATTTGTTTAAATTTAGCTTAAATTCATTTGTTCTTGATCTGGAAACCAAGATAAAGCAGAACCTGTGTGTTTTCCTTTATTTTCTGTTGTGCTGTATAATGACTACGTGGAGCTTATAAGTGTCAAATTAGCCCCACCCTAAAGGACTGGTAGCTCCACCTAAAAGGACTGAAGCTGCGATCACACTGGGCTTTTCCTCCCATAGACTTCCATTCATACACACACGACTGCGTCAGACCGGAAACGCAGGGTCATGCGTTAAGTTTCACAGTTCGCTGCGGTGCAAAGTTCAAGCTTGGTGAACTCTGACCTGCGGAATCGCATCACTTGACTGCGTGAGACCAATTGAGGATCAAAACAGGACCTCTCTGGACAGAAATTTCAAATATGGAGCAATCGCTAGCTTTATTAATGTCTAATCATCTTGTTTAATCCCGCCCCTTTTCACAGCGCTGTACGACAGAATTTCACACACACAAACTCTGGTGTGACCGGAGTTTAATAGCTCCGCCCTAAATGACTAATAGCTCCACCCTAAATGAATAATAGCTCTGCCCTAAATGACTAATAGCTCCGCCCTAAATGACTAATAGCTCCACTCTAAATGACTGATAGCCCCGCCCTAAGTGACTGATAGCCCTGCCCTAAATGACTGATAGCCCTGCCCTAAATGACTGATAGCTCCGCCCTAAATTACTGATAGCTCCGCCCTAAATGACTGATTTCTCTGCCCTAAATGACTGATAGCCCTGCCCTAAATTACTGATAGCTCCGCCCTAATGGACTGAAACCTCTGCTTTAAATGCTGGATAGCTCCGCCCTAAATGACTGATAGCTCTTCCTTAAATGCTGGATAGCTCCGCCCTAAAGGACTCATAGCTCTGCTTTAAATGATGGATAGCTCCGCCCCTAAAGGACTGATAGCTCTGCTTTAAATGATGGATAACTCCGCCCTAAAGGACTGATAGCTTTGCTTGAAATGCTGGATAGCTCCGCCCCTAAAGGACTGATAGCTCTGCTTTAAATGATGGATAACTCCGCCCTAAAGGACTGATAGCTCTGCTTGAAATGCTGGATAGCTCCACCCTAAAGGACTGATAGCTCTGCTTAAATGGACTGATAGCTCCGCCCTAATGGACTAATAGCTCCACCCTGATGGACTGATAGCTCCGCCCTGATGGACTGATAACCCCGCCCTAATGGACTGATAGCTCCGCCCTGATGGACTGATAACTCCGCCCTGATGGACTGATAGCTCCGCCCTGATGGACTGATAGCTCCACCCCAATGGACTGATAGCTCCGCCCTGATGGACTGATAGCTCCGCCCTGATGGACTGATAGCTCCGCCCTGATGGACTGATAGCTCCGCTTTAATGGACTGATAGCTCCGCCCTAATGGACTGATAACTCCGCCCTAATTGACCGATAGCTCCGCCCTGATGCACAGATATCTATGGGAATGATCTTAGGTTTGTTTAGAAGCATGTCTATGTGACTGAAGCCATTGTGTTCGTTAAGGAGAAGCTCGTTTCATTTGGACTCGTTCTTGCTGAACAGCACTGTGTGTTTTGCTTGTCTGGAAAATGCTTCTGGGTTAAGGACACACACTCTCAGTAAGAGCAGTGTTGTGAGTGTGTAAGCAGCAGTGTGTGTCCATACAGTGTGGTGCAGCGACACACACACACACACACACACACACACACACACCACAGCGCCGCAGCAGTGTGTGTGTGTTGGCCTGTAATGAAGCGCTGTGCTCTGCAGATGTGCATTAGAGCAGCGGTGACGCTCAGAGCCTGTTCTGGCTCCGCACTGGGCCCCGGCTCCGGGACGCCGCTCCTGCAACTGCAGCTCACTGGCAATTATGGGCAGGCAGATCCAGAGGCGACTCCAGACCACAGTTACATTACAAATCACCATCAAACAGAGCGGAGACCACACGACCAATGCTGGACCGCAGAGGAGGGTCCGCAGGGCCCGGTCCTGTGTAAATGATTATATGCACTGCGGTGAGACTCCTCCACATGATCAATCGCTCGCTTTGAGGAGACGCATGCTTGAGGAGCTACGACACACACACACACACACACACACACACACACACTGCTCGTGCAGATTCAGTGGTGTCTCTGTGTGTTGTCAGCGGTGTGTGTTGTGCAGTTATTAGGTGTGTGAGTGAGTGTGTTCATCTCTGCTGTGTGTGTGTGTGTTGTCAGCAGTGTGTAATGCTTGCAGGTTACAGGTGTGTGTGTGCATGTGTGCATGTATATACAGCGCAGGTGTGTGTGTGTGTGTGTGTGTTGTGTACATAGTTGATTGGTGTGTATGTGTGCATGTGTTGCATGCGATGTGTGTTGTGCAGTTTATAGGTGTGTGTGTGTGTGTGTGTTCACCTGTGTTGTGTTTTTGTGTGTGTTCACCTGTGTTGTGTGTGTATGTATGTGTGTGTGTTCACCTATGTTCACCTGTGTTGGGTTTTTGTGTGTGCGTGTATGTTGTGTGCGTGTGTGTGTGTGTGTGTTCCTCCTCCTCATGAATGTCCTCTCTGTAGTGCTGTGAGATGAAAGTGTGAGCATCAGATCAATAGTGCAGTCGATAAAACATGAGGAGAGATTAAAGAGCAGCGCCTCCACAGCCTTTAATTGATGGACAACAGGCTGAGTGTGTGTGTGTGTGTGTGTGTGTGCGGATCACAGTCGTCCTTTAATCAAACTCTTCACACACATTAGAGCTGCAGGAGCCACAGGTCTGAGATCAGGCCAAACAGCACTGCAGGATTATATGCAGTATTACAGTTCCTGCTGTTTAACTGAAGAGTCGATCAGTTGAGGAAGATGAGAAACCTCTCACTGTACACTGCAGAAACTGCTGCTCTTAGGTTGAGTTTCTCTTGTTTCTAGTCTAAATATTACAAAATATTATCTAAAATTCTTAAATCAAGAAGTGTTTTCTAGACAAGCAACACGATGAGCTCTGTTTTAATGATCCAGACACAGAGTCTAAAGCTCATGGTGTGAAAGCATTAAGAGCATGTCTGAATACACTTGTTGTATTTTAATGATGGTAAAATCCGCTCTGTGCCCTGGCGCATGGTCTAACAGGGTTGTGCTTATTCTCTTAATGAGTTCTGGGTGTGTTTTGAGCATAACCTGCATTAAACCAATCAGAGTCTCATCTCTCTCATTCCCTTTAAGAGTCAGTTGTGTCTCTCCATGGTGCATTTGCTATTAACATGGCGACTTTGTAAGTGTAAAAACTGAACGCTTCACTAGTGAGAAAACAGTTAAACAGAGCATCTGCAGCGCGAGGATAAAGAACGAGCCTCCTCCATTCAGCCTCTTTACTTTCTCTTTACTTTACTCCTTTACTTTACTCCTTTACTTTACTCCTTTACTTTGGTGGAGTAAGGAAACGGTGGAAACTCACTCCACTGAACACATCCATTAGCCCACATATTTAATTTAGTTTGTTAAACTCAAATATTTGATCAAAACTATTTCTAAATTCAGTTCTAATCTCCAGCAAAGGAATAAATGAACAATAATAATGAAGTGTGGTCAAAACACTGAGTTATATCCAAACACACGTCCTGTTCTTATGCCCCATATGGTGATGCAGACGTCTCCAAAACCCCACAGGTGGACAAATCTACACTTGTGTTTATTAAAGCAAATATAAATCTGCAGATAATCAATAATACTGCTAATAATAATAACATTATACAGATGCAGATCGTCATGAATAAACTGAAAAAGCCCCCCGAGGTGAAGAAGGCATGGAGGCAGTGGTGTTTATATTGATGTAGAGAATTATAATTTCTGGATCATTCTGCTTGTCTGGGAAATGCTCCTTGATTTTAAGATATTTGGGCAAGAAACAAGACACAAACTCTGAGGAAGAGAAGTGTTTATTGCTGTGTGTGTTTGACAGATGTTGTTGATAATTCACCCTTCAGAACATTCGCTAAGTGTGCACAATGCATTGTGGGACTTTTCAGGACTGATTAGTGAACAAGGGAGCGTATGGAGACGCAGCCTCAGGTTGTGCTTCTCCCTTTAGTCAGAATCTGCGTCTGCTCTGAGCTTCAGTGCTGAGCTTCTCTGTGTGCTGTTCTCAGATCAGTGTTTGGACATCTGACGCACTGAATATCTGAGTGTGTGTGTGTGTGTGTGTGTGTGTGTGTGTGTGTGTGCATTATCTCACTCTTCAGCAGGAAGTGATGTCACAGATCAAAGTTCATATCGCTTGATTTCTCCCTGTGTGTGTGTGTGTGTGTGTGTGTGTGTAGTGATGTCATCTTTAAAGATGTTGTTTACTCTGGAGCTTTTGACATTTGTGTATGGATGTGTGTCTTTAATCTCGCCCGGTCTCAGTGTTTGTGTTCTGCTTTGTCCTGCAGTGTAAATCACACACGCGTTGGGAGTTCGGTTAGCAAACATACGAAGCATTCAGAATATTTCCCTCATCGAACAAAAGCCGCAGAATCCAGCCTGCTGAAGCCGCCCTGCTCCGCTGCAGAGTGATTGATATCTGACTGCGCCACATCTGAGCATTAATCACAATCAGCAGAGGATGAGAACACACACACACACACACACACACACACACGTCAGCGCAAACACACACCTGACTGAAGTCTGCCTAATGTTGACCTCTGCGGTGTTTCAGTGCTGGTGATGGTGTTTGGATGCTTCATCACTGACTCAGTCTGGGGTTTTTCCTCACACTGAGAGAGAACGAGATCAGATCGGGATCATACACACTTTCAGACGGCTCTTATCCACTGATATAGCATCTGCTGAACGCTGGACTCTGATTGGCTCAGGTGTGTTTGGTTATTGTCAGATAAAGGCACAGCTGAAGTAGTTCCGGCAGGTTTACAGCTCCATATTGCACAGCTACAACAGTCAAACATCACATCAGAACACAACAGGAGGGAGGAAACAGATGTGGAGGAAACATCGCAACTGTGTGTGTGTGTGTGTGTGTGCGTGTGTGTGTGCATGCCCTCTGCTGTTGTGCTGCTGTTGGTCAGCTCTTTGCAGTGGTGTAGATTTGATCAGACCGATGATGTGAGCTGCAGTGAGGATCGCGGCCACAGACGGCGTCAGGAGGAATGTGCTGAAATCAGAGAAAGCCTTTCATGTAGTAATGTATTCCTGTGATTAATTCACACTGACGAGCTCACAGGCCACCCGCTGGGAAGAGCAGAGCAGGCCATAAACAGCCCTGTGGGGTCCAACACACACCCCGCACTGCACCACACTGCATAACACAGCACAGCAGCACCATTGGTTAGTCAGTTAGTGTTTGTTAGTCAGTCAGCCAGTCAGTTAGTTAGTTTGTTTGTTTGTCAGTTATTTAGTTTTTCAGTTAGTTAGTTAGCTAGTTAGCTAGTTAGTTGGTTTGTCAGTTAGTTAGCTAGTTAGCTAGTTAGTTGGTTTGTCAGTTAGTTAGTTAGTTAGTTAGTTAGTTAGTTAGTCAGTTAGTTAGTCAGTTAGTTAGTCAGTTAGTTTGTCAGTCAGTTAGTTAGTTAGTTTGTTTGTTTGTTTGTCAGTTAGTTAGTTAGTTAGTTTGTCAGTTAGTTAGTTAGTTTGTCAGTTAGTTATTTAGTCAGTTAGTTAGTTAGTTTGTCAGTTATTTAGTTTGTCAGTCAGTCAGTCAGTCAGTCAGTTAGATAGTTAGTTAGTTAGTTATTTAGTCAGTTAGTTATTTAGTCAGTTAGTTTGTCAGTCAGTTAGTTAGCTAGTTAGCTAGCTAGCTAGTTAGTCCGTTGGTTGGTTAGTTAGTCAGTCAGTCGGGTAGTTAGTTAGTTAGTTAGTTAGTTAGTTAGTTAGTTGGTTAGTTGGTTAGTTGGTTAGTTAGTTGGTTAGTCAGTCAGTAGTTAGTTAGTTAGTTAGCTAGTTAGTCTGTTAGTTGGTTGGTTGATTGGTTGGTTGGTTGGTTGGTTGGTTGGTTGGTTAGTCAGTCAGTCAGTCAGTCAGTTAGTTAGTTAGTTAGTCAGTCAGTCAGTAGTTAGTTAGTTAGCTAGTTAGTCTGTTGGTTGGTTGGTTGGTTGGTTGGTTGGTTGGTTGGTTGGTTGGTTGGTTAGTCAGTCAGTCAGTCAGTCAGTCAGTCAGTTAGTTAGTCGGTCAGTCAGTCAGTTAGTTAGTTAGTCGGTCGGTCAGTCAGTTAGTATTTCCTACTGGATTCACTACAGTAATATATTTGTGCAGATATACTGGATTAGTCAGTACCAAAAACAAAACTGATCAACTAAACAAAAAAAACCTGACAAAACACTGATTTAACAAAACAACTGAAGAGCGCAGTGCAAACATTACTACACACAAATGAATATGTTGGAGGAAAATATTTACTAAAACTTTAATAAACAGAAGACAAATTAAGAAAAACCTAAAAATATTATTCAGTTGAAATGTAGTAGTTTGTCATTTATTTAGCAATAACTACACTGAGTTTGAGTGTGTTGTCTTACTATTCCTAAAGATGTTCAGTGACCATTATTCTAATGTTATTGGATATAACCGTTTAATAAATCTCTTTTTCTTTAAATGCACTAAAGTACACTACCGGTCAAATGTTTGGAGTCGGCTTTTTTAATGATTAATTTTCTTTATTAATTTAAATGAAATTATTCTGTTCATCGAGGCGGCATTTATTAAATGTAAAAAAGTTTAATTGTTAAATATTTATTTATTACTTATTGTATGTGGTTTCAAATAAAATTATTACTCCATTCCTTATTGCTTTTACTACTATTGCCATTAATAATAATAATAGTTAATATTAGAGTGATTTCTGAAGGATCGTGTGACTCTGAAGACTGGAGTAATAAAGCTGAAAATTCATCTTTAAATCACTGGAATAAATGATTAAATGAGATTATAATCTACTTTTGAACAGTAATTGTATAGTGCAATAAGATTTGACTATTGTACAATGTGTACTGTATTTTGATGAAATAATTGCAGCTCTGGTGAGCAGGAGAAGCTGATTTTAACACATTTAAAAGTCCTACTGACCCCAAACGTTCGACCGGTAGTGTATCTAGTCTATATTCACTCAGAAATGGATAAAACATTAATGATCTGAAACAGATGTGCTAATTAATGCTGAGCACTGAATATCACAGTGAAAAATACAATGGATATGTGTAATATTAATATAACTTAAGCTAAATAGATAGACTCCAGTTATTACTGTCAGAACAGTCCAAACTCAGGTAGAGCTGTTCAATGTGATGACATTGAGCTTTTGGGGAAATTAGAAGGCTGTCATTGTTCATATATTTATGGCAGTATTTCACTTGGATCATTTATTTTGGCAGTTTTTTTGTTTTGTTTTGGTGCTTTAAGAAACATATATAGATACTATCACTAATGAACTAATAACACTCAGGACAAATGTGTAAAGAGCCTGTGACTGATGATCTGAAGCATTACTGTGTTTATTAATGCATCATGTGCATAGGAAAAATACAAGGTATAAATGCATATCATCATACACACACACACACACACACACACCATCATTATTTCTCCACTGCAGCTCCAGGGTGTTTTAAGACATGATGAGCTGCTTGCGGGGACCTTTTGTAAAATATAAATGAATGTTAAAGCACACACAGATGATCATCTCCAGTAAACACTCGCTGACACCACAGCCTGAACATTAATGATGATGATAATAATGCAGGAGCTTCAGTTTGGGAACTTTTAGTTGACGCTCCCAGCCCTGCCAGACGTGTCCTGCGAGCTGGAAAAGGTGTGTGTGTGTGTGTGTGTGTGTGTGTGTGTTTTCAGCATGTTTGGAGGGTTTCACACTTCCCCCTCGTCCCTCTTCTGGATCTGCCTTTGATGTTGCAGCCATTAGTAAAGAGACTCCGATGACACGTCCTTACCTACAACACACACACACACACACACACACACACACACACACACACACACATAAAACATTCACTGCCACAGATACAAACTAAACACATCTACTCAAACACACACACACACACACATCGACACACAGACAGACAGACAGACAGACACTCACTCAAACACACACACACAGACACTCACTCACAGACGCAGACATTCACACACTTCCCAGAGGCATTAACAGCCACAGTTGTGTGTGTGTGTGTGTGAGTGTGTGTGTGTGCTGGCCGGAGCTCGTCTCTTTCATCTGTACTGCTCACTGTTGTGATGCTGTAATTATCATCATCGTTACTGCCGGCAGCACAGCTGTGAAGGAGACCTGTGTGTGCGTGTGTGTGTGTGTCTGTCTGAAGATGTGTTAGTGTATGTGTGTGTGTGTGTGTGTGTGTGTGTGTGTGTGTGTATGTGTGTGTGTGTGTGTGTGTGTGTGTGTGTGTGTGTGTGTGTGTGTGTGTGTGTGTGTGTGTGTGTCCTCAGTTTCTTCAGAAAGTCCTAATATCATGAGAATGAGGCCTGAAGTGTGTTTCAGACAGGGTTTCCTAATGAAGAGTCGGAGCTAAATGCAGATATCTGGGAATGGAGGAGGATTATTGAATGATGATGGTTCCTGTATGGTGTGTTGTTGTATTCCTACAGCTCTGCTTCATCACCCATATTGCCCAGTCCTAAATCAGTCACTGCTCTACCCTAAACCCAATCGTCACAGTAATCTGAAAACAGATCAGGAGTCTTCTTTATTAGTGTTGCTGATATCCACTGATAACGTTCATTCAATTGTGTGATAACATTGGAAACAGGTTGCTGAAATACAGTCTTCCTAATGTTTTCTTATTTATAACTATAAATGATCAGCCCAACATATTTATTTCATCTCTTTCCCTCACTTTTGAGGATTTTACCTTTTACTTTGTTACTTTAATTTTTACTTTATTTATTTATTTTTACATTTAGTTACTTTAAAGATTCATTTCAGGAATAACATTTAAAAGTTTGAATAAAGCAAAATAACCCTCTAAAGGAATATTTTAGGGAGTAAAATCTTTAGTTTTATTTCTTAAAGTTATTTCCTGTGTGAAATCCATGTACAGTAGTGTAAAAGCGTTTGTGTTTGGTGATCTTCAATCAAAGTCTGACCATTTGAGTTTGTTGACGTCAGTTTGATGCTTCAGACACGATATTCTTAGCCACGCCCCTCTTACCATCAGTTTGAGGTACTGTGATATACATACAGAAAGCCCCGCCCCCTACTCAATATTCAGTTTCAGTTTTAAGCACATTAACAAACTGAAATAAAGTCTGTGTGAAACGGAGGTTCCTGAGACTCTTAAGTTGGACAGGGAGAAAAAACCCTCAGTTAATGATGTTTTGTGAATTCAGTCAACAGATATTGCTTGATTTAAATGTGTTTTTTTTTTCAACTAAATGTAAACATACCACCAAAAAGACCTGGAGAAATACCCAAGACTATTTTAAATCCTCATATCAGTCACAAAGGGCTTTAATGCATGTCTGTGCATAAGTAAATACGTTTTTTTTCTGAATTACTCTGAAAGTAATATTGATTGTAGAGATGGGTTTTTCTGCTTTACCGCGGTCTTTCCCTCTGAATACACTTTCAGCATATCCACCATTAACAGTTTCACTATGAGCAGTCTTGAGTCTTGAGATGGTTGTGTGTGTGTTTTTCTCAAACCCACAGTATATTTCCTCTGTTTTATTTACAGTTTGTTAGTTTAGTTTTATTTGTCTCCTCCGTGAATGCTTTCAGAGTGATTGTTTTAAAGTGCCTGTGTTTTTCTGATTTATGTGAATAATAATAATGCGTGTGTTGAATTCCTCCAGACCGCGGGACAAACACGGGCTGTTTTTGATGGGATGGGGACACTGGCGGCTCTGTGTTGGTCTCGGTGTCGTCTTGTGTACTGTAAACAAGCTCTTGAGTTATTGCTCCACTCTTTGTTCGCTGGCACTTTATCAGTCGTCCGCTTTTAGGAGTTACTATTAAGCAAAGCCAAGTCTTGTTCTGTTATTTTGAAGAGCTCGTAATTAAGGCATAATCGAATCTGTTGTATGAAGACAAACTTCATCTCACAGAAAGAATAAGCTGATTTTTGCAGCGTGTAAACTGCATTTCTCCTTAAATACTGGAGAAATGGATTAAATATTGATGCACATGGGTCATGAAGTTCACTAAAAGGATTTTGTTGACAAAGTAAGCATATAAATGCAAGTAAAGTGTCTTTATTTTAAATAACCTAATTATAAATGTCAAAAAATGGGTGATAATTGTGGAAAACAAATATTTCTCCGCTTTTATTTACATTTGAACAAAACGTGTCATGTCTAGTATTACTCATACCCTTCATTATAGTCAATGGAAAAGACTTTATTGGCTATTACAGCAATCAAAAGTTTGCTATAACTTCTCCATTAATCTCCACTGGTGTGTTTGCACATTCATCTTTAGTGAAGAAATCAAACTCTTTCCTATTGGAGGGTCTCCTTCATCACCCTGATCTTTGGCTCCTCCGCAGATTCTCAATTTGGTTTACATCAGGACTCAGGCTGGGCCACTGAAAAACATTCATGTGCTTTTCAGCTCACCGTTTTGCTGTGTGTTTTGGGTCGTTGTCATGCTGAAATGTCCACTGTTGCCCAAGACAACTGTAATTATATTCCCTGGTCCACCAGCCTAAAATACCCCCCGAAACATTAGTTTCCCACTAGCATATTTGACAGTGTGGATGTTGTTCTTAAGCAGCGTTCACACCAGACATGGCTTGCATGAATAGATCATGCCATTCACGCATAACTGGACACTTGAACATTTAGAGTTTCCTCACTTCATTCGCGCATCACATTAGCTTCACAATAGATGTGGATTCGCCTCATGGGCGGGACGTCTGTCTGCCTGGTGACACCAGTTTCATTGCTAATGGCTGACATGGATTAGATTGAGAGATTAGCTGTGCTTTATGTGCTTTAGGAAGGCTGATAAACGGTGTGGATGTGTTTGGCACCATGCAGCAGCTCTGAGTTCATCAGCTCCTCCAGAAACTATACCTGAATGGAGCTTTCAGCTGTGCTTCTGACTGAGGGTTAGGTTCAGGGGTAAGGTGTCTGAATAACACTGTTGAGAACCGGGTACTGTGTACTGTGGTGTTAGTAACTGTACTGTGGAACGTGTTATGGGTGGGCGCTGCGATCGGATCCTACACCAAAGATGGCAACCCGGGGGTTTCACAGAGCACTGGGGGTTGGGGGTTTGAAGATACAGAAGTTTTGCTGGATAAATAACAAAACGGGAGGGTGGTGGGAGAAGGGTCTGAAATACGGGAGACTCCCGGGAAAAACGGGAGTGTGGCTGGTATGGTTTGATGAGCTGTTGTCCGGTGTCTGCAGGATTTTCCCTCAGGACACCAACTACATGTGCTACGTCATAATCACGCCCATACAAGAGCAAGCTCCTGATTGGTTTACGAGGCGCGGATGTCTGCCAAATTTCAGATTTTTCAATTCTAGCAATTGAACCGGCTGAAATGATCAATTTTGTGTCATTCACTTACATCATTTGCATGAACAGTGCTTCAGGATGTCTGATTATGACGTTGCATTAACTTAACATGTAAATCGCTCATGCTTGAAGATTCATCCTCGTCTGGTGTGAACGCAGGGGTCGAAGGCTTCTGCTTTATGAAGACTACATCATTGTGGCCAAACAACTCAACTTCTGTTTCATCTGACTCTAAAACAGAAGACCAGAAGACTTTTGTGTCCAGATGAGGATTTACAATGGCCAAGCGGGCTTTTTTGTGGCTTCTCTGCAGAAGTGTTGTCCTCCTCGGTCTGCATCTGTGGAACCAATGATATAATGATGTGAAGAAACAGAACAAGCTGAGACAAACTCAATCTAGGAGAACACACAATCTCAAACTGTTCTGTGTTGTTCAACGTTTTAGGCACTGAAATGCTGAATGCTCAAAAATAAGGCAGGAATACATTTTATTGATCAGTTAACTCATATAAGCTAAATCAAATCAATATTTGAGCACACTTTGCATGTAAAGCACTTTGCCCATAGTTATAGTCATAGGTAATAGGACTTTTAATTTGCCAGTAACCTGGGTTAAGCGCTTCCGGTGAACTGTATACCATTGCAAAATCGGTGCATTTAAGGTCTGTTTTCTTTAGTAATCAGCGATCTCCTCTGGCTGAGTGATATCCAATATTAAGTAGGTCTCAGATTGTACCAGAAGCACTGCATTAAATGACATTTCCCCCCGCCATGTCTTTATAATATGAGCATTTATTTTACCCCAGTATATTTAATGGAGCTTCTGCGCTAGCCTGCCGATTCTGACGGGCGCGTGCTAGTAAACGGATTTTTGTCTCGTTTTACACCTAAGCAACTAAATGAATGCCAATCAATTAAACTGATTGTATTTTAATCACATTACAACATCCATGCTGTAAAAGGAATCGTATAAAATAGAAAAAACTTACAATAACAGGTCACCGGAGGTTTATCAGTATGGGAACAACACTAGCTCGGCATATACCCTAATACCTTAACCTGCCTAGTTAACCTAATTACCCTAGTAAAGCCTTTAAATGTCACTTTAAGCTGAATACTAGTGTCTTGGAGAATATCTAGTCTAATATTATTTACTGTCATCATGACAAAGAGAAAAGAGATGAGTTATTAACACTATTATGTGCAGAAATGTGTTGAAGAAATCTGAAATTAGGGTAAAAATAAACAGGGGGGCTGATAATTCAGGGGGGCTGATAGTTCTGACTTTGACTCTATATATTGTAAAGATGCAGAAAGTGTTTGTGGTTTAACTAGCTGTGCTGTAGATGTCTGTGCATTCAGATTTGAGATCAGTAAACATGTTTGTGTTTTACAGCCAATTTAATCTGCTCCATAAGGAATTACATCCCACTTTACACTGAAAACATGAGCTCAATTACTGCAGTCATAAATCTGTTGCGCTTTTCAGGCTGAATTTGATTGAACTGAAAAACAGAGAAGGAAAAGGAGCAGAAAGGACAGAAAGAGCCACAGCAGCGAACAGATGATGATGATGATGGCTGTAGACATGAGAAAGATATGTTCAACTTAAATGATCTTCAACACTTTAATGTGTAGATTTAAACTTGGGCTAATTTTAAAGAGGACGGATGTCAGAATGGGGCTTTTATCTTTATGGAAAAAAAATAGCCTAAAATTGACAGAAAATAAAAGCTAACCATCTAAACAAATTTATATTCCAAATATGAACTTGATATCTCAAAATGAGCTTTCAGTAAGATTTAGTTTGGCCGCAGTACCAAACATGACCACTGGGTGACATTGAATTTACATTGATGACCATACGAAGGATGAACTGTATTTTTTGATAATATTTGTAATGCCAACATACAATATTAAAGCTAGATGTCCAGGTCAGTGGTATTTGATTTGAATTTAGCCTCTAAAAGACATCTAAACAAACTTTAACCCGTGGATTGCTATAGTAATAATATCCTTATTGCAAATTAAGTAACAAATCTGTCACCAGATAATGAAACTACACTGTATAAAATCCTGATCGCCTTACGCTGAATCAAATTAACCTTATGAGTCCATTAAACCTATATTATGTCAAACAGACCTAAAACACCTTGCTTAACTTATCAAATTAAGTTAGAACATGATTAACTTAGCTAAATAAGTTACAATGACCTAAAACACATGCTGTCTGGACTAATTGTTCATAATTTTTTTTTACAGTGTAGAAATTGTAAGCTTACAAATGATATACAGTTATACTACATTATTGATATACTACAATATTATGATTTAAACATCTAACCATACATGTTTCCACAGGTTGTAGGGTGACATTAGATGTGTTTTTAATTTATTAATATCACTATACTAACAAAAAACTAGAAGAGAAGTCATAAATACTGATGTAAAATACTGAAGTTTTTGTTTTTATTTGTGTATTATGAGTGTGCAGTTAAAATGCAATAAAGATATTTAGTAAAGCATTCGTTTGGAAGACCTTTCCACTGATATTGTTATATTTAATTAGGATTTCATTGCAAAAAAAAGTGACGTAAACTTGACAATTAAGGAGTTAATGTGTTTACTAACATGAACTAATTATGAACAGTCCTAGTATGGCATTATTAATCATAGTTTAATATTTACTAATGCATTATTAACATACAAATTCATCCTAGTTAACATTAGTTAATGCACTGTGGGTTAACAACAGTTAACTAACAATGAATGAGTGTATTTTCACGAACTAACATGAACAGATGCTGTAATACATCTAACGTTCACTGTTTGTTTATGTTAGTAAATGCATTACCTAATGCAACCTTATTGTGAAGTGTGACCATCTTGTGTTAGTGTCCGTGTGCAGGTCTGAGATGAAGGTGTGTGTGTTGATGGGGGTTGAGTGTGTGTGTGTGTGTGTGTGTGTAAATGTGCCTCTGTTGTTATGTCTGCGTTCTCTTTGAAGTGCCTCAAACCTCCATCTAAGTGGCAGTCATTTTCCCCCATGGTTGAGATCTGGCAGAATTATTTCCAGATTGTGTAGCGGCGTATCCGAGCCTCCGCAGTGTCACCACAGGCGGATTTCAGCCGCTCTGCAAAATGACCTCGATTCTAATAACCCACGTACACGATAGGAATATATAGTTATAGATGCACAGCCTTATAAGACCACTGTGGAAAATTTGCGTGTGTCACTTTCGCTCATGCAGGAAGTGGAGCTTTTATGAGGGTTACAGTAATCTGAAGACACGCTTCAGGAGCGAAACGCTTCTCAAAATGCAAGAACAAATGTGTTTGGGATTAGATTTGTGCCAAATAAAATGAACAAAACTGTTGTGAAACATTAGAAAAGTGAACGTTTGATGAATCAGATGATCACTCTGCACATAAACATGAATCAAAGTATAATCAAGTAGCTAAACTACGTCGTTTTTGTTGCTTCACTTTCGCTAAACACAGTTTGGGATTAGATTTGACAAAATAAAGTCTATGGGATTAGATTAGTGCCAGATAAAATAAATAAATCTTTGGTGAGAAACACAGTAATGTACATTTGTTAAATCTGAAAATTATTCTGAACATAAAAATGAGTGAACTAAATACCAAACAGGTCATATCATCTTTAAATAAATACATTTGTTCAGTTCAATGTCGCTAAACCCAGTGTGGGAATAGATTTGTGCCAAATAAAATGAGCAAAACGTTTCTGAAACACTGTAAATAAATAAATGCTGGTGAAATTGAGTTAGCTTATTAGATTTTACAAATTTAACTGGATTAAACAAAACAAGCCTTGAATTTAGTTTCAGCTCCTTTTAAATAAGTAGTTTGAACAAACAGCATACTAACATACATGTTTGAGTGCAAAAATGTAGACTGATGAATCAGAAAATAACTCTGAACATGAAGAACAAACTAAATAGCAAAAACAGTCACATCGTCTTCAGATCAACTGTTTTTATTGCTTCACTTTCACTAAACGCAGTTTGAGTTTCGATTTGTGCCAAATAAAATAAACAAAAACTGTTGTGAAACAGAAAAGTGGACATTTGACAATACATTTATGTACATTTGTTGGGACAACATGAAGGAATTGAGTTTGCTGATTAGTTTTTACAAATTTAAGTGGATTGAACAGTTAAGATGTCCAGAAAAGTCTTGAATTGTGTTTCATGTTGAATAAGTAGTTTAATCAAACAGCACACACACATACATTTAGTTTGGGTGCATGTAAAAACGTAGACGGATGAATCAGAAAATCACTCTGAACAAAACACAGCAAACTAAATGATAACAGTCATATCGTCTATAAATAAACTGTTGTTGTTGCTTCACTTTCACTAAATGCAGTTTGGGATTGGATTTGACAAGAATAATGTCTATGGGATTAGATTATTCTCATTTATCAACTAAATAGCAAAAAAAACTGATATCGTCTTAAAACGAAGTGTTTTCGTGGCTTCACTCTTGCTAATATCATTTTGAAATGACTCCCAGACTCCCAAGCCAAAATGTACATTGATGAATTAGAAATTTATTCTGAACATCGAAATCAACCAACCAAATAGCGAAACAGTCATATCATCTTTAAAGTCAACCGTTTTTGTTGCATCTCTTTCACTAAACACAGTTCGGGATTAGATTTGACAAAAACAAAGTTTATGGGATTAAATTTGTGCCAAATTAAATGAACAAAACGTCTTGTGAATCGTGCACACACACAAAAATGTCGACGGATTAATCAGAAAATCACTATGAACTAAAATAAATAAATAATATAGTGTTCAAATGCATTGTTCTTTATTTGCTTCACTTTCACTAAATACAATTTTGAAGTCGTTGTATTAATCATTGTTCAGTAGTTTATTTATATTATCATTTTTTTATATTTATTTTAATTTTTTATATTTTATTTTTATTCGTATTTATAAAAGTAAATTTTTATATGTATTAATATTTTACATATTTTATATTTACTTATTTACATGTTTACTTATTTACTTATTGTTTATTTATTTACTTATTTATTTGCTTATTTTTAACTTGAGATATTTGTTTTGTATATTTATGTATTTATTTTTAAACTGTACAGTCCTGTCATGAAGACGTGTCAAACAAAACAAAAGGAACCTTAGAATAAACCAATAACAGTAAACAAACAACTCAAGACCATTGCTTATGAACTTCTGACAAGGACTCCTCCAAAACAAAGCTAATCGACACACAGAGCCACTTCTCTCACATATGAAAAATAAATGATTGAAGGGTTATCCTGCATATGAACACGTCTGTATTTGCCGGTAACAACACTGCAGGTACAGATTTATTAGGAGTCGCACCTACTGGAAATATTCTTGCTAATAAATGCTGAAATATGTGTTTTTACTCATGCAAGGATAACACATGTAGAATTAAACATGGTTATAAATATAAAACAAAGCAACATCCTCATTTACTGTTCTTTCATACGCAAAGTCTGCATGCAGTCAGCTGAAAAATATTCACAGGTGATCCCGTGGATTTGCCAATGTTTTTACAGTAAGGGTTGTAAACGAATTATTTAGGCTGAATTTGAACAAACAAATGAAGTTGAATATTATTAAATCATTTAAATTCAGCACAGATAAATTGATTGCAACAGATCTGCAGACATCATTGTTTTCAGTGCGAGCTGGTTTTAGAGCAACCTCAGCGTTCTGACCTCTGAAACTTCGAGGATGATACACTGACGTCTCAGAAAGCTAAACTCTCCTTTGACCTTTTGGCCTGTAAGTTAAGCGATAAGCCTGTTTATGTGTACAAAACCTCAGCATTATGAAGCCGGCTCGAACCATCACTCACTATTATTATTATAGGTTAATCTGATTCAGCCTTCTTGACCACATCAATAGTGTGTAAAATGATGATTGAGTCCCATTCAAACACATCAGCGCTCAAACAAACAGGAGATTAAAGATGTGACACTCAAAGGGAGCTTTAATTTCCGCTTCAAAACACACAAGCACTTGGGTTTCTAAAGGCTGAGCATACATTAGATGCTGCTGGTCAGTGTTAAAGCTCTGATCCCTCCAGAAATGCGGGATAAAAGGACAGAAACGCATGCGAACGCTGCTTTGTGCTCTGATGTACGATTGACATGTTTGTTTGATGCCATATGAATTGCTGCTAAATGGATTTTTTAGCTCTGTTTTGGGAAAACGCTGGACTATCACGATCAGCTGAAGAGCTTCTGTGCTGTCCTACAGCAGAGTTCACTTTAAACACACATAACAAGAGCCACAAAGGATTATTGATGTTATCTTTATTATTATTGTGAATTAATATTTATTTTTATTATTGTTATCATCGTCAACAACACTATTATTAGTAGTAGTTGTAGCAGTGTTTCTTTTTATTATCAACATCATCATTATTATTTATGTATTTTATTATTATTATAAATTTTTATTTTCAGCATCATCATTATTATTATTATTTATTTATTTTATTATTTATTTTTATTATTATTAATTTTATTATTATTATTATTATTATTATTATTATAAATTTTTATTATCAACATCATCATTATTATTTATGTATTTTATTATTATTATTATTATTATTATTAATTTTTACTATCAACATCATCATTATTATTTATGTATTTTATTATTATTATTATTATTATTATTATTATTATTAATAATAATTTTTATTATCAACATCATCATTATTATTTATGTATTTTATTATTATTATTATTATTATTATTATTATTATTATTATTATTATTATTATTATTATTATTATTAATAATAATTTTTATTATCAACATCATCATTATTATTTATGTATTTTATTATTATTATTATTATTATAAATTTTTACTATCAACATCATCATTATTATTTATGTATTTTATTATTATTATTATTATTATTATTATTATTAATAATTTTTATTATTAACATCATCATTATTATTTATGTATTTTATTATTATTATTATTATTATTATTATTATTGTTAATAATTATTTTTATTATTAACATCATCATTATTATTTATGTATTTTATTATTATTATTTATTTTATTATTAATTTTATTATCAACATCATCATTATTTATGTATTTATTTTATTATTATTTGTTGTTGTTGCTATTGTTTATTATTATTATTAAATATTTTTATTATTATCATTGTCAACAACACCATTATTATAATTAGTAGTAGTAGTAGTATTATTTGTTCATCATTATTATTATTATTTATTATTATTATTATTATTATCAACATTCTTCTTCTACACACACACACACACACACACATCTGAGTTTATACACCACAGAAACTGCATAATAGCAAATAAGTGTATAATGAATGAAAAGTGTGTTTAGCATGAGTGTTTGCACACATGGTTTAGGAAATGCTAGCTAAACATCTCTCTCTCTCACACACACACACACACACACACACACACACATGCAGTGCTCAGATGAAAAGAGGCCGATATGAAAGGCTCCACAGTCAGAAGTTTGGCCAAGAAATGCAGCTACTTCAGCCGCCGCCGCAGCCACACGTCACGTCAAACAACATGCTGTTAGCATTAGCGCGCGCGAGTTTCACATGAGTTATTGAAGGCCATTTGTAAACACAGACATGAAAGCAAACAAGCTCTTGTGCTGCTGGCCTTGATCATCAAAGAGGATCGATCAAATCCAGCCTCCTCCCTATTGATTCACCAGCAAATGCATTCAGCATCACTCTCCAACTGACCAGTGTGTGTGTGTGTGTGTGTGTGTTTCAGTCCAACAAGGTGTCGGTGGTCCAGCAGGGCATGCATCCGCTGACGCCTCTGCTGCCGTATGAACACTTCAACCCCAGTCCCACACACATGCCCACAGACGGAGGACAGAAACCAGGTACAAAACACACACACGCACACACACACACACACACACAGATTCAGCTGAGAGCTAACAGTGAATCAGCAGATATCCCCTGAACTTTCTGCTGATTCACTTCTGATTCTGTGCTGATTCACTGGTGATTCACTTCTGATACACTTCTGTTCCTCTACTAATTCACTTCTGATTCACTGCTGATTTACTCCTTATTTTCTACTGATTCACTTCAAATTCTCTGCTGATTCACTTCTGATTGACTTCTGATTCTCTACTGTTTCCCTACTGATGATTCACTTCTGATTGACTTCTGATTCTCTACTGTTTCCCTACTGATGATTCACTTCTGATTTACTCCTGATTCTCTGCTGATTTCCTGGTAAATCTTTGCTGATTCACCCCTGATTCTCAACTGATTCACCACTAATTCGCTTGTAATTCGCTTGTGATTCTCTGTAGATTCACTTCTGATTCACTACTGACTCTCTACTGATTCACTTCTGATTTACTGCTGATTCACTTATGATTCACTGCCTATTCTCTGCTGATTCACTCCTTATTTTCTTCTGATTCACTTCTGATTCTCTACTGATCCTTTATTGTTTCTCTACTGCTGATTCGTTTCTGATTCACTCCTAATTCTCTGCTAATTTACTGGTCAATCTCTGCTGATTCACACTGATTCACTGCTGATTCTCTGCTGATTCACTCTTGATTCTCTTCTGTTGATAAACTTCTGATTCACTGCTGATTGCCTACAGTTTCTCTACTGTTGATTCATTGCTGATTTGCTTCTGTTTCACTCCTGATTCTCTGCTAATTTACTGGCAAATCTCTGCTGATTCACTCTTGATTCTCTACAGTTTCTCTACTGTTGATTCACTTCTGATTCTCTTCTAATTTACTGGCCAATCTCTGCTGATTCACACTTGATTCACTGCTTTTTCTTTGCTGATTCACTCTTGATTCTCCACAGTTTCTTTACTGTTGATTCATTTCTGATTCACTGCAGATTCACTTATGATTCACTCCTGATTTTCTACTGATTCACTTCTGATTCACTGCTGATTCACTCTTGATTCTCTACAGTTTCTCTACTGTTGATTCACTTCTGATTCTCTTCTAATTTACTGGCCAATCTCTGCTGATTCACACTTGATTCACTGCTTTTTCTTTGCTGATTCACTCTTGATTCTCCACAGTTTCTCTACTGTTGATTCATTTCTGATTCACTGCAGATTCACTTATGATTCACTCCTGATTTTCTACTGATTCACTTCTGATTCACTGCTGATTCACTCTTGATTCTCTACAGTTTCTCTACTGTTGATTCACTTCGGATTCACTCCTGATTCTCTGCTAATTTACTGGCCAATCTCTGCTGATTCACAATGATTCACTGCTGGTTCTTTGCTGATTCACTCTTGATTCTCTACAGTTTCTCTACTGTTGATTCATTTCTGATTCACTGCAGATTCACTTCTGATTCACTCCTGATTTTCTACTGATTCACTGCTGATTTGATCTATTGTAATGCATATTAAGTTCTATGTGAATGAATGAACACAGTAAGTCCACTGCACTTATTTTTTGATTGCTGTACCTAGAAGTTAAGCCCACTTAATAAACAGTGAGACTAAATATGGTCATTTATTTAGAGAAGTTCAGTTTTCAGAAGATGGCAGTGGTTGAATCTCGATCAGCAGTGACCCAACACACATTTATTAAATCTTCTGTAGTTAAACAACACAACAACACAAAGCAATATGCATCAGATATTATGTTTTTATTATTAATATTTTCCAACAATATTATTTAGCATTAATATTTTCAAACCAATTGTAATACAGCATCATTTATAATGCCATTAACATGTCTCCTGTGTAACAACAGTTCAGATATGTATGAAGTATTCCTGATCTTAATCTGCTGGACATATTAAAGACCCTGTTTAGGCATCAGTTTGGCCCAGAGACACTAGAGATGTCTGTGCTTTGCCACAGTCCTTCACACCTCTAGATTTTACACATTTGATGAGCAGATTGCTATCTCTTCATTTACAGAACGGCTTTTATTATCATCCCTTAATCTTGACTATATTTTAATACTGACAGCTCAGAGCAGGCTTTTCATTCTGACATTTGCAGCAGTGCTGGAGTGTGTGCTGAACGTTTGACCCTATGTCTGCGTCTGTGTGTGTGTGTGTTGGTGTTTTCTGGTCCAGTCATCTCAGACCTCTGATCAATTTCACTTCTGCATTCACATTCAGCTTTCGTCTTCAGTCTGCAGCGCTCTCAGTGTTTCGATGGAGGAAAAATAGGGTTTATTATTTAAGAGCTATTAGACCACAGTTTAAAGGCGACACAGTGGCTTAGTGGTTAGCACTGTGGCCTCACAGAAAGAAAGTTGCTGGTTTGAGTCCCGGCTGTGTCAGTTGGCGTTTCTGTGTGGAGTTTGCACCTTTGGGTGCTCTGGTTTTCCGGTTTATTAATGATAATAATAATAATAATATTGATAATAATAACTAATAATAATCATAATAATACCTAATAATAATAATAATAATAATAATAATAACTAATACTAATCATAATAATAATAATAATAACCAACCAAAGGAAAAACATTGTGTATTTGATAATTATTGATCAATTCTGTATTTTTATTTCAACAGTTTCTCACTCATCACTCTTCATTTACAGTCTGAAAATTCAACAGTCTTAATTTACTGCAGATTTGCTCACACGTCTGGAAGGTCATCCCCTCTCTCCTACTGTCAGGAGACTACAGAGTCTTTTATCGTTTGGTTTTGTCACAGAAATCACCGGTGTTCATTTCTCTGTTTATTTAAGTACATCAGCTTCACTCAGTGGGCGGAGCTAAACAGAAGTGGGTGTTTCTTCTGTGGAGGCGGAGTTTAGCCACACTTTATTTTACATCAGGGGTGCTGAAACTCGGTCCTGAAGGGCCGGTGTCCTGCATATTTGAGTTCCAATCCCTATAAAACACACCTGAACCAGCTAATCAAGCTGTCTAGGTGTACTAGAAACTTCCAGACAGGTGTGTTAAAGGAGGTTGGAGCTAAACTGTGCAAGACACCGGCCCTCGAGGACAGAGTATGGACACCCCTGTTTTACATGATAGCAGGGCTTAATTTGTGCCTCTGAAATCTGATCCGGCACCTCATTTTACTCATCCTCACACACACTCCCGCCCCACCCTTCACTTGCTGTCATAACTCCCCAATCCTCTTCACTTTCGTCGTCAACACCACTCCCTCCTCTGGTAACAGGCCGGATCTGTTACCCCTCTCTGTTCCGGGACCTCGCAATTTACAAATTAAGCACAGCATAATGGTCATTATTTACCTACTGCAGTGTGAAAAAGTAGGCGGAGCTAAATGGTGATGTAGAAGTTTGTTTGGATCTTCTGTGGAGGCGGGGTTTAGACTATTACAAATCAGTGGGCGGAGTTAATCAATGATGTAGAAGTGGGAAATTATCTTCTGTGGAGGAGTTTAGATACTATTAAATAATAATAATAATAATTAGTGGGTGGAGTTTAGACACTATTACATGAGAATCAGTGGGTGGAGTTTCAACACTTACATAATAATAATCAGTGGGCAGAGTTTAGACACTTGCATAATAATTAGTGGGTGGAGTTTAAACTTACATAATAATCAGTGGGTGGAGTTTAAACACTTGCATAAAAATAATCAGTGGGCAGAGTTTAGACATGCCTAATAATAATCAGTGGGTGGAGTTAAGACACTTGCATGATAATCAGTGGGTGGAGTTTAGACACTGTAACATGATAATCAGTGGGTGGAGTTAAGACACTTGCATAATAATGAGTGGGTGGAGTTTAGACACTGTAACATGATAATCAGTGGGTGGAGTTAAGACACTTGCATAATTAATCAGTGGTTGGAGTTTAAAGTCTTACATAATAATAATCAGTGGGTGGAGTTTAGACACTTGCATAATTAGTGGGTGGAGTTTAGACACTGTTACATGATAATCAGTGGGCGGAGTTAATCAGTGATGTTGAAGTGGGGAAATGATCTTCTGTGAAGGCGGAGTTTAGACACAGGGGCGGAGTGATGTAAAAGTGGCTTCAACATCAGTTGTTTTTAGAGTAATGAGAAAGTTTAACGTTCTGAAAGTTCCCCAATGGTTTTATTTCTGTACAAAGCCCTTGTAGATGTCAGAAGATCAAGGGAATGTTGATTTCTCAGTTCTCATGACCTCTTTAACTTAAATAACTCTCTGCTTCAGCAATGAGGAGCTCACCAGAAGAAAGAGAAACCGCAGTTGTTGTGTGTGTATAACAGTAGTGTTATTTTCAGATGTTTCTCATCTGCATCTCAAACTGGGCTCAGTATAATCTCACACTCATCTCCGGCTCCTACTGACTCATCTGGCTCTCGTTTTCATTTCTGTTCAGGCATTTCTGTAGACAAACATCTGTAGATGCTTAAAGGAATCGTGACTGAAAGTTTCCCCGAGATAAGAAACAGCAGCTTTGAGTCCTGACATATCGTGAAGACGGCGCACAAAAACACACACAAACAAAAACCAATGTCTCAATAAGGAATGCTTGGTGTGCGATGTATTGGCATAGAAGTTGTTGCGATAATATCATGTTGAGATCATTTTATGCCACTGATTATGTAATGATTATTTAACAGCATATTAATGCAGATAATATCCATAAACACTTAAAAATATGGATCATTCTTGAGTTAATTTAGGCTCTATAATTTGCTGTTAAAAAGGTAAATGTCCTATTATATATACTCACTATTAAATGTCCTGTTATATATACTCACTATTAAATGTCCTATTATATACATTATTAAATGTCCTATTAGGTGAATTCCCAATTATAAGCGTTGACAGCAGTGAGGTAGAATGTAAATGTCATTCTAAAATGGCCGTAACGTTACTTGTGAATTTGTAAATATATATTGCAACAGCTCAAATGATTGAGGTCATCTCCAGATATTGCACAATAAGTTGATATATTGATATTACTGCACAGAAACACCAACTGACCCAGCCGGGACTCGAACTAGTGATCTGAATGTCAAACGTTTTGATAAATCAGAAGTAGTGTGAGCACCTAATTAAACTATCTGTAAATATTGAACCACAATAAAAGATTTCTCAAGTACTTTGAGTTTCTTTCTCCTGTTGAACACGAAAGAAGACGTACTGAGGAATGCTGGGAAATACATCCATAGCATTGTTTGGTTTCTACTATGGGAGTCAGTGGCTGTTTTTCCAGCATTCTTCAGAGTATCTTCCTTTGTGTTCAACAGAAGAAAGAAACTCAAACAGGTTTGAACAAGTGCAGGAAATGATGACACAATTGACATTTTTGCCTGTGTTGTCCCTTTAAATGTCAAGTCTGAATAACTATGTTTGGCCCCTCTCCAATAAAATAGAACTCTGTCCTGTTTATAAAGGTTAAATGATGACATATCCAATAAGTGTGTGTGTGTGTGTGTGTGCGTGTGTGCGTGCGTGCGTGTGTTTGATGCACTTAACTGTAAATAGGGTGATCTTGGGTAACTCTTTATTTTGATGGGCCATTTGAGTATTAGTAGACTGTCTGCTTAATATTTGCTGATTCTGCTCCTTCAACACACATTTAACTGACTATAGGAAACTTTAGAAGAACATGTCAGCTTACATTAACCCTATCCCTAACCGTCTACTTCTAATCTAATGAGAGTTAGTTGGCATGTAGATGCAACTTAATTCAACATCAAAATAAAGTGTGTCCTGAACTTCATGCTATGGGTTTCTTCTATTAAACACTCTCAGAAATGAAGGTATGAGAGCCGTCACTGGGGTGGTACCGTTTGAAATGGTACACGTTTGTACTTGAAGGGTTTATATTGATACCTTAAGTATATATTAGTACCTAAACATTTTAAGAGGAACACTTTTGTACTGTATAGGTACTAATATGTACCCTTGAGGTATTAATATGGACCTTTAGGTACAATTGTTTACCTTTTGAAAAGGTACCACCTCAGTGACAGCTCGCGTATCTTTATTTCTGAGAGTGTAGGTTTAATAAATGTTACTGATGTTAAAAAACGAATAGTAAAAATCAGCCTATAGCTGTACTGTATGCAAATGATTGAAAAAAGTCATATCAGGGCATCCCTATTAGAAAATATATTGAGTATAGAAGTCATTAGCCAGGATGTGTTGCATTAAACTGCACTACACCTGCCAACGTCGGGATGTGGAAAAAAAAAAAGTTAAACAAGGAGGCAATATACGAGACACAAGAAAACTACAGATGATAGAATAGACTCTTCACATGTCTGGGTTTCTCAGTATGTAGTTGGTAAACTCAGAGAACAGTAGGAAGTGCAGTAAAGGTGAGAAGGGCAAACTATTGTTTCTGTCTTAATGATTTATCTTAACAGATGAGTTGATCAGCACAGACCTGGCAATGTGAGCCGACACAATCAATATGGGTAGTTTCAAGAGTTGACACTTGGATATTGTTTGACAATGGTAGCAGGTTTGGCATGCTGTCCCGGGAGAGAACCCTGAGCTCGGAGATAATTGAGCCCAGGGCTCCCGCCTGGTTGATTGACTGTGTAAGGAGGAGTTCGAGATCAGGTAGTTCTCGAGTGGTAAAGGGAGATGGGGTGGATTGGGGGTTTCTTCGACAAATGAAGATAAGGGAGTCATTATAGCTGGGCTACTTATAGTAAGTTTGAATGAATCTGATTGGCTTATTAATGATTGTAGATGAGAGACCTGCACCATCACGTGCTCCTCTCGAAATCAGTTTGTGAATCTTCACTTATCATGTGCACTTTAAAGTGCTGTCAGTGTGAATGCTCTTCTTCTGCACTATTCTCCGACATCTTGCAGTATAAATAGTATACGTGTGTGATTTTGGACAGAGCTTGATTATGAAGTGTGGGAATCTGTGTGTTTCTCTGTGTTTGACCTCTGACCTCCGGCCGGCTGATAGCAGGTTCCCATGTGAGTGATCATGTGTGGTTTTCCTGTGTGTGTTTTCCTGCAGGTGTTCACAGACATCAGACGCAGGAGATTTCGGGTTTCTACTCGCTGCCTCAGGGTCAGATCACGCCCTCCATGAACTGGTAAGAGTCTCAACACGTCAGAAAGCTCCCCTTTAAACACACACTTCAGACGAATGTCTAAACATGGCCGTCACTTCCCCTTGTCTGAGTTTCTTTCTGTGGTAACACTTTAATTTAAGCTGACGTAATTACACATGTTCTGTGCACTCGCTATTGTAGTGACAATTAATTATGCATAATTACATGGAAGTAAAGCTCACCCACATTCTAGCTTCAGCCATAGAGGAAGGACATGTGCTAATGTAATGTACTGAGCTACTGCTAATATTACACTGTAATTGTCAGCTTAGAATAAAGCGAAAACCTACTGAAGATTGGGGGAAAGTGTGTGTATATGTATATATGTGTGTGTGTGTGTGTTTTTTTTTTTCTTTCTTTTTTGTCTGATTTTGATAGACTTATTTGCTCGTGACTGGTTGGTTTGACCAGGGCTGGCCCTGTACATTCGGGGGCCCAAAGCTGAAACATTTTGGGGCCGTACTGTAATCTAATAGTAGAGTATAGCTATTGCGAACCGACCCACAATGATTGTATTGCTTATTAAATACAATCAATAAAACAAAAAAGCTTAAAGATCTGCTGAATACCTGTCTGACTGATTTGGACATTTGAAAACACCTCTGTTTTTATCAACTAGCAGCTTAAATGAAGAATTAAACAATCTTTAATACATTTTTTAAAGAGCCATTAGGGTGTGTGTAAATATCAAAACCTTTTATATATATATATATATAGTTTATTGATTTATAAACAAATCCTTCAGTTATGTCCATGAACAACTCAAAAATAATAGAATTGTTATAGAATAGTTTTTTCTTTTTGCTTTCGCCACTCATGAATGAATTGGTGTCACAATTCAAGTTAAAGCACAGGGCCAGACAGACGTGAGCATTAGTTGAAATGTCCCTTTATTGTATGCTGCTGAGTTTTTATTTATTTTGCTGTAAAATTGTGATATAAAGGGAATTGCAATTGTCTTTTCAATAGGAAACTGATTTCTAGTCACTGTTATGATTTTATTAAACTTTAAAATATTACTGAAGAGAGACCGGTGGAGAGCCACATATTTTTGGTGAAAGAGCCACACATGGCCCCTGAGCCGTACAGTAGGTTCCCTACCCCTGTTCTAGAGCAACTGCTGCCAAACTTTTAAGGTCCAAGAACCCTAACCTCAGCCTTGCTGTAAGGCAAGATCTACCAATAAGATAACATTTTATTTCCATTTCCAGCTTCAGACCTTTAATTGAACATTTTACCCATGTAAAAGCACAGTTTAACCTACTTTAAACTTTTTAATTGATGCAACCAACAAATTCTGGGAAGATGCACCTGAGAAAGATTGGGGGAGTCAAGACTGGTAAAATGATTTACAGTTGCACTTGACCTACTACATTACTATTTTATAAATGGGCTTTAATAAAATTCTACTACTATTAATAATAATAATAATGATAATGATAATAATAATAATATCTATGAGGGTCTACAACAATAATAACTCTTCTAAAACATTACAATATAATTCAGTAATTGTAATTATAGTTTTGTACAATATTTTGCAGCATCCATTTACAATGTTATACGAAGGAAATCTGCTTACAGCTGAATAATATTGTCACACACTGACTCTACTCTTCAGTACTATTCAGGACAGATAGTACTCGAACTGGAGCGCAGCAATTGTTCTGCCTTATTATAACCAGTGTACCAAAGTGAAGCAGAACGCAGAGACGCACACTAGATGTGTTTTTTGTTTGTTTTTTATCACTGAAAGTACAAATAATCCAGAAATAGCTGTTTCATCTGTTTGTTTTGTTAATTTACCAGAGTAAACACACACAAAGACCACAATCTGACTGACTTTGACTGATTTGCTGGAAACTGAAGCGGAGTGTGTGATTCAGGAGGCTGAGACAGGCAAAAACAGGGATAATGTGGAGCTTTTAAATGACTATTCTCAAGAAGAAATATAAATACAGCCTGTTTTAGAGAGAACTTGAGCTCTAATTAGTGTAATTATTCTGAATATTCACATTTTAATGTTTCTGAAAAACAACCCAAGGTTTATCCTGGAGATGTGAAATGTGCCTGCGCTTCTAGATTCACCCAGAAGCTGACAAGTCTTTCACAAACATAGATGAATTCATCATTATATGATTGTGTTATTATTCAATGCTTTCTCATTTCAGTTATTATTATAGAGGGTCTATATAGGAGACACGCAATGTACACACACACACACACACACACACTAATACGTCTATTCCTGGTGTAATTTTGGAGACTCTGAGATCATCCTCCATGTTCAGTGGTGTCCTGTATTGATCTTTACTCTACGTCAGGGCTGTAAAGGTGTCAGAAAGTTTATCCTGCTGCATCTGATGCTGCTACTGTGTCTTCAATGTACCGTGAACACCTCAGGGGTCGAAATCCACTAGGAAAAAACCTGTCGGCTTATTATCTGCATGTTGTGGGTGTTGTTTGTGGGACTCCCTAAGAGCTTTGACCAGTTGAAGCGCTGCCTGAGCTTCACCATGGGAAGCGCTGATGTAAGAAACCCAAATGTCAGCTGTAGTTTGAGTCTGGCGCGCAGACAGTGGCGTCTCCGCACGCTCCGTGTGTTTGCAGTGTTGTAAAAGCTCCTAACAGTGTCCCGACCCGCCCGCAGGCCCAATCAGCCTGTGTACCCCCTGCCCTCCTGCGGCTTCAGACAGCCCTTCTCCTCCGGCCTGCAGAGCGGCTCATCTTACCCCAGGTACAGTAGTGTGTTGATCTGACGCAGCCGGCTTCAGCATCTGTGTGTGTGTCCGCAGCCGGCTTCAGCTTCAGCTCCACTGGACGCATCTGTGCAGCTCAAACCCGCAGTTCACACACACACACACACACTGGATCATCCTGCTATGAGTGTTCAGCCTTCACACAGTCACAGAAAAGCTTCATTTACCTTCAGCCCACAGGGTCAGGGTCAGCCTGATTAATGTTGCCTATTTATTATATTTATATTATACACATCTCATCTCTCTGGAATTATAAGGTTTAATCTGCGTTCTGAAGGATTGTATTCCACATAGCAAACAGTCTGAGTGTGTAAGAGTTCGAGACCGTACATGTTCTGTAGATGCAAATGATCAACATTCTCCTAAAGTAGTAAACTGAGGTAAAAACATGGTAAATGCAGAGAGAAGCTTCTCATCCGCATGTTCTGCTTGGAATGATACGGTTCATTAAATGAGTGTTTCCCAGTGATGGGTTGCAGCTGGAAGGGCATCCGCTGCGTTAAAAACATGCTGGATAAATTGGCGGTTCATTCCGCTGTGGCGACCCTGGATTATTAAAGAGGCTAAGCTGAAAAGAAAATGAATGAATGAATGAAATGAATCATTACTTTTCCAGAAGTACAGTCAGGCTGCTCATTACCTGAATTAAACATAAAGCTCAGTGCTGGAACAGTATGGGGATGTTTGAGAAAGTATATAAGCAATATATAGTTTATCATAAAACTATAATGTTTCCCTGTGTAAAGGCTCTTTAAATGTGTGGAGGACCTCAAGGAACCGAACTGGTATTTATTTATTTGTATTTATTTATTTATTTTTATTTATTTATTTATTATGTATTTATTTATATATATTTTTTTATTTTTTTATTTTTATTTGTTTATTTATTTGTTTATATTTATTTATTTATATTTATTTATTTGTATTTATTTATTTATATTTATTTATTTATTTATTATTTATTTATTTATATATTTTTATTTTTTATTTTTTTATTTTTATTTGTTTATTTATTTTTATTTGTTTATTTATTTGTTTATATTTATTTATTTATATTTATTTTTTGTTTTTATTTATTTATTTTTATTTATTTGTTTTATTTTTATTTATATTTATTTATTTTTTAATTATTTATTTATATTTATTTATTTGTTTTTATTTATATTTATTTTATTTTTTATTTATTTATTTGTTTATTTATTTTCCTGAGCCATTCTTGGGTTAAAAGAGAGATCTGTGAGGGATGAACTGATTTACACCCTCTGTAGACTGATTTTAATATTTTTATTGATGTATTTATTGTTGATTTTGTCTGTGTGGCTGAATAAACAAATGTAAAGTGACACAAGAGGAGGAACTCTTCCACCTGTATTACCTCAGCTGAAGTTCATATAATCACTCATCATTTATAGAGGTTTTCTGCTTCTGCGTGTGTTTGTCCTCATGTTGAGGACGCTTTCAGTGCAGTTTGGCAATAGAACTCAGTAATGCTGGATCTAGAGCAGCGGCTGCACAGACGCTTTCTGCTTTGCTGCATTTATACTTCTGCATTTAGCCCACGATGATGAGGATGATGATGATGATGATGATGATGATGGTTTATTGAAGGGTTTTTCTTTAGGAGTCGAACCCAAAACATTGTTGTTGCCAGCACTGCACTTCAGTGTGTGTGTGTGTGTGTTTGTGAGTTAATAAGTTTGTGTGTGCGTGTTAGTGTGAGTGTTTGTTTGCATGTGTGAGTGTATGTGTGTGTGTGTGCTCTGACTCCACTAGAGCTTTAGTGTTGTGTGTGTGTGTGTGTGTGTGTGTGTGTGCTCTGACTCCACTAGAGCTTTAGTGTTTTGTGTGTGTGTGTGTGTGTGTGTGTGTGTGTTTGAGTCTCAGATCCGTCAGTTTTTCTTCTCTCTGCTTTTGTCAAATCCATGATCAAATCCTTCCTCTGGAGCCCAAAACCCGAATCACAAGAACAAACACACTGATCTTACAGCAGGAACACACGCAGGCTGTGTGTGCGCGTGTGTGTGTGAGATGTTTCTGTCAGATGTCAGCAGCCCGGGCACATCTTTGTTCAATTGGCCCCGTGTGGAGGGCTCAGATCCGGAGTGAGAGTGTGTGTGCGTGTGCGTGTGCGTGTGTGATTCTGCTCTCTCCGCTCCAGATGATCCGTCTGACTGATGGAGTGTGTTGAGTAGAAGAGGCTTGCAGCACCATCTGCTGGTCACACACACACACACACACACACACACTGCAGAGCTTTGTTAAAAGCACAGTTCACCCATAAATGTCCATTCTGTCCTCATTTCCTCCTCTTGTTACACCTGTATGAGTTTCTTTCTTCTGTTGAACACAAGGAAGATATTTTGAAGAATGCTGGAAACCTGTAACCATGACTTGTATTTGCTTTTGAAAGGTTTTCCTCTTTCTTCATGATATCTTCTCTTGTGTTCAGCAGAAGAAAGACGCTTGTGAATGTTTTAAACACTCGCAGGAGGTTATGCAGTGAGTAAATGTTCATTTTTGGGTGAACTGACCCTTTAATGGGGTGCAAACAGCAGCTTTCTGTCAGCGCAGTGCCTTTGTATTGAAACATTTACCATGGAGCCCTGTGTTTATGTTTGTGTCTCTTTCTTTCTCTCTCTCTGTGTGTGTGTGTGTGTGTGTGTGCAGGTTCTCTCACTCTCTGATGCTGCAGTCCGGCATGCACCCCACAGGAATCCCTCACCCCGCTATAGTGCCTCCTTCAGGAAAGCAGGAGCACGATCAGTTCGACAGGAGCATTTATAAGTAAGTCTCTGCCGTATCACACACACACACACACACACACACACACACACACACTCACACACACGCAATGAATTTCTTAGCTTAAACACCTTTATAAATGGGTTGTAGTGCCCAGAGCCCAGACCTGAACCTGCATGAAAGCCCTTCAGCTAAGGTTAAAGGCTGCCATTAAAGGGTCAGTTCACCCAAAAATGAACATGTACTCACCTTTTACTCTGCCTTAAGTGTTTCCAAACCTTTGAGTTTATTTCTTCTGTTGAACACTAAAGATAATTAGAACAAATCTGGAAACCTGTAACCATTGACTACAGTAGTAGGAAAAACAAATACTATGGAAGTCAATGGTTACAATGGTAATGGAATCAGAATCAGTTTTATTGCCAAGTGTGGACCAGTAGGAGATTCTGAAATGAGACGCAGATTCAGAGTTCCACATGAAGTTATTAATGAGCAAATACTATAAATATTAGGAGCGTAAACATTAGGTGAGCAGGTCACACTGTAACCCCGTGTCTGAACAACACGCTTCATGATGAGATACGCAGTGATGAGCAATTTGGCTGTTTACACCAGAGGAAACACGACAGAAATGTAAATCCAGCCATTCAGAAGCTCAGAATAGTGCACTCACTCATGAAATGGTCAGGTTTATAATCTAATGAATACATATTAACCCTCTTTAACATTATTAACTGTAGATGCTGAATCACTGATGTGTGTTTAGTTCTAGAGTTTATCTAGGGTTTGTTTTATTCTCCAGATCTGAGCTGAACTATCTGCTGCTGCTTTCACTATATGACAATAAATGTCATGTCAAACTCACATTATTAGCATTTAACACTGAATAAAGCACATGAGCTGTACCTGAGCTGATCATTGTCAGTTTTCTGTTCACCTGTGAGAAATTGAAACCGTCTCTAATATAATATGGAGAATATTCCTTCTATCAGGTGTCGTTGCTTTTATTTAGAACATGACTCAAATCAGCCTTTAAACTCAATCGTGAGACTCGCTCCTTGTAATACCTAGTTGAACCACTGGGTGTCAAACTGACACACTGCACCTTTAAGTGTTGCTACAAATTTGACCTTTTAGTAAATTGAATAAGGCTGTAACCATGTGCAAAGCGTGAATCCGTTCTGCATCCACTGCACATTTGGGAGTGTAAAACTGTTGTAAATCCATTAGCTGGAAAAAGAAGATCACTGTAAATAAACACACAGGCTATTTTAAAACATGTGTGTGTCTGGAATGAATGAGAAGACGACACCTGCGCTGCTTTTACTGCAGCATACTGTGGTGTAGTGTGTTTCACGGTGTTTTACCACGGTGTAGTGAAGTGTGTGTGTGTTCCTCTGTCCTCCAGCAAGTCTCATGCAGAGGCCAAGCGGGAGAAGGAGCCCAAGAAGCCGGTGATCAAGAAGCCTCTGAATGCGTTCATGCTGTACATGAAGGAGATGCGCGCTAAAGTGATCGCAGAGTGCACACTGAAGGAGAGCGCCGCCATCAACCAGATCCTGGGCCGCCGGGTGAGTCTGTGTGTGTGTGTGTGTGTGTGTGAGTCTGAGTTTGAGTCTGTGTGAGACAGTAGCACGATCTAACCTGTGTGTGTGCTGCAGTGGCACGCTCTGACCCGTGAGGAACAGGCCAAGTACTATGAGCTGGCCCGTAAGGAGCGGCAGCTGCACATGCAGCTCTACCCCAGCTGGTCGGCCCGTGACAACTACGTGAGTGCTTTGGTAATGAATACACAAATATACGGCACTGCTGATGTGTTTGATATCTGATAGATCTGTCCTGTGACCTCAGCTAATCACCTGTAATCACACAAATCAATCAATCAGTCAAACAATCAATCAGTCAATCAATCAAACACTCAAACAAACAATCAATCAATCAAACAAACACTCAAACAAACAATCAATCAATCAGTCAATCAATCAAACAAACACTCAAACAATCAATCAATCAAACAAACAAACAAACAAACAAACAAACAATCAAACAAACACTCAAACAAACAATCAATCAATCAAACACTCGAACAAACAATCAATCAATCAAACAAACACTCAAACAAACAATCAATCAATCAGTCAAACAAACAATCAATCAATCAATCAAACAATCAAACAATCAATCAAACAAACAAACAAACAAACAATCAATCAATCAGTCAAACAAACAATCAATCAATCAAACAAACAAACAAACAATCAATCAATCAATCAATCAAACAAACAATCAAACATACAATCAATCAATCAATCAGTCAAACAAACAATCAATCAAACAAACAATCAATCAATCAAACAAACAATCAAACAAACAATCAATCAATCAGTCAAACAAACAATCAATCAAACAAACAATCAATCAATCAATCAATCAAAAAAACATTCAAACAAACAATCGAACAAACAAACAAACAGACAGACAGACAGACAAACACTCAAACAAACACTCAAACAAACAATCAAACAAATAATCAAACAAACAAACAAACCATCAAACAGACAGACAATCAAATAAACAAACACTCAAACAAACAAACACTCAAACAAACAAACAAACAGACAGACAAACAAACAAACAAACAAACAAACAATCAAACAAATAATCAAACAAACAAACCATCAAACAAACAATCGAAAAAACAAACAAACACTCAATCAAACAAACAAACGAAAAAACAAACAAACAATCGAACAAACAAACAGACAAACAATCAAACAAACAAACAGACAGACAATCAAACAAACAAACAAACAAACAAACAAACAAACCAACAAACAAACAAACACTCAAACAAATAAACAGACAAACAATCAAACAAACAAACAGACAGACAGACAAACAAACAATCAAACAAACAAACCAACAAACAAACACTCAAACAAATAAACAGACAAACAATCAAACAAACAAACAGACAGACAGACAATCAATCAAACAAACAAACAAACCAACAAACAAACACTCAAACAAATAAACAGACAAACAATCAAACAAACAAACAGACAGACAGACAATCAAACAAACAAACAAACACTCAAACAAATAAACAGACAAACAAACAAACAGACAGACAATCAAACAAACAAACAAACACTCAAACAAACACTCAAACAAACACTCAAACAAACAAACAAATAAACAAACAAAAAATCGAACAAACAAACAAACAAACAGACAATGCATCATTCACTTGTTTTTTTCTTTTAAACCTGTTGATGAAGCTGCAGAGCCAAACTATACAGAGGAACAGAGAGAAGTCTGACGCTGAGAGTGAGGGCGGGGCTCAGCTCCTTGCTGTGGGTGATGTCAGCATGCTCATTAACTATGCACACAGTGATTGGCTGATAAGTCAGAGATTTTTGTGGTAATTATTGTAGAGCATGACAAATGTAGACTGAGACCAGAGATGGCGTCTAAAAGGGATGTTTTGCTTTGAATGGTTTAGACATTAATTCCATAGTTTTAATTCAGTTATTTTATATTCTTATATATTCTTTTCTTTTTTTTCATTATAAATCTTATTTAAATTCTGAAGTCTTTGAGTAACTCGGGCTTTTTCCAATGAGTATTTGACTATAAAGGGTTAATCATGCTGAGAATAATCCCCATTAATCACATTCAGAAGAAACCTTGGTTTTGACATTATATATATATATATATATATATATATATATATATATATATATATATATATATATATATATATATATATGTGTGTGTGTGTGTGTGTGCGTGTGTGCGTGTGTGTGTGTGTGTGTGTATTATATGGTCTTACATAATGCAGATGTAATACCAGGGTATCTGCTGAGTCTTTAAAGTCTTAAAAGGTCTTAAATCTCAAAAGATACATTTCTGGCCTCAGAAAGTCTCCTAAATCTACAGAAATATTGTGTTGTTGGTCTTTTACTCTTCATTTTTCTTTGTTGTGCTGCCCAATCTGGCCATGAACAGCCACACAATCACCAACAATCCCCATCTCAATGACACTATTAACATTTCATTTAAAAATAGCATGTGATTAATTTAACAGCAGCATGTTTAAACGTTTCCAGTTATTTATACTGAGGATACATGACCTGACCTGACCTGACCTGTGTTTTTATTTGGAAATTATTATGATAAGTTATAATCACTGTAGTTAGAATAATAATATATGACAGGTCAAGTGAAATCTTTTCCAATCGGGATATTCTAACAGAAATCCTCAGCGTTAGCCCTGTATAAGTCTAACATTTCATTCATAATGGACTTTAAAATGACTTACACTGAACTTGATGAGACCTGCAGAAACCCTGAATACACACCTAAATACTAAAACTATACAAAACAGGGCTGCACGGTGGCACTGTGGGTAGCTCAAAAGGTCTCTGGTTCAAGCCTCGGCTGGGTCAGTGTGTGTTTCTGTGTGGAGTTTGCATGTTCTCCCTGTGTTGGTGTGGGTTTCCTCCGGGTGCTCCGGTTTCCCCCACAGTCCAAACACATGCGCTATGGGGGAACTGGGTAATCTGTAGTGTGTGTGTGTGTGTGTGAATAAGTGTGTATGGGTTTTTCCCAGTTATGGGTTGCAGCTGGAAGGGCATCCACTGCGTTAAACATATGCTGGAATAGTTGGCGGTTCATTCTGCTGAGGCAACCCCTGATTAATAAAGGGACTAAGCTGAAAATGAATGAATGATTGAGCTACTAAATAATTTCGTCACAGCACACACACACACACACACACACACACTTAAATGATGTCCAAACTAACGCTTATTTTGGATGTAATTAATCATTGCCCATCACTAATGTTTATTATTATTATAACATTATATTGTGGGCTCATCAAAACTAAAGACTTATTCACTATTCATTCTTCATTTACATATTTAAAGAGAGCTTTTGAAGAATGTTCAGGTTGTATCTGCAGTGTTCATAACAGCAGTAAATGCTGGAGGACTGGCTTCTTATTGTAATAGTCGTGCACAGCTGTGAGCTGATGAGGCCTGATGGTGGAGTGTTCCTCATCACAGTGTGTGTGTGTGTGTGTGTGTGTGTGTGTGTGTGTTGTGATAGATCCTCTCAGGAGTGTGTGTGTGTTCTGTGTTCACGCTGGAGGCTGTGTGTTTCTCTTCATCGCTTGTTTTCCTTCAGTAAAGGCAGAATCTGAAGCGTTTCCTGCAGAGATATTAATACACTCACAGCTGACACACACACACACACGCACACGCACATGCTGACAGGAAACACAGCCCACAGACGTGTGTGTCGTTATGTGTGGGTCGCATAATATCACACATATTTACATGTACTGACACACACACACACATTGACATGCACAGTTACACATACTAATACAAACACACATACATGTACTTTCATATATCATGAAGCACACACACACACACACACACACACACACACACACATATTGATGCACATACATTTACTACTGACACGCACTAATAATCTAACTCGCACAATGATGCACACACACACACATATATCCTGGCACACACGCGTTATTACACTCACACACACACACACATTGATACACACAGCTACACACACTAATTCAAACACACACACACACACATACTGATACACACACAAAATATGGGGACATTTGGTCGCACTACTGTTAGGAATACACGGTACACACATACTGATACACACACACACACACATACTGATACAAACATATACTGGCAAACACGCACATACACACTCTGACACACAAATTCTGACATGCACGCGCACACACACCTCATGTTTTCTGTGAACTGTGGGGAGTTTCCATTGACTTCTATTGTGTGTGTGTGTGTGTGTGTGTGTGTGTGTGTGTGTGTGTGTATTCATCCTCTCTCTGGTCTCTCTCCACCACAGGGCAAAAAGAAGCGGAGGAAACGGGACAAGCAGCAGGACTCCAGCACAGGTGTGTGTGTGTGTGTGTGTGTTAATCTGCTGTGTTTGTGTGTGCATGTTTCTGTTTTTTTTTTGGCTGTGTGTGTTTCTCTGCTGGATGTGTGGTGTGTGTGTGTGTGTGTGTTAGTGCTGCTCTGCTGTGTTTGTGCCTGTTCATATGTGTGTGTGTGTGTGTGTGTGTGTGTGTGTACGCTTCTGTGCAGTTTGTGTCTGTGTTGATCTGCTGTGGGTGTGTGTGTGTGTGCATGCACTTCTGTGCTGTGTGTGTGTGCATGTGTCTGTGTGTGTATTAATGCTTCTCTAATTTGTGTGTGTGTGTGTGTGTGTGAGTCTGCGGTCTCTCTCTCTCTGTCTGTCCTTCACCTCTGCTCTTCTTCTGCTCTTCTTCTTCTGCATGCTGCTTGCGCTCAGAGCCTGGCTCTCCAAAGAAATGCCGCGCTCGCTTCGGCCTGAACCAACAGACGGACTGGTGCGGCCCCTGCAGGTGTGTAGACTAACAGCACTGCTCACACTCCCCTGTGTGTGTGTGTGTGTGTGGGTGTGTGTGTGTGTGCGCGCGCATTAAACACACTGCTGCACTGCTACTCTCTGACCCGCTCGTCCCATTCACACAGCGCTGGAGCAACACACACACACTCTTAACAACACACTCCTCCTGTAAAGTTCTACACTACAGCAGAGATCTCCTCTCCAACACACACACACCGTTACCGAAGCCTCTTCATTCAGCTCAGTCTCTAGACACCACCTATATTACCCTAGCAACCACTCAGAACACCATAGCACCCTTTATTATTCTGGTAACCATTTATAACACCATAGCAACCACTCGGAACACCTTACCAACTGCATAGCATCCAACTACAACACCTTAGCAACTACCTTACACCCATTCAGAATGCCATGGAAACACCCTAGCAACCACCGAGCAATCACTCAGAATACTCTTGCAAGCATATTTATTACCCTAGTAACCAGATATAAGGTCAGTGTTGTTCAGATGAACTATAAGACCTGTAATGCGGTTTAAACATTACAGTGGGTGAGGTATTAGGTATCAGTCATACAAACATCTTTACTGAAGCCTCTACTCGACAGTTGGTCTCGCGTGTCCACCATGTTTGTAGTTTGTTTACACTTTTCACCAGCGTTTGTAGTTCTAATCGAGTCACATCCTACATGCAATGTATTGTGGGTAATATCAGTGGTTAGAGTATAGACGCTTCTACACTTCCAGTTTAAACCATCCGGCACCATTCAACATACTATGATTTAGGACATACTAATTCTACCTTCAAATACTGTTTAGGATGGATAGTAGGGAAATTGGGACGCAGTAATTCTGTCCAGGGACTTCTGAATTCTTAATCCGAGCCTTCTGAATGAAGAACTGTTATATCAGCACGACTGCAGTTGTGTAGCAGCAGAACTCGTCATAATGTGTAATATTTCATGCATGCCAGGATCACCGCTCTCACTCTCTCATACACACTGTCCTAAAGCCACTCCTGTATGCTGAGTGTTTGGCCTGCGGCGTGCAGGAGTTACACTTATTACAGAGCCATACTCACAGGCTATTTCAGAGAGAGTATTCAGAGTAGCGGTGAACAACACAGAGAGCGCGTCACAGCCTGTCAATGATCAGAAACAACCCAATGAGAATAGAAAAGCATCTTCAGCTCAGTAAAGCAGGCGGAACAGTGCTGTTTACTGATGTTCTGTTGTTAAACTCAATATGAATCTACATTATCTGCTGTAAAAGGACCTTATGAAACTGAAAATAGTCACATCAATCTGTCACCGGGAGATTTCAGTGGCTGAACAACACTTCTGTGCATATAACCCATTCATAATAACCCAATCTACATCAGCTCTGCGTGACTGGAAGAGTTTAAAACTGAACATGACCTGTCTGACAGAAACACTTCAGCCATGGTGTCGAACTCACTCCAGTATTGATTCAGGAGTTGAACAGGTTTTGATTCAGCCTGACCGCTGTCACTCATGTCCACATGGATCTGCGTGAACGGCTGCAGACGGACAAATCTACATTTGCTGACAGACAGTTTGAGCTCCTGAGCAGAATTATGAGAGACGTCAGCCTGACAGTATTGACCTGTATGAACATGTGTTAGTCTTCTGCCTCCCCCAGAATAAAGAAACACAAATAAACACATTCAGATCATTTACTGTAATCAGTATTACTGGAGTGTGAAGAGACACAACAACACATGTGTCTGAACACCATCACCTACTGCAGCTTCAACTACTGAGGAAGAGTAATATAATGCCCACAGATACTCTCAATCAGACGTGTGTGTGTGTGTGTGTGCGTGTGTTAGTGACACACTAGTGGATCTCCAGCTCTCCTGACTGGGTTCTCTCTGTGGGGTTCAGATACTCAGGGCTGGGTGCTTTACTAACACTTCTGAATGCTCTGCTGCGTGTGTGTGTGTGTGTGTGTGTGTGTGTGTGAGGATAAACACAGCTTGATCTTGACTTCTGGATGATCTGCTCTTCCATTAGTGTGTATTCCACTTCATCTGTTGACCTCGGTAGTGTCAGCGCTCACTGAGAGCCAGCAGCTCTTAAACACCACCCTTTACACGTGTGTTCCTCTATATATTCCTAATCCACACTGTTATTCTCATCTATACTGCAGTCATGTACACTGATCTGATCTTTACCATCTTATTTCCACCTAAACTGCAACGACACACACCAAACTCACCACCATTTTCACAATCTGATGTGTGTTTAGACTGACTGTAGACTCAGTAATGTCTACATGCTGATTACACACATCAACCTTTACTCTTTTATTGATATCTATATTGATTACACACACTAAACTGTACCGGTTTATTAGTATCTACAGTGTATTCTGATTGTATTGTTATCTATATCCAGGGCCGTGTGTTATCTCCATCTGTATTTTGAGCAGGTTTTGTGCAGATCTATAATCTGATAACAGTTTTCTTCTCATCTATAATATGAAGCCTACATCATCACATGTTATTGACATTAATGCAGCAGTCACACACTGAAGACTCTTGCCGTACCCTTTTCTCTGTGTCTGATTTACAGAAACTCCAGTGCTTTAAAGGAAGAGTTGACCCAGATCTTAAAACTCTCGTCATTTATTTCAAACCTTTGAGTTTCTCTCTTCTGTTGAACACTAAAGAAAGCTGAAAACTTCCTCTTTCTTCAGCTTAGTCCCTTTATTAATCAGGGGTCACCACAGCGGAATGAACCGCCAACTATTCCAGCATTTGTTTAACACAGCGGATGCTCTTCCAGCTGTAAGGCAGTACTGGAAAACATCCAGACACACACACACACTCATACACTACAGACAGTTTAGTTGATCAGTTCCCCTATAGCGCATGTGTTTGGACTGTGGGGGAAACCGGAGCACCCGGAGGAAACCCACACCAACACGGGGAGAACATGCAAACTCCACACAGAAACACCAACTGACCCAGCCGGGACTCAAACCAGCGACCTTCTTACTGTGAGGCCACAGTGCTAACCACTGTGAGCAACAAAACTTGTAACCATTAATAACTTCCATAGTATGTTTTTCCTGCTATTATTTACCGATTTCAGCATTCTTCAAAGTATCTTCCTGTAGTGTTCAACAGAAGAAACTCAGAGTAGTTTAAATCACTGGAGTGAGTAAATGTTCAGTCTTGTTGAACTCGCCGTATATAAAGTCTCTAAGCGAGCGGTTCGTACTCCAGAAGCGATGCGGTGTGAATACCGCAGGCATGTCTGTTTTAATATTGTCATTGTTGTGAGTTCATCTTTGTGACGTTTCGCATCCACGCTTTATTCACAGATAACTCTCTTGACTGTTCCTAGGAGGAAAAAGAAGTGCATTCGCTACCTCCAGAGAGGGCGCTGCTCCAGCCCACATTCTTCCGATGGAAGTGCTATAGACTCCCCCCCTTCACCTGTCTATCACCTGACAAACCCCGCCTCCCCCTCACGATGCCCCGCCTCCAGCCCATCCTCCCCCACCAGCAGTCCCCACCCACATGGCAAACGCCCCGCCCCTCCGGCCAGACTCTTGCTGGACTTCAGCAGAATTAAAACGGAGAGTGCGATTCGTCCTCAGTGAGACTCCTCCCCCTCCTCAAGCCCCGCCTCCTAACACCAGCATCTCATGGAGCGTCCTTTCGGAAGTGGCAGCATTTCATTTACACACAGCTGAATCTCACAGAGCGCTCCTACTCTTTCCATTTCATTTTAATCAAGCACGGTTTGCTGCTAACACAAGTCTGGGAAGAGTTTCTGAGCTGATTACTGATTACTGTAATGCCAGATCTCAGAATTATTAAGATTCCCATCAGAGCGTCAAAAGTACATCCAAAAATAGTGGAAGATTGTGCCAATAAAAGTAAATAATGGTGTAGAGCGAAGAAGAGAACGTTACCATTCAGAGTGTTTGACCTAGAGGCTTTATTCTGAATGTGTCAAATTAATTTCAGGAACACTTTACCTGAAGAGGTGTTCATAAGACTGTCATGACACATGATATGAATGCTTTATGCATGCTTCTGACTGCTGTCATTAAGTGCCATTAGCTCAGTTGGGTCATTTTAAATGGTTTAATTATAAACTCATTTGGAGAGGATCAGGTGCTCATGATTGATCACAGCTGGTCCTGCATTATACAATTCATGATTAGTTGATTCCTAAGCCACTATAAACACCCTCAGTTCCACATCACAGCCATCTTTGTTTTGAAGAATCCCCCCTTCCACCCCTACTCCTCCTCCTTTCCTAGATGGGTGGCACGGTGGTCCAGTGGTTAGCACTGTTGCCTCACAGCAAGAACGTCACTGGTTCTAGTCTTTACCAAGCCAGCAGACGTTTCTGTGCGGAGTTTACACGTTCTCCCGGTGCTCACGTGGGTTTCCCCCCGGTTTCCTCCCACCATCCTAAAACATGCAACTTAAGTTAATTGGCTAATCCAAATCAGCACCATAGACATGCTCCTAGTATGTAGTTATCTCTTAAGAGCAATCACTATCTGTTCATTAGCCACTACAGCAGGGGAGTTCTCCAGATCTACCTGAGCTCAAACTCCCCTCTCACCTTGCAAACAGGAGGGAGCCCCGGGCTCGAGGATCTTATGAGCTCAGGGCTCTCTCCCGGGACAGCATGCACAGCTTTATCAATCATCAGCTCAGTGTGAACTCTTGAAATGCAAAGATGACATTGAGATGTCTTGGTAATGTCAAGTTGTGATAAAGACATAACCTGTGGTAAACATGACTGTCATGAGGCTGTTATAACTGTCATGGATATACTTCTGCTCACTTTTTCAGTGCAACAAAATTCATTAGAGTGTACCAGTGTTTAGGTCAAGAAAAGTATTAATGATGGTGTGTATGGTCCTAGACACAATTATCATGATTATGACAGGTTATGTTGTCTTAATGTCAAGTCGTCATGAAGACATTCCAAACAAAGCCATCTTTACATTTAGTGACATAACTGAGCTAATGACACTTAATAACAACTGTCATAAGCATGCATAACATCTCCATGATGATGTGTCATGCTTATACACATGCTATGACAATCTTAAAATGAAAGCCTTTCTCTGATTGAGTGGGAGCTGTGTGTGAGATTCAGCCAGTGTGTGTGTGTGTGTGTTTGTGCGTCATGCTGAAGATGATCGTTCATTTCAATGCCATTTCCCACTTCACTGAAGTGTCAGTTCTCATCATAACTCTTGTACAACCAAATGTGTTGTAAAACTGTCTTTTATAGATATGAAAGTCCATAAAGAACTCAACTTTTATATGTTTTTATGTACAAAAAGAGAAAAAACACAGAAAAAAAAAACATTCCTTTTCATACAAGTGCCATTTTTATTAGTGTGTGTTGTGTAGGTCTGCAGTAGTGTGCTCCAGCCAAACGTGCTCATCATGATGCTCTCAAATAAACTGTGTGTGTGTGTGTGTGTTCAGTGTTTGCTCAGGTCTGTTCATCGTCAACTCATCTGGAACCCACCGGCTTCAACATCACCACACACACACACACTCTCTCACATCACTCTGTCTTTTGCTTTTGATGTAACAATACTCGTTGTCTAGATTTCTGATTAAAGTATTCTGAAAGATCTGCCTGAAGGAGCTGCTGAGTGTTCCTGTGCTTCTTCTGCAGCCGCTGCCTTTACAGCTGCACTTTTACAATAACTGGGTTGCCAGATTGAGGTCAACACGCTTTGAGAATTGAATATTTCATCAATTGTTCGAGGTCTTCCTACAAGATCTGGCAACTTTACAAAGATGAACCAAAGGGGATTTTTCATAACAACGCTCATTACAGGAGTTTACTGAGAGGAATATAACAGGAGACTCTCTGTAAATACTGTAGTGCTGGCAGCAGGTGTGGTAAAGTGTCCCTCTTCAGCTTTTCAGATATCTTATTTAATATAGATCAGTGTTTTTAACCTGTGGTGCTGCCCCCACTGAGCCCGGCCGGTACTGCAGGGGATCATCGGTTATTAAAGTCATCATAAAACGAAAGTTGAGATGTTCATTTTTCCAAACTGGTCAAGTCTGCTTGGTGTCCACCTCCTGCTTCTGCAAATCAGCTTCAGCGGACGAGGACTCAGATACTGTATAATATACTGTACTGATACTCTACTGTATACATCTGCTGAGAGGAAGAGCTGAAATTCACACTGGGCCAATCACAGCGGACTGAATAATCGGACCAATCACAGCAGACTTGACAATCTACCCACTCACAGCAGACTGAAAAATCTGACCAACCAAAGCAGACTAATCTGTCTAACCAATCACAATCACAGCAGACTGAGCCCTCCGACCAATCACAGCAGATTAAACTGTCTAACCAATCACAATCACAGCAGACTGAGCCATCTGACCAATCACAGCAGATTAAACTGTCTAACCAATCACAATCACAGCAGACTAAACTGTCTAACTAATCACAATCACAGCAGACTGAGCCCTCCAACCAATCACAGCAGACTAAACTGTCTAACCAGTCACAATCACAGCAGACTGAGCCATCTGACCAATCACAGCAGACTAAACTGTCTAACTAATCACAATCACAGCAGACTAAACTGTCTAACTAATCACAATCACAGCAGACTGAGCCCTCCAACCAATCACAGCAGACTAAACTGTCTAACCAGTCACAATCACAGCAGACTGAGCCATCTGACCAATCACAGCAGACTAAACTGTCTAACTAATCACAATCACAGCAGACTGAGCCCTCCAACCAATCACAGCAGACTAAACTGTCTAACCAGTCACAATCACAGCAGACTGAGCCATCTGACCAATCACAGCAGACTAAACTGTCTAACCAGTCACAATCACAGCAGACTGAGCCCTCCGACCAATCACAGCAGACTAAACTGTCTAACCAGTCACAATCACAGCAGACTGAGCCATCTGACCAATCACAGCAGACTAAACTGTCTAACCAGTCACAATCACAGCAGACTGAGCCCTCCGACCAATCACAGCAGATTAAACTGTCTAACTAATCACAATCACAGCAGACTGAACCATCTGACCAATCACAGCAGACTGAGCCCACTGAAGTGTCTGACAGCAGACTTCTCAATTTGACTAACCAATCACAGCCGGCTGAACTGTGACCAATGATAAAACTTAAAGCCAGAAAAATGAAGACCTGTTCCAAACGCATGATGACCGCTGTGTGCACGAAAGCCTGTTGTGGGAAATCAATAACTGAACTCTGTCACTAACAGAAGAGAGAAGAGGAAGTAGATGATCACGACGACTTAGAGGAGAACTGTCCTTCAACCACAGAGACAAACTTACAGCTACTGTAAAATAAAAGACTTCAATCACAAACACAACACCATTTACACACACACACACACACACACACACACACACACACACACACACACACAGAGAGAGAGATGACAAATCCCACAATAATCAGCTTTTATTCAGTTTTGGAATTAAAATATGTATAATCCTAGGAGCAGAAGTGTGGAGGAGTTTCCTAAACAGAGAGAACAGAGGAGGAGAAACACACTCACACACACTCACTTCTGTTCACAACACAGGATGCAGACAGCGCCACCTTCAGCCTCAAACTAAACTAAACAACAGAATCTGTCTTAAGCTGCTCGGCTCGACTCAAGAAAGAAAAACAATATTAATAATAATAAATCCTCCGTCAGCTCCGGTAAAAATAACCGCCGTGGACACAGGAGCGCTTTCTCCACGTGGGAGAGGAAATAAAACCAGCGTTTACACCACACGAGCGAGGGAAATGGTCATGCTAAACACAGGGGGGATTTGACTATGTTTATTGTGTTAGATGGGGAGGAATATGAACAAAGCAGTGCAGTTTATCTCAACCTTTCTTTCTTACAACAATCCGTAGTGTTAAAGTGCGTCGGGGTCTTCACTTCTCTTCACACCACTGGTTCTCCTTGCGTACCTGCAATAAACACAGCACTGTGGTCAATCTGAACACACACACACACACACACACACACACAGGAAATGAGCGCTCTGCTTACCTGCGCTTCCTCTTCCTCTGTGAAATCATTTTTGATATTGAAAGTCTTTCTGATCTCCTCGGGGGTTTTGCCTTTGATCATGTTTGCAACCGTCTTGCAAGTAACATCGAGCAAACCTTTGATGTCCAAGTAATTTGCAGCCTAAACAAAGGGAAGGGAGATGAAAGTGAGCGTGATCACGCCATTACACACACACACACACACTCGTGTCTGATTATCAAGCGTCGCGGCTGCAGTCTCTCAGACCGGAAAGAGACTCCATTCACAACTCATTCTAACGGAGCTCAAAGCAGGAGAGGACCTGATTGAAAACACATCAAACGGCCGGTGAGAAGCGTGTGCTGAATGATGTGTGATGTCTATGGTAATACATGAAGCGGTTTAATGTCAGAGTACATTCAAAATAAAAACACTCAGCATGTCCTGTGTGTGTTTTCACATGTGATCTGACCATTACAAGACCTCCTGAACCGCAGGAAACCCAGTTCTGTTCACGTTATGTTATTGAGAGAGAAATGGAGAAGCTGATAGGAGCATGACGACATCGTGCTCATTAACTATGCACACAGTGATAGGCTGATGGGGAGTGGGAGGAGTCTCTGACAGATATAAGGTGTAATGTTATGCAGACTGAGTGAAGAACTGCATCCTATAAGAGTTTGTTCTTGTATTTAATGTTACAGATATTAAATAAAGGTTTACTTTTCAGTGTTACAATCTTTAAAAATAATTAAAACAAACACATTTCAAATACTTTTTTCAAAATATATCAAAATTGGCTAATTAAATTCATATATATTGGTAAAACAGATGTTCATTTGTGTGTGTGTCTATACCAGAGATGCCCAAACTAGAGCCCGTGGGCTAAAGTTGGGCCATGGTAATCTTTGATCCCATCTGAGAAGAGAGGGAGAATGATGGAGGGGTAGAGATGGTCATTTTAATTGTAATGTCATCTTTAATTTGTTTGTTTTATTGTTAAGCTACACAAAATGAACTGAAATTAAATGTTTAAGTTTAAATGCTGTAATTTAGTTTAGAACAGGGCTCGGGAAGCACATGTGGCTCTTTGACCAAAAATACATGGCTCTGCAGCTGTTTTCCTTCAATAATATTTCAGCTTTTAAACTAGAACTGTTACTAGAAATCAGTTTCCTATTGAAAATACAATTACAATTCTCTTTAAATTGTATTTTCTACAGCAAAATGAATAGGAACTTGGTAAGGGCAAGTTATATTTCTATGGTAATGTACATTTCTATTGTAACCTCACACATGTAAATTCAAACATTTATGAGTGTCAATAGCAAAAAGAAAACAAAACCTGTAAATTGTCCTCTTTATACATTTTGATGCGTCATATATGTTTATTTTTGAGTTGTGCATGGACATAAATAATAGTTTTGTTTAAAAATAACAGACTTGTTATACACACACACTCTTTAAAAAACGCATTTGATAAAAAAAAATTAAAATAAAAAATTTGGAAATGGCTCTTAGCTGAAAAAATGTTCCTGACCCCTGGTTTAGAATGTACATACAGTCACCTGATGGATAGAGGACAATGCAGAGAGTTTAGTGAGCAAATCAAGGCAGATTCTGCTTGACTAGTGTATTCAGCACTGAACTCCACTGTGCTATAAACGTGATTGTTTTTATTGCAGTTGGTGTTCATTAAAGGGTTATACTGCATTAGGTAATACCATTTAAAGCAATGTGTTCTATTTATTTCTAAATAGCATTAAATAAAATAGTTTTATCTTCAGCCCACATCGATATTTGGCTTTTTGGCCCTTCATATGAAAAGGTCTGAGCACCTCTAGTCTATACGGTGATGTTTTACAACCATTTAACTCTGATGAACCTTTAGGACACATTGATAAGAGTCTAACTCTTCGTGTTGGATAATGAAAGTGTTGGTGTTATCAACTCCACGTGATCTATTGCATCATAACTGTACTTTAGTCTCCATGTTAAAACTGTAAAATGGAACAAAGTGTCTAGACCTAACAGGAGACCTAACAAGTTATCTAGAACTTCATTAGTCAATGCATGAAGTATGCATTTGTTCTGGTACACCGATAAGATTTTTTTTGTCGCCACGCAGTAGGTAGTGTTTTCGCCTCAGCAAGAAGGTCGCAGGTTCAAGCCTCAGCTGGGTCAGTTGGCGTTTCTGTGTGGAGTTTGCATGTTCTCCCCACGTGCAACCACACATGCCTACAGACATATTTTGCCAAAAAAGCAAAACGAAAGAATATTGCTGGTCAGTTTGACACAGACAAGTTGATGCCAAACCAGCGCTGATGCTGATCGCCACTGTGCTGCGTCCGCATCATAAACACTTTTGTTCATTTGCACAATTGGAGAAAGAAGCCGCAAATCATTCTGAAATGTGCTCTGCTTTGGAAACAAGCTGGACACAAGTCAGAGCGTTGGTCAGAGCGTTGGGATGATTTGGTGTACAACCAACAAACCAACCTTTATTTCCACTTGGAGAATTACAATTATTAATAGTTCTTATAAAATATCCATTTTTAAAGCAGCCTATGTAATCAACAAATCAAACTAATCCAAAGATCTTCTTGATTTCTGCATAAATCTTCAGAGTTTCTCCAAAACTCAGGCTTTCATTTTATAGCTTATAAAACATGTATGCAAATTAATGCAATATCATACATAAGCAACTGACTTGTTATATGCTATAGTAGCCTATACTTTGCTAAAAGTACTTGTAATTGTCTTTCGTCACACGCAGCGCACGCACATAAACCACGAGTGAGAGAGTTTAAATTAAATAATTTCATATTAATCTGACCAGTTAATATTCGGTTAACGAGCGGCGGTTGTTGATTGGCAAAATTAACCGAAATGAGCATCCCTGCTTCAAACAAAATGGAAGAATCTATTTCTTTGTTTTCGATTGAGAGCAAAAATTGAGTGTCAAAGCTCCAAACGCAATAGACCAATGGTAGCTCAAAGGGGTTTCAGAGTAAAGGCACAATCTCCCCCAAAAGCTTGCTTTGGTGAGCGGTTTCACACTGCAGAAACCAGATCAAAAACCACTAGACTCAGTTCTTAATGAAAAACCATTTCACTTCTCTTTCCAATACGAAGTGCACCAGGGCCTTAATGTGTCTCTGTTATCCACTTCTGATTGGACTGACGAAATGAATCTCAATACAAAGTGCAAACAGGACCTTAGAGCACACGTTTGAGTCCTCCACTTTTAACACTGACACACATAATCGTAAAGATTTTCTCCTAAATCAGATCTGGCTTTAACCTTGAGATGCTTTGTGAATGTGATGGTTCTGCATTGTGTATAAGCAGTGAGTTCTACAGACCAGAATGAGTTCGAAGAGCGTGCCCTGGTCTACTTTGAGGAACTCCTGGTCCCACACGGGGATGTCGTCCGTTCTCTTCTCTTTATTCTCGTCGTCTTCAGGAGGAGGAGGATCGTCTTTATGGTGTGTGCACCACTGAATCACCTGTCAACACAGAACACACACCGCAGGATGAATGTGTGTATACATCAGACACCATGACTCTTACTTTCATTACTAATAGAGAGCTGGCTGAGTGTTTAATGAGAGACTTTGAAAATCTACACAACATGTAAAACATAAACACTTCAATTTACTGCAAGAATTATACGAGAAATTTCAATAACCATCATATATTTAAAAGACGTGTAAGGCTGCATTAATTTGATCACAACTGTAATATTGTGCTCCAAGGCTGAACTCAACTTCATTTTTCCAGTGCTCAGTTGTAAATGTATTGAGTTTGAGTTGAATCTGCTAATTAAAGAGAGACTGTGAAGATGTTCATAATATTCATAAATGCAGCCTTGCTTCCTTAATGCCAAATATATGGTCAGTGTATTGCAAAAAAGAAAACGCGTGCATACATACAATGCTCTAAATATAGTGCAGAAGCCTTATAACTGAGGAGCACACAGACAAACAGCACAGTAAAGATCTTTCCATGCCTCAGTATTAATCAGATAACCTCTGACCTCTGAATATCCCACCACAATCAACAGATTGGGGTAAAGATGGTTTTACATTCGCACATTCAGACTTTCATCTTCACATATTTCCTGAAAAGCATTGTTTGCTAATTCAGAATAGTGAACTTATACTATCAGCCAATGACTATCAAAGTACAACAGTGTTCATTCAATTAAATAGTGCTAATGTTGTTTTGAAGTCATAGTTCATGCATTTTCAGAATCAATATTGAAATTAGCGTGATAAACAACAGACAGTGGGTCGTAACAGTACTTCATTTTAATTAATCTGTATAAATAAATTCTGCTTTAGTCTTATATTAGACGGCAAAGTCTGAATGTGTGAATATAAAATCATCTGAAAATTAAACAGTCTGACCTTCTTCAAGATGGCGGCGTTTACATTGGGCAGAGGAACTGGATCATCATCTCCTTCATCATCCATCCCCAGATCTGAGCACAACAGAGAGCGTTATTACACCATACAGCAGCATATACTGATCATACGTCTCATATTATATGTGTATATACACACACACACACACACGATTAGGGCAGCTGCACTGTACTGGAAGGGTCTGGCATTTCCATATTTTTAGTTTTGCTGCTATATATATATATATATATATATATATATATATATATATATATATATATATATATATATATATATATATATATATATATATATATATTCAGGTATGAATTCAAGTTCATCACATGACATAAATAGTTTTATTTGGAAATATTAAATTGATTAAAATGTTTTAGTTGGAAAGAGAAATATAATAGATTACAAGCATAGATGAAACACCACGCTCTAGGGTTTTTTGGTTATCACAACAGTATACAGGTATAAAATTTATATAATCAAATGCAAAATAAAACTGTCATCATCATTACATAAAAATTCAATAAAACAAATATTCCTTGAAGTCAGAAACAAGAAGCTGCACTGTTTGAAAATGCACTAAACGCTTTTGAAACGATCACACAGTCACACACACAAGTTGGTTTTACATTAACTTTCAGACTCTGGTGTTCAATAAAACACCAAAGCAGAATTTAAAATGGCGAATACAGATTAATTAGAGTGATGTGCTGTTATGAGCACACAGTGACATGATTTCTTCTTTGAATATTGGGCCTGATACTGCATGCAAGTACGACTTCACAACAACATCAGCACTATTTAATTGACTGTCAACAATGTTGTACTTTGATAATCACTGGCTGATAAGATGATTTCACTGCTTAGCATTAGCAAAGAAAACTTCTGAAATTATATATTAATAGGTTAAAGTCTGAACGTGTGTATAATATAAACCAAATTTATCCCAGTATTGTATGGAAATTATGTATTGTGCATCTCTCTCTCTCATATATATATATATATATATATATATATATAAATAATCAATAGTTGCTTCATTGGCATGACAAGTTACAATTTATAAAGTTTACACAAAAATAATAGAACATACAAATATAGTAAAAACACAGTAAATAGAAGTAGTAGCAGTAAAAAAAAGATATATACCTATAATAAAACATTTAAATAATATATCATATCATTCACATAGATCATAATATTCATTAATATCTATAAAAATAATAATAGAGCAGAATACGCTGTACATTTAACATTTTAGAATAAACTCTAATAAAAACAATAATAATCAGAATATTTACAATGATTCAATTATAATCATCTAGATGTCTGTGCATGTGTTTGTAAGCGCATCACTGATGTTTTTATTGGTCTGCTCTCTCTTTTTGTGACAGACATTAATGTATTGTGCCGCTAAAAGGACAGTTTTCCCCCTAGTAAATATTGCAGTTGTGTTTTATTGTCTAACTCAGTGAATTGTGGGTAAATGCTCGGTAGTTTGGGGTAGAATATTTCTCGGATGTGCTGATATATATAAATATGTGTGTGTGCATTTGTCATAAATGCATAATTATACATATCATAAAGCTACTACATCTACCATACACACAACAAACAGCACATGTTAACCTCAGACATTGACCTGACATGACAACAGGGATTTCCCTCACCCTCTAGCATGGTCTTGATGGTCACAGACTGCTTGGCGATCTCAACATCCACCTCGAACATCTCTCCATCAGAGCTCTGCAGTTTAATGGTCGGCATCTGTATGAGAAACACAGTGTATTATAGATCACACACATTAATATGAGAGTCAGTCATGAGCTAAAACAGCAGTGTTAGCTTATATTGACCAGCTAGAGTTCAACACATCAACAACTGGCGATCACAAGTGAAAGAAAAAGACAGAGAAAACCGCCTCGCGCTTTAGAGACGCAAGATTTCCTGATTTACAAATCTCCAACGCGCACACATGGATATTTAATTATACAAATAACAAAAACCTAACACTAAAGGCTTCAAAACAGCTTTGAGATTATAGAGAAAACAGCAGAAGATGAGTAAAACCAGCGGTTTGTGATGCTAGGCTAGCGTTAGCCGCGCGGATGCAGGCCTCGCATAGCAACCGCTGTTTTCATCCCGACCAGCGCTCAAACAGCGTTACTTCACATAACAGCACACATGTTATTACAGTACAAAACACTGCAGATTAATGCGGTATACTGTGTGCTGGTCTTACCGTGTCTGGGAGCGCGATCAAACTGTGAGTCTGAGCGTCAACAAGGCCTGAATGAGTCTGAGCTCAGCGTGAGTGGCTGATGACCGCGCATGCGCAGAGTCAGCAGAGGGATACAGCTGCGGCCGGAAGTTAACGATAATTATTTATTAAATTATCCATTAATTTTTATTTTTTAGGCACCTACCGCTACCCTAAACCTAAACCCAACCATCAGAGTAATGTAAAAACACTAATTATACCGAGTATTATTAAATATTTTCATTAAATTACCTATTAAATTGTATTTCATAACGTCTACTCCCACTCTAACCCTAAACCCAACCCTCACAGTAATAAAAAATATTAATCATTGCTGTACAGTGTTACAACAGTTATGCTAATGATGTCCGCAGCTGTATCCCTTCTAGACTTGACCACAGCATAGCGCTGGACCAGCTCATCAAATACTTCAGCGTCACTTTCATTTTACTTTCGGTTTCACCCAAAGGCCTGCAGCTTTAATTTAGCACTGAAGAATGTATTCAAGTTAAAATAGCCCGGTAGAAATGTAAACGAGAGGGAGTTGCTGTTTTCATCGTGCTGAATCATCCTGCGAGTAAAGTACAAGTCAGACATCTGTCGGACACACATGATGCAGGCCAGTTCATCTGTAACACCGTGTGGAGTTCGAGTAAAACATGGAGAGATGGAAAACAAAACATTCAAACATTAGTCAAAAGCATCTTTTACTAAAGGATTATTTCACATTAACACGCAGGAGATTAAAGAAATAAAGCTAGCTATTAAAATGATGGGCTACATGCGAGGTTTATTTCATTATTATCATGTATTATCATCTGTGTGGAGTTTGCATGTTCTCCCCATGTTGGTGTGGGTTTCCTCCGGGTGCTCCGGTTTCCCCCACAGTCCAAACACATGCGCTATAGGGGAATTGGGTAACCTAAATTGGCCATAGTGAATGAGTGTGTGTGTGAATGAGTGTGTATGAGTGTTTCCCAGTGTTTGGTTGGTGCTGGAAGGGCATCCACTGCGTAAAAACATGTGCTGGATAAGTTGGCGGTTCATTCCGCTGTGGCGACCCCTATTTCCTGCATTAAGCTTGTCGGATGATGATCATAACCACACTTTGAGACGCAACAAAAGTATTTCTTTAATGTTTGTCAAAGAGCTTTCCACACTGTTTTAGTGTTTATTTACAAATGTGCATTTAAGCTGTAAGTTAATACAGTTTTATGAAAAAAAAGTGTAAAACCCCATTAGGAATCTGTTCAGTCTTGTTTTAAATGAAAAGCTGTAGCCTATAGGCAAATGGCACAACTGACCAGCTCATTTCCTCAGTCAGAATTCGTCTATTTGAATAATTTAACATTGAAATGGTCTTAAGCCTTCTTCTATTGGATATTTTCACAATTTATGATGGCATACTGTCAAAAATGGGACAAATAAGCAGCCAAACTCTGGACTTTGTCAGTAGGTGGAGCCACCTGAATCCCCCTCGGCTCCTAACAAGATCACTCATAGCGGATATCATTAAAAAAACGGCTGTTTGTAAAACCTCCTGAATTTACTGCATTTATTAGGTATGTGTGTGTGTGTGTGAGTGAAATATGTGTATTCCTTTAATTCTGTAGAGCTTGTATTGGATTGTAAAGTGCCTTCAACATTTCTCCCAAATGATTATTCCAGCAAATTTTGCTTTCTTATGGACTCTGAGGTGAAATTGGGACTGTTGTATATAAACTGAACTAAATGTGTCTTAAACACGGCACTTTTTGTTGTTTTATTAAATAAAAAACACACACACAGAATAAAAACATAAATATGCATAGCTTTACATATAAAGAACTAATTTTAAGTGGTCTCTTCATTTGTTTTAAAGCTGTTTAACAAGCTGAAGTAATAATTTTCTCATCAACACTCATCAACTCATGCATTTACTGTTTAATTGTTTAAAGTATGAAAGTCTAAACTCATTCATATAAACCAATCTCGTTCCTGGAGGTCCGGTGCATGCCCTGCAGGGTTTAGCTCCAACTTGCCTCAACACACCTGCCTGGGTGTTTCAAGTATACCTAGTAAGACCTTGATTAGCTTGTTGAGGTGTGTTTGATTAGAGTGGGAGCTCAAATCTGTTTGGTGATCCCTGATATAAATGATCACAAATATATTTTACTTCCAGTACAAGAAATAAATTAGAAAGGTATTTATGGTGATATTCAATAACTTAATTTATTAACAGTTCTGTCTGGTTCTCGAGTCTGATTGGCTGATAGCCGTGCAGTATTCTTCAATATCAGCACTCGTACAGCCTCTTCACCCTTGTGTGTTTCTCCGCCCACATAGAGTGACAGCAGATCAATAAACTCACTACAGTTTGATAAATATTGCAGCTGTTGGACAACATCATGTACTGTTGAGGCTTTTTAGATTGCAACTATGCAGTTTCTTCATAAGGATAGTGCCTATTTTAAACATTCATAATTTCGGCAGCCATGAGCCTGGCATTGAGCAGAGCAAAGACGGTTGACATTGTCCATCCACAAGATGGCGACAGACTACATAAGCCCTTAGAGGAGGAAAAACTCGCTACCTCTAACTATAGCTGATCAAATCAATATTAAACAGGTAAGTGACTTTCTAAGTCGATTTCTCTCTAGTGCATGCTTTGTTTTGGCTTTTTCAGAGTTAATTATTGAGATCTCTATTTCAAAAGTCTATTTTTTTCTTATCCCGAGGTCTCCATAATCCTGGACCAGGCCGTATCCTGAGCAGCTGCTGTGGTGGTCATGGAGGAGTGGAGAGCGTGAGACTGACTCCTGAAAGATCCCAGTGACAGACTAGTCTCTGCATCGATCCTGAAGGGCCAGCCTGAACAGCAGCCGGTGACCTACTCACACCTGCAGCTTCTCCACGATGGACGAAGGATGTCCACTGCAGCTCTGCACAGGACGTTTGGTCAGAGGAGAAATGGTCGTGCCCAACTGAGCCTGGCTTCTCTCCAGGTTTCCCTCCTTCTGTTTGGTCAATCGGTGAAGTTCCTCCTCTGTCTGGCTTGGTTTGGGCCTTGTGGAGCTGCTCAAGAACTTCGCTTTTCAGTGTTTGGACTTTCAGCAGTGAAGATTAAACCACACTGAACTGACAGTTTCAGTTTACTAGAACTTCTGTGTTCAGCTCCTTTGTAGAAGCGCTACAGAAATAAAGATGAACTCAACTGAAGCGGGGCACTGCATGTATATATGATATAACAGAGGGCAAATTGACCCAGCTCTTCAGCATCTTCAGACTCAGAGCCGCATGCAAAAAGCCTAACACACTGACAGAAACACACACCAAACAGGAGCGAGATCATCTTTATTCTTCAACTGTACCCTCATACACACACCATCACACGAAGTGACAGTCTGCCACACACAGAGTTGGCATCTCTCACACACGCACGCACGCGCACGCACGCGCACACACACACACACACACACACACACACACACACACACACACACACGTTGGGTTTCAGATTATCCTGGGATAGAAAAGCATCTAATCTCATTCCTCCCTCAACACACAGGGGGGAAACACCAGTAAAGCTGAGGAGAGTTCGCTTCGGTGCCGCTGGAGGAGAAGCGCAGAGGGGCTGATGGGGGATCTGCAGCTGATATAGATATATGGCACACACACAAACGCGCACACAAACAGACGCTCGCACACACACAGATGCACACTCACACTCTCACACACACCTTTTGGTCCTCAGACATCTGTGCCTGCATCAGTTCTCGGTTTAGCGCTGCTGTTCTTCTCCTCATGTTATTTCAGACTGAAGGCAGAGATTATATCGGTGCGGTGCGCCAGGCGGGTGGGTTCACAGGAAGTAGTCGGGCGTGCGGCGGGTGACGTGTGGCTCTCCTCTGCGCGGCGCTGGGTCGAACTGCAGGCTGAAAACACAAACACAACATTAGCATCTTGCACAGAGTCTAGTGCAAACACAGATACAGACCCTGGTGTGTTTTAGAGCCGTGTAGATCAGTGGATCCGTCAGTGGATCACTCACTTGTCAGCTTATAGACAGACCAGCTGGTCAACACGACTTTGAAACACTCCAATGTGTGTAGGAGTGTTTGTCCGTTCACAGCGACGAACTGATGACCTTTACAGCCAATCACAGTCATTCCTGCTGAGCACATGAACACAATGGTACATTTTTTTGTGATCCCTGATGCCGTTCACTTACAAAGAGTACTTGAGCGTGTCGTCCAGCTCCATGATGGCCGCCTGATTGCCGCAGCGGTAGCAGTAGTTCGGTGCGCTGAAGATTGTCACCACATTACGATCATGGCACCAGTTGTAACCCTAGGAGGAGTATAACACACTTGTTCATGAGCATATTCTGACATCATTTGATTCACTTTGATTATTTTATTTGTTAAAAGTTAAACGAGGACGTTGTTTACGTCATGATATTTGTGGAGAATTGAAGTCAAGTGAGGACGGGGTTTATGCTGAATTCAGTCCAGTTACATGACGACAGTGTTTACATGATGGTGTCTGTGGTGAAGTTAAATGAGGATGGTGTTTATACTGTGGGTGTTCATGCTGAATTTAGTTAAACGCACCTCCATCACCAGCTGATGAGCTCTGGACACCAGCGTCAGGCCGTTGGCATGGTTGAAGGTCTCAGAAATGTCCTGGCCAAAGGTGTATCCTGCACCTCGAGGAGAAATGCCCCATCCGCCGCGGTCATCCGGGTCTGACCACAGTAAATCACACATGGGGCCCTGAGGGGGACAGCACACATTCATCAGCCCCTGAACTCAAGAATGGGGATAAAACACGACGAATAAATGTACCTCATGAGGAACTTCCTGTAAACGATCCAGCGCTCGGATGTGATCCAGAGTGTCTATGGATGGCGACAATCCTCCATGAAGACAGAATATCTGCAGAGCAACAAAACTTCATAAAACTCAGGTACAAAAGGTAAATCTGATTTTACCCACTGTTATCAGTCCCTTCAGCGAAAATAAACAATGAAATAAATCTGAACATCCATTGAGATGGTACTTGTCAAAGGATTAATGAACTATAAGATAAGGAAAGTGTCTGAAATGTTAATGATTATGAATTATGACGTACCTGTCCATCTACCAGGGCAGTGAGGGGAAGGTAATCGAAGAGGTCTGTGAAGAATTTCCACACGTTTGCATTGCCGTATTTCCGTAAGCACTCGTCATAAAAGCCGTACACTTGTGTGATCTGTCTGCTTTCGTGGTTTCCTCTGAGTATTGTGACACGTTCACGGTATCTCACCTAGAACACAAAGACAATGCAGTGATTAAAATACAATATTACAGTAATACATGAGAGAAATATTTATATTTATATTATGGTCCACATCAGTTCATGACTTGCACAAAAACGTCACTGCAATCGCTTTACTAAAAACTTGTAAAAATAAATAAAAATGTTTTCAAGTGCCAGAACTGAAGATTAAACAGATTTATAAGAACAGAAAACGTGTGGCGCAAACATGCTGTAAACTAGAGCTGCACCATACTGGAAAAATATGCAGCTTTGTTGTTGAGTGTTGCGATGATATTTCTAACAACATAACTACTTTAGATTCATGACGTTTGTTATTTGGATGTGGAGCATATTCTCTCCATTTGTTCTTTATGTTTAAACAAATTGTTGAATTTAGATCCAAAGCATATGGTGGACAAACTTTGGGGTTTGTCAATAGTGCTTATTTTATCTGCGTCCTCTTTGTCTTTGATTCAAACAAAACCAGATATCAAAATCACCCATGAAGAATACATTTATTGGTGCTGGATGATCATTTCTAAGGACAACCATTGCTTGCAGACAGGATCCTTAATCTGTACTTAAAACAAATGTTCTTTGTTCAGCAGACTTTATGTATTCCAAAGCCAAGATAACAGCAAAAGCTTCTGCTGTAAAACTGAAGCTGAGAATATGCATTCCTCTTTTTGACGGTTCATCATAAATACCGATTCTTCTGATTTGGATCCGTCTGTATGTATAGGGATATGTGATGGAAACATTTCTCTGATGTACAGAAACTGATGTTGAAAATCATTTGGGGGGGGGTTTCACAACAACAATCAGACGCTGTAATGATATATTCCCATTATTCAGCAGATTCAAGAACTTTCTAAAGCACCACTCATTTTAAATCAAGCATCTTTGTAATTCATATGCTAGCATATGCAGCTCCATGAAAGTCCTTACTGTACTAAACATTTCACTTACAGTTAATAATTAGGTTAAGAAGTAATTTTCAACAATTTCGACAGTTTTAAGTCATGTTTAAAGAACTTTAATAAAACTTGCTGATTTCAATATTGCTGATATTTAAACTGAAAGGCTGATAAATGTGCATTATTTGTCAGCGTTTTGTACAAGACTGAAATTTTAACATTTTAAAATTAAGAACTTAATGTTTTTGGTTTTTAAAATATTAAACATTTGATTTGAAATTTAATTCAAGTGTTTTCAAGGCCTTAAATCCTTTAATTCAGTAACCCTGTATAAACTGCAGCTCTTACTTTGAGAGCGACGAGCAGCGAGACGGTTTCCACAGAGTAATAGCCTCGGTCCACATAATCTCCCATGAACAGGTAGTTTGTGTCTGGAGACTTTCCTCCGATTCTGAAGAGCTCCATCAGGTCATGAAACTGGCCATGAACATCTCCGCACACGGTGACCGGACACCGCACCTCCTGCACATTCGACTCCTTCGTCAGGATCTCTTTAGCCTGCAGACAGAAACAGCACCACATCCATCAGATTCCTGACCTGTTAATTAGGCTTGGGATGATAAACGATTTCAAGGTTTTCTGCGGTTTGGAAAACTGCTAAAATTTTCCGTTCTGTATTGTTCCTAAGGTATATGAAAGTTGTTTTTTTATTTCTATTTTATTTCATTTTTAGGGCAACGGTATCTCCAGCAGAAAAAGGATAGATATGTTGCAAATACTGCTGTAAAATTAGAGAAAAGACACCATAAAATGTCATTTTAGATCTTTAAAATGCATGTTGAAGAATAATAAAAACATTATTTTCTTCTGTCTTTATCAACCGTTTAAGCTTAATCCATAATATTGAACTTAATCGCTTAAAGAGCATACATACACCTGCATAAAGTGGACATAAAAGACGGATCAAAACAACACTTCTACTTCTGATCAACCCAAAATCATCTTAATATTACCAGGAGAAAATGGGTCATAGGAAGCTGCTGACTAATATTAACTCTTATGTCTGAACACGTCACTAGAACTGCATTATAATAAGGGCCGTGATCAACTCTCCTTGAACAAACAGATGAGCAACAGCAGACACACGGTTTGATTAAATTTACACATTCATTGGACAGTTTCTACATAAAGCATAATCACTTCTCTCTTTCATTTCCTGATCAAACTTTTACTAAAAGCACCATTCATTACTGTATATTATGCCATTATTGACAGACTCAAGTTCTGCAGAGCATGCATAGACACACACACATAATATAAACATCAGAGATACTCTAAATAACTTAAAACTGAAGCGACACAGATCAGCTCAGACACTATTATTTATAAAAACCTAATACATTAACTTGCAATTCTTTCCAAAATAATCCTACAAAGCATCTAATATAAAGACTGTTATTCACATAACTTCAGTGCATCTGCTGTTTGCAAAAAAAAAATTAGGTTCTTCTATGCTGTAAAATGAAACATCTCATCATTGTTTTATAATACCACTATTTTGTCTTTTCACTGGTCATGACAAATGACAGTTTGTATAGAATAAATCACTGACAGCAGCAGCGACTCTTCATAAACGTATTAAATAAAAAGCTAATTAATCAGTGTGCTTTTAAATCAACTGGTGATATTTTAATTAATCAGTGTTTATTAAAGGATAGCTTACACCAAAACTGAATATGCTGTCATTTCATTTACTCACCGTTTACTTGTTATAAACCTGTTTTAACAGGTCTATGACTCCCAGTGTTTGTTTTTCCTACTATGGAAGTCAATGTTTATTAGCTTTCTTCAGAACATCTCCTTTTGTGTTCAACAGAAGAAACTGATAATTGTTTAACCATTTCAAGGTGGGTGAATAAGAAGTACATTTCCCAGGGTTTATACACATTTTTATAACTAAAAATCCATGACTTTCCCATGACTTTCAAGTAAATTTTCATGACGTAATGTTTCATGCAATGTCTACACATGTGTGGTAAAAGAAAAACAATGCATGTTCAAATTCATTACAGCATATTGTAAAACACACAACAATCTATTTAGATTAAATTTATATCTATGCAAAATTGATTTAGATAATGCTTTCTCCACACTAATAATGTGAGAGTATGTGACTGACCAAGGACAGAAAAGAAGTGAGCAATTCCATGCAAATGTCAACCTTGCCATGAAAAAATTATGTATTCAGCAAAACCATTTCTATTACCATTTAGCAGTGCGTTAAAAATACTCAAAAATGTGTTTTCAAACAATATTATTTGATTTACAAAAGTATGTTGTGTACTGTAAACTCGCAGACTTTTTCCTCACATCTATTATGCATGTTAATTTTCTGCATTTATATATAAAATGGGTTTACAGATTGATATTTTTCTGCTCCCATAACTCTGTGGTTAGCTGTTTTGGGAAACATATACTTTCTATGTGAATTTATGTTTTGAGGTTTTACTGTAAATATCAAATCCATGACACTGGAATTGCTCAAGTAAATAACCTCTATTCAAGTATACCTGTTTTCCATTACTTTTCCAAAACTTGGTTGGTTTTCCAAAACTTTTCCAGACCTGTAAAATGCCATGTCAAAATGCCATGACTTTCCCAGATTTTCCATGACTGTATGAACCCTGATTTCCATTTTTTGGTGAACTATCGCTTTAAAACTGTGCACTGCATGCAGTTATAACTGATTACTGTTGAAACATTAGTTTGTAGTTTTAGCCAAGTGTTTGACAGTTCTTCAGACTGAGGTTGTATTCACACACATTAATTAATTTTTGAACTGACATTTTTTGATACGGTCTCGATCCGGTTGTTAAGTGACGTCACGCGAAGCGGCTTCCGGGTGCAAGCGCTATATCAAACTGTATGGGGAGACTCATCAAATGACAATAATAAACGGTTTACAAAGTGCTGTAATACTTTCGAAAATCACGATCACAACGTATAAATCTGTGCCTAATATCTGATGGCCAGAAAAGTCATTCATTTTTTTAAAATTTTGGCATTTGTGATGCAGCAAGTCTGGAGATTGTGGTGTACACTATGACTTTATATTAAATTAATTTTAAAGCGTCATATGACTAAAAAGCGGTCATAAACGAATATTTGCTCAATTCAAGAGTTGCAGCTTGGACCCAGAAACAGTATTACATATGTAACCAACACGTCACCACTTAACAAGTGGATATGGTTTACAGATACTGTGAACATTAGGCCTGAAATCGCATAATGACTTCAAAACAACATTAGCAGCACTATTTAATTGACTGTACAATGTTGTACTTCAGATTTCCCAGAAAATATTCTTTCATAAAATTAAGAAGGTGAATGTGTTAATACTGTATAAACCAAATTTACCCCAAAGTTCTTTAGCTATTTATGTTTTGATGGAGGATTTTTCTTAATGTGCAACAAACAGAGCTGAAGTACAAAATCCACTGCAGCACCAGAGGCCAGCCAGACCCATAGAGCGATCAAGACCTCCATCAATCTTCATTCACATCTCCTTGCAGACTTTGGCCAAATATGTTGGACTTATTATACGTGTTGAATCTCAGTACAGTGATTACAGTAGCAGATGCAGAAGCAGATCACCGACGCCATTTTAAGACTATGAGGAAGAAGCTGCTCGCAGATGCGGCGGGTTTTACATTACCAGATTGAGATAAAGTTATATTCGCACAGTCAGACTTTCACCTTCTTAATATAATTTCAGACAAGTATTCTTTGCAAACTCTAAATAGGGAAATCATACAAGCAGTCAATGACTATCAAAGTACAACATTGTTGACAGTTAAATAGTGCCAATGTTGTCTTTAAGTGAGTCTTACATGCTATTCCAGGCCCAATATTCAAAGTAGAGTGATTAACAGTATAGAGAGCGTGTCACAAGTTGTGCTCGCAACAATCTGTCATTATAATACATCATTAATAGCCTTTTTTAAATTCTGTTTTACTATTTCCCATTTAGCGCCAAATCCGAATGTGTGAATATAAAACCTAAACTTTAAGTTAACTAACGTTAACAATATAAACACCGGAAAACCTGCACAGAACGGAATATATTATGATGTTAACACTAACGTTAAATCACAAGCTACCGTGAAGTGCAGGATACCAAAGAATCGAGAACATATGCGAGGTTAACATAACTATATAAACTACTCAAAATTCGCCAAAATTGCCTTTATAAAATGATTTACGACAGAAACATCGGTTTGTGTGGTGTTTAGTCACCAAAACATGAACAGTCGTAGTTTCGCAGTCTGTTTTAAAAAACGCCGCCATCTTGTAACTCAGCGGCGAGGAACACGGGGAAAGGCAATATCGCAGAGCTTAATTTTGTAGAAGTGTTTTGTAGTCTCACCTTTTCACAGAGGGTTTTAACTTGAGTTTCTGACAGCTGTTTGCACTCGTTGAGCTGCTCGATCCACTGGTCCAGCTCCTTCGCTAACGCCTTTTCCTCCATGTCTGTTTTTATGTTACTTTTCTTCACGCAGACTGCTGATTTCTCTCTGCGAATGTCCGCCCGGTGTCTCTGGTCACTGTGAGGCGCACATGTGTCCTGGATCCCGAGAGAATGAACAGGAGCAGCCTCCGTAAACCGAACTGAAGGAGAGGATCTCCGGGAGGAGAAGCGCACCGCGGCCTTCCGTCCCGCCCTGAGCCTGTTTTCACTTTAGCCTCCAGCCAAAACCGGCGCGGCGCTAATTGGCCGCTCACTGCTGCGCATGTACGACACTCCTCTGTGATTGGACAAACGCAGCGCTTTTAGCTTTGTGATTGGTTCGCAAATACGTCGTCGGGCGTTTTCCTTTACAGTAATAGGATAAAATGTGGAGAAATAACGTAACATTTTTATATATATATATATATATATAAAGTAAAGTAACACATAACTTAATAAAACACATATATTGTATCTTTAATTAAATTAAATCCTAATTGTATTATTTCCTTCTTTATTATTTTCAGCATGTTTTGTTCATTTATATTTTTTATTTTTTAATTATTTGTTGTATTCTATCATGATTATATATTATTTTATTGTAATTAATTAATGATTAATTTAATATATTTGTCTTCCCATGTATTTGTATATTTGTTATTTAATAACTGTTATATTTATTTATTAGTGTTTATATTATTCATTCGTTTATTTTATTTTCAGCTTAGTCCCTTTATTAATCAATGGTCGCCACAACGGAATGAACCACCAACTATTCTAGCATACGTTTTATGCAGCGGATGCCATTCCAGTTGCAACCCAGCACTGGGAAACACCCATACACTCTCATTCACAGTTATACACTATGGACAAGCTTACTCAATTCCCCTATAGCGCATGTGTTTGTACTGTGGGGGAAACCGGAGCACCCAGAGGAAACCCACGCCAACACGGGGAGAACATGCAAAATCCACACAGAAACACCAACTGATCCAGCCCGGACTCGACCCAGCGCCCTTCTTACTGTGAGGCCACAGAGCTAACCACTGTGCCACCGCACTGCTGTGTTTATTATATTATATTATATTATATTATATTATATTATATTATATTATATTATATTATATTATATTATATTATATTATATTATATTATAATTTAACAGTCAGCTTTAAAGTCATCATAAATAACTGCTTCATGTATTTCTCTTGACGTGTCTTGTAGATGTTGTCTCAGCTGGTGAATTTAGTCTGTCACTGAATGCTCAAAATCTCATTGTACATACAAAAATTAAACTGGATTTTTACAAATAATACCAAAAACAAAGCTTGGAAATGCAAACTGATATTTTCCACTGCACACTGTACCAAATGTACAAATAAAAGCACAGTTCACCCAAAAATGTGAATCTTTAGGAATTTATTTCCTCTGTTAAACACAAAACAAGATATTTTGAAGAAGGTTTGAGCCCGGCAGCTTCTTTAAATCTATAGTAAGAACAGAAAACAAAGTCTGTTGCAACTGGGTACTCCATTCTTCATGACATTTTATTTTGTGTTCATTGAAGAAAGAAACTCAAACAGGTTTGGAACAAGAGAGGAAACGGTAACAGAATTTTCTTTTTTTTTTGTGAACTATCCCTTTAAATCATGTTAAATAAAAAGGGTCGAATAGTTTTGCACAGTAAAGTTCATTATATTTTTAAATAGCACACAAAAAAATAAACACTGCAACTTTTTTAACAAAATATTGTGGTCTACAGAACACATTTGATTTAAAGCCAATGAAATAAGACACAAAAACAATTTATTGAAAAGAATTTAAAAAGTAAAGAAAAATAAATAAATAATTCAAATTACAATATGAAAAAATGAGAATATACAATAAGATGTTAATATAAATACAATAATACAAATGAAAGAGAAAAAAAGTTTAAAATAAGAGTGTAATATAACTAATGATAAAACGGACAATCACGTTAATAAGACACATAAAACAATGTAATAATTAAAAAAAGAAATTAAAATAAATAATACACAATAAATGACTTCCTTATTTTTATTGTCGTCAAGTGCTGAACAGATCACTATATGTAAAGATGAGTATATACAATAAAATATTAATCTGAATACAACAATAGAAATGAAAGAGAAAAGTAAAACTAAAAGGGGGGGTTGCAACAATCATACAAAACGCTTAAATGATTCACATATAAACATAGTGAGTTTTACTTGGCTGTTTTATTATAAGACACATAAAACGGAAAGGAAAACAAATAATAAACACTGAGGAAAACATTGCGTCTGTTGCCAGCCAGGTCGCTCGTGACGTCAGCGGCGCGTCACACCTCTGATCCTGCAGCTGCCGCTCATCTGCTCGTTTTATCACACAATATTGCGTTATTAAACTGTTAAAACATGTCTACACAGGCCAGACGGAGACTCATGAGGGACTTCAAGAGGTTTGTGTTTTCACTTTGACTTTACGCGCTCAGAAATGACGAGAAAGGGCTTTACTATCTCGACTAGCCGCTAGCAGAGTTAGCAGGGCCCGTACTGCTGCCGTTGTTTTTACCACAGAGTACCAGAGTACAGTATCAGCAAACTAAACCTCAGCCCTGCAGTGCTACAGCACAGAAACATAGACAGCGGGCATCATGTTGTGGAGGTCAGCCCTTTATAACCAGTTTACCGCCTACTGTACATTAGCATCACTGTAAAAGATGGAATAGCTTTGCATTGTGCACTTGCAGAGTATTATTATTTAAAATGTAGTCGATGTGGATTAATGCATACGGTATTACTAATGAACAATACATGTGTTACACAATCTATGAATAGATTTTATTTAAAAATTGTACTGGCTGTTGCTGGTTAATGTTGATCTCAGGCGTGTTAAAGGTACCTCGACATGTATTCTAAAATTAATTTTAATTCAGTTTTTAATGAAGAAAGTGTAATTGGGCATTACAGTAAATGTTAACATTGGAGTGGTGATATCCTTAAACAATAGGATAGAGGGGAAAAGAACATGAGGGGATATTTGTAATAAACATAAACTAATAATATAAAAACCCCCAATATATATTAATTAAAACATTAAAATAATAAAGTAAATAATAATATAGTCATGACAAGAGTAAACGGTGATTAAATGTATTACAAATGAAATCAGCTGGAAGTTGCTGCAGGATTTGCATGAAACTGAATATTGAGTAGGGGGCGGGGTTTTATTTTTGCCTCCTCGTTTTTTTTACTGGCAGCAAACTAACGGTTGGAGGGACATGGCTAAACTTATTTTGTTATATATTATATTGTTTTCATTTCATTTTCCTTTGGCTTAGTCTCTATTCATCAGGGGTCACCACAGTGGAATGAACCGCCAACCACCAACAATCCAGCGTTTGTTTTATGCAGCGGATGCCCTTCCAGCTGCAACCCAGTACTGGAAAACATCCATACACACTCATTCACACACACTCATACACTACGGGCAATTTAATTAATCAATTCCCCTATAGCGCATGTGTTTGGACTGTGGGGGAAACCGGAGCACCCGGAGGAAACCCACGCCAACATGGGGAGAACATGCAAACTCCACACAGAAACAGCTGGACTCAAACCTGTGACCTTGCTGTGAGGTGCCAGTGCTAATCACTGCGCCACCGCTGTTTCAGAGTGGAAGCTGATGGGCAGATTTTGATTAAAGATTACCAAAACAGATTTTTTGGATTAACATGCATGAATTAATAATACTTATTTAATACATCATTTAACTAACTTAGTAACGTAGTACTACGCTCTAAAAAGTGTGGTTATTAACTAATTTAATTTCAAATTGAACAAATTTGAGTCACAGATGGACAAACCTCATCACTGAGTTACATTCTTAATAGCTGGGCTGTCCATATAAGATCCAGATGTGGTTTGAAACAACCCAGTATTTTTTCAAAGTGTATAAATGAACTCTAATCCTACCTTTAAACGAACCTGAACGTCATTTTAGTAATTTAAGTTAAATATAAATGATCACTAAAGGTCTAAACAGCCCTACCTCAAAGAACTAATAGCTGTGCCCTAAAGGATAGATATTCCCGCCTTAAAAGACTAATAGCTCCGCTCTAAAGCTACGGTCACACCGGGTTTGCGTGTGGGAAATTCTGTCGTACGGCGCTGCGAAAATGGGCGGGATTAAACAAGATAATTAGACATTTAAAAAAGCGAGCGATTGCTCCATATTTGAAATTTCTGTCCAGAGAGGTCCTGTTTAAAAGGACTAATAGCTCCACCCTAAAGGATAGATAGTCCAGCCTTAAAGGACTAATATCTCTGCCTTAAAGGATAGATAGTCCTGCCTTAAAGGACTAATAGCTCCACCCTAAAGGACTAATAGCTCCACCCTAAAGGACTAATAGCTCCACCCTAAAGGACTAATAGCTCCACCCTAAAGGACTAATAGCTCCACCCTAAAGGACTAATAGCTCCACCCTAAAGGACTAATAGCTCTATCTTAAAGGCTAGATAGTCCCGCCTCAAAGGACTGATAGCTCCGTCCTAAAAAGGCATTCCTATGACCAGAAGTGAAGAGAGTCGTTTTGAGGGGAAGGGAAGGTTATGAATTTTGATTAAATAGATTATATAGATAGATTATGACGCTAATTAATGTTTACAAAATAATGAAGTACACAGGTACATTGATTATAACAAGCACTGCTAAATACACATTCAAATAAGAAGAGTAAGAGTAAATTCTGATTTCATGTCGACTTGAAAAGATTGTTAATACAGCTGAAACACAGACACACACATACACACAGAGATAGAGGAGATTTCTCTATATATAACCTTGCTCTTTTTGTTTTCAGGCTTCAAGAAGACCCTCCGACCGGCGTGAGCGGCGCTCCTTCAGAAAACAACATCATGCTGTGGAACGCTGTCATTTTTGGGTACGCTTGCTGAGATTTAAAGGCACAGTTCACACAAAACATGAACATTTCCTCATCATCTACTCACACTCGAGCAGTTCTGTTGAACACAAAAGAAGATATTCTGAAGAATGCTGGAAACCTGTAACCATTGACTTCCATTGTATTTGTTCTTCTACAATGGAAGTCAATGGTTACAGGTTTAGTGTATAAAACAATAAAGAAACTCAAAGGTTTATAACCACTTGAATATAAGTAAAAATGAATAACTTTTACTGTAAAATTAAAGTAGTTATTAGTTCATTATAATGTGTTTGCCTTAAATACTGTAAATAAGTCCAGCAGTTCTGTATAAATCAGTTGAGAGACGCAGAGGAAGTCTATATTGTTTTATAAATATAAATATATAGCTGAACAATTGTAATTGTAAGTAATGTACAAGTTGTAAAGTAACACTTATCATGACGATTGCACATGCTTTATAAACAGAGTCAGAAATGAGTTCTGTGCTCTGCCAGTTCATGGTGTTAATCTAGAACTTTTATTCCTTTTGCTGTTCAGATTTTTACCCAATAACTCCTGTGTTTGCTTGCAGGCCTGTAGGAACTCCCTTTGAGGATGGTGAGCCTTTTATTTCTTTATAATACTTTAAACTGATCAGTCTGTTGTTCACACACTAGTTCATAACCATCAGCTCAATGAGTGTCCAGTTAATGACTCACTGATTCAAATGATCCAGTCAGAGTAAGTCTCCAGTTAATGACTCACTGATTCAAATGATCCAGTCAGAGCGAGTCTCTAGTTTACGATTTACTGATTCACTGATTCAAATTATTTTTTTCGAATGAGTCTCCAGGTTATGATTCACGGATCCAAATGATTTGGTCAGAGCGAGTCTCCAGTTAACGATTCAGTGATTCAAATGATCCAGTCAGAGCGAGGCTGTTTCTTAATATGCGTTCTTCCGCGATCTTGTGTCCCCGTGTACTTGTGTAAAGTCATCATCAGCTGCCAAAGTTCAGTTCTAAAATACAAGAACACAACAACCGAGGACGCACTGTATCAAACGAATCAGTCAGAGCAAGTCTCCAGTTAATGATTTGCTGATTCAAATGATTCAGTCATAGCAAGTCTCCAGTTAATGATTCCCTAATTAAAGTGATTCTGTCAGAGTGAGTCTCCAGTTGGTGATTCACTGATTCAAATGATCCGGTCTGAAGAATTCTCCAATTATTGATTCAATGATTCAAATGATCAGGTCATAGCAAGTCTCCAGTTAATAATTCACTAATTGAAGTGATCCGGTCAGAGTGAGTCTCCAGTTAATGATTCAAATGATACTTCACTGATTCAAATGATCCAGTCACAGCGAGCCTTCAGTTAATGATTCACTGATTTGAATGATCTAGTCTCAACAATTCTCCAGTTAATGATTCAAATGATTTGGTCAGAGCGAGTCTCCAGTTAGCGATTCACTGATTCAAATGATTTGGTCAAAGCAAGATTCGAATGTTCCAGTCAGTGTGATCTTCAGTTAATGATTCAATGATTCATATTATTTGTTCAGAGTGATGTTCAAATGATCCAGTCAGAGTGAGTCTCCAATTAGTGAGTCTTCAATTAAGGATTCACATATTCAGAATATTTTAATTATCTAACGTTAAAGAGGATGAATAAACACTGTAATAAATGTATTGTTCATGTTAGTTGATGTAACTAATGCAGCGTTATTGTACAAAATAAATCAACGTGAGTACTGTTTCTGTCTGAGTTTGAAGGTTATTCCACTTGAGCGTAGTTTGATGAAGATGAAAATACAGTCCATGTGTCTGTGTGGGCAGTGCTGTACATCATGTGCACACTGCAGTGTACAACAGAAACACTCGTCTTCCTGTACAGTTTAAAGCATTGTTTGCTGACTAAATGTGGAGTATCTTTATAAACGCAGCACACAGGCATGATACATCTACAGTGTGATGCTTTGGTGGATGTGTGTTCATCTCTCTCTCTCTCTCTCTCTCTGCAGGAACATTTAAGCTGGTTATTGAGTTCTCAGAAGAATATCCCAACAAGCCGCCGACGGTTCGCTTCGTCTCCAAAATGTTTCACCCCAACGGTGAGCTGCTGTCTGTGTGTGTGTGTGTGTGTGTGTGTGTGTAAATGAGGATCTGTGTTTGCTGTAATTAACTGCTGTGTGTGTGTGTGTGTTCAGTGTATGCGGATGGCAGTATATGTTTAGACATTCTCCAGAACCGCTGGAGTCCCACATATGACGTCTCCTCCATCCTCACGTCCATCCAGGTGATTCTCTACACACACCCACACTCACACAAACACACACACAGTCACTACAGAATGTTTAGCTTCACACACACACACTGCATATATTGGTGTGGATACGTGTTAGTCAGGGGTCAAAGGTCATAACCGGAACATTCACTGATGGACACTTTGCCCATTAGGATCCACAGGTTTCTGGTTTTAAATGTACAGCTCAGGGATTATCTGCTGTCTGTCACGGCTTTACAATCAATAGATGTGATTATAATAGAAGTCAATAGGGAAAAACAGCACCAACATCACCAAAGGGGGGTCCATCTGAACAGGGTGTGCGGTTATTGAATGTTATTAAAGCATTTTATTTCCAAAATGTGTGTCAAAATATGATGTGTCAGCCAAACTCACTCTATTTGCTGAAACACAGAGAAAGCTGTGGCCAAATAAAGACTCAAAAACAGCCCAGAGTGGATGAAAACGACCCAACAGCACACAAGGGTTGAACATCTATCAGACGTGTCAGGTTGAGAGAAATATGAAGATGTCAGAGCATTCAAAACCTTAAATACAAAGAGGAAAGCTGTAAACTCTGAAACATCTCAGCAAGCAGCACAGAGACTTCCTGTGGCTATCCAAGTTTTAGGAACAACAGATAATAACTGGACTTCTAGTTGATCATTTGGTGTCAAAAGTGTCTTATATGAAAGGTAAAGGCCTCTAGATGAGGCTTATTTAAGCACAATAAAATCTGATCATGCCTTGATGTTGACTGATTTCATTAGGTCAGTAAGGTCTGACTCTGCTTAGACTAAAGTCTGCTCACTGAACCTTGAATGGAACCCCAAACCATGATTTCTCCTTCACCAAACTTGACTGATTTCTGTGAGAATCTTGGCTCCATGATGGTTCCAGTAGGTCTTCTGCAGTATTAGTGATGATTGAGATCAACAGATGATTCAGCAGAGAAATCCACCTTCTGACACATTTACACATGGTCAACTAGACGTCAAGTTATTATTTGGTGCTCTACAACTGGGATCCACCACAAGACTTTTGTCAGGTAGTGTACATGTGCCAGTAAGAGTCCAGTGTGTATCTCCTCGACTTGTTGAATGTTTCCTCAATTGTGATCCTCTTTCCTCTACTGGAATGCGTTGTTTTGCGTAATCAGCTCACTGTGTGTGTGTGTGTGTGTGTGTGTGTTTGTGTGTTCAGTCTCTGCTGGACGAGCCGAACCCGAACAGCCCAGCGAACAGTCAGGCAGCTCAACTTTACCAGGAGAATAAACGTGAATATGAGAAGAGAGTTTCTGCTGTGGTGGAGCAGAGCTGGGTGGACTCATAACACATTAAACACACTCTCTCTCTCTCTCTGTGTGTGTGTGTGTGTGTGTGTGTGTGTTAGGGCTGCACTATATTGGACGAATCTGACATTGTGATATTTAGTTTTTCTGATATATACAGTTAAAGTCAGAATGATTCACCCTCCTGCAAATATTTTTTCCAATATTCCCCAGATGATGTTTCTCAGATTGAGGAATTTCTCACAGTATTTCCTCTAATATTGTTTCTTCTGGAGAAAGTCTTATTTGTTTTATTTCAGCTAGAATAAAAGCAGTTTTTAATAGTTTTAAAGCCATTTTAAGGTCAATATTATTAGCCCCCTTCAGCAATATTAGTGTTGGATTGTCTCCAGAATAAACCACTGTTATACAATGACTTGCCTAATTACCCTAACTTTACCCTAATTACCCTAGTGAAGCCTTTAAATGTCACTTTAAGCTGAATACTAGTGTCTTGAAGAATATCTAGTCTAATATTATGTCCTGTCATCATGATGAAGAGAAAAGACATCAGTTAATAGAGATGAGTTATTAACACTATTATGATTAGAGATGTGCTGGAGAAATCTGCTCTCTATTAAACAGAATTTGGGGTGAAAAAGATTCAGACTGAAACTGATTATATGTATATGCAGTTCACCAGATGACCTGAAACTGCTATGTGAATAGAGTATTATTAAGTTAAATAGATTGGGATGATTCTGTAGGGGATTGAGTCATGCATAACATGTAATAAACAAATGACAAGCATAGATAAATCCAAACGAGCAGAGGAAAGTGAAATAAGCAGTGCTTTATGGTGACCAGGGCAGAGAAATAATATTCAGGTTCAGAATTTGAATAATTCAATGTAAAATAAGACTGCAATAGTGTTTACTGTATAAATGAGTCAATTAAATGGTTCTTTATTAAAGATACAAATGATTTAATGTCATGTGCCTGAATATGTTGAACTGTGCCCTAAAAGGCTAATCCTCATGTTATGGGTAAGCTCTGCAATAACGACACACTTGCCATGTGTTCTGGACTGTTTTCCTGGACAATATAATCATAACTCAACTCACAGATCCTGCAGTGTGACTATTGTAAATGTGTGTATTGCGGGATCCATGCTGAAACCATATATTGTGCAGCCCTTGTGTGTGTGTGTGTGTGGGGCTTATTTATTTTTTTAAGTGCATGGTAAGTTATTGCTAACAACATCTGAGACGTACCATTGTTGGTTTGAGGAGTTAAAGAAATGCAGATTTATTCCCTGAACATCTTTAGAGAAGCGCTGTTAAAGGGACAGTACACCCTAAACATCAAAACTCTCATCGTTTACTCATCCTTCACATCTCTATGAGTGAAAAACAAATGCACGGAAGATATTTTGAGAAATGTCAGAAACCTGTAACCATTGGCTTCCATTGTATTTGTTTTTCTACTCTGGAAGTGAATGGTTAGCTGTTTTCTGTAGTGTAGGATGGTAAAGATTCAAACCATTGACTTCCTCAGTTTACTTCTTTATTATGCAGCAGGTTTAACAATAAACATGAGAATAAAGAACCAAAACAAAGGCAGAAATTGGGATTATATGTATATGAGGCATTGATTGTCATTGGTATTAGATGTCTCTAAATCCTGATTATGCATTGAGTTCAATAATGATTCTTTGGTATAATAATTGAATAATTAATGGAAGATGGTAGAAGACAATTCATATAATATGTATATTAAAATAAAGGGAATAAATAAAAAAGGGACAGAAAATAAGAATAAAGGTGAAAGATTACAAAAGAAATAAATATTTATATGTAATAGACAGATTAATTTAGTAATAAGTGGAGGTTGGTATAAGACGACTCCTTCAGTATAATTAATGTATAATACAGTAATGTGTGTAATAATTAAACAGAGCAAAGATTATGGAGAGATCCTTTGAAAAGGAGATATTTTTAAAAATGCTGAAAACATGTAACCATTGACTTCTGTACAAGGAAAAACAAATACTGTGGAAGTCAATGCTTGCACATTTCCAACATTCTTCAAAATATCTTCTTTTGTGTTCAACAGAAGAAACTGACACGAGTAAAGAGTGAGTAAATGATGACAACTCTCATTTCAGTGTGAACTAACCCTTTGGTATAAGACAACTCCTTCAGTATAAATAATATAAAGGATATAAAGTAAAAAGGAGAGAAAACTGCAGAGAAGGAAGAAATAAGAATAAATTAAGGAGAAAAAGAAAATGTATGTAATAATTAAACAGAGCAAAGATTATGGAGAGAAAAGAGATATTATAAATAGAAGATATTTGAAGAAATGTTGGAAACCTGTAACCATTGACTATACAATTACGATGGAAGTCAGTGGTTACAGGTTTCCAACATTCTTCAAAATATCTTCTTTTGTTCAACAGAAGAAACTGACACAAGTGAAGAGTGAGTAAATGATGACAACTCTCATTTCAGTGTGATCTAACCCTTTACTGTAAGTGAAAACAGCAGCTCCTGATGATGATGATGATCCCGTCTGCTCTGGGAATCTTCATCTTTCTCTAATAATCTGTATTTGACTATATTCTTCTGCTCGGTGTGTTTAAGTAAAGGACGGCGGTGTTGAGGGATCTTTCCAGAGTTACTTTTGGTGAATTTATCATAAGACATTTATACTTCTGATATGCTGTATACAAAACAGATATAATAAATCATTTTTCAGACACGCAGTGGAGAGAATGAATACTTTATTGAAGCTCATGAGTTCAAATACATGCAAAAGACTAAATAACAAATCTAATCGAGAACACAAAGATGAGAGAATAAAAAAACAGCCCAGTTATAATAATTATCAGGCAGTTATCACAGCAGTCCACTTAGAGATCACATTCAGCAAAGATTTAGCAGGGAAATCTGCAGCATTCTCATCATATATTACCATTAAAAGAGTGTTTCCATTGCGCACATTCTCAATCTGCTTTAATACATTAAGAAACGGTTTAAAGCATTAAAAACACATTGGTAGAGTTTATTACACTGTATTCTGCATGGGCTACAGCAGATCAACCCACAATATGCAACCAAATAAGTAAATTAGCTGAACGTTAGGCAAGTTAATGCAACATTACAACGTTTGCAGCACATTAACATGGTTTATACTGATCATTTTAGTTGCGCAGATATAAGAGTAGTAAATAAAACATGTTATAAAAACAACAACACTGTATAAAACTGCTGATCATATGTACAGTAGATGAATGATGCTGAGGATCTCCGTGCTCCTCGTGTAGACGTGGAGTTGCTCAGGCATCACCGCTGCTGAACACACACACACACACACACACACACACACACACAGACACAGACACACAGAGAAAACATTAGTTCAGTGATTCTCTGTTTCCCGAATGCATCATTTCATTAACAGCATCGCGATCTTGTGTGTATGGAGCGGCTCCTCTAGAGCCGTTTGCTTGTTATATATACAGGGTTCATACACATTTCACATGTCAGTTTTCCTGGCCTAATGCTTCATGTAATGTTAACATAAACATGGTGAATCATAAGAAACGTTTACATTTATTACAGCATATCATAAAACACACAATAGTTTCAGTTTATTTTATATCCTAGTAAAATTAAAGTTAATATCTTCTCAGTTCTGTTTTGAACAGTCACAAGCTAAGATACAGAATATAGAGCTGAAGTTTGACTACAAAATGAGATGTTTTCCCCAAATCGCACAGCCCTAGCACTGATGTAAGTGGTGGTGATGTTCAGGTGTAGATTCTGACCTTCTGCTGTCTGACGATCTCGTCTCTGGTCTTGAAGACTGGAGCGTCCTCCACCTGGATGCCCTCCGCCATCTCCATCACCTTCTGCAGCAGCTCTGAGCTGTATCTGCACAAACACCGCGTCACTACACGCCAGCTTGACATTCAGAGCACCAGATACAGCTAATATACGTACAAAAACAGATGAAAAGGCTGTCATCTAATGATTAAAGCTGTATAACTCTGGATAAACGGCTCTTCTGCTCCACGAAGCACCTAATGCTCAGCATGTGGTTCATTTGCGTTGTACTAAAACACGTTCGTGGGCAAGCCTACTGCATCCCTGATTTTTCCACATTAACACTTTAATCTAACATTAACGTGCATTAATTAACAATATAATGGCATTTAACGATGAGTAAAAATCTTGAGTTGGTCCTTCTAGAAAAACCTCTTTAACCCCTGATATCTGTGCTTCCATCTGAGTGATGAACACTTCTGACACCAGTGCTTTTCACTGCTTTCTGCTACATCAAGTGATCAGAGCATTGTTTATTCTCGCTAAAGTCATGAATAGTGGTGTTATAATGCTCTATTCTTAATTTAACTTATTACATTTTAGGTAAAGTTGGTTTTCTATGTCCAATAAAACCCTAAAGCAGAATTTTAAAAGGCTAGTATAGATAACAGGGTTCTTAAACTCTTCCAACTTCAAATTCCAGCACTTTTCATGCACTTTCAAGGTGTTTTTTCAGCACCTAACAACCACGATAAATGACATTTCTATTTGCTGTATGTACTTTTTCACATTTAAATCCACTGTGCTATTTTAAAAAACACAAGATGACCTTTCAACTTAAATTGTTGAATTATTTGGAGCATAGATTTATTGATAATAGTTCACCCAAAAACGCTAAAAAAAGTTCAGTTATTGGATTAATTCTCTTTTTAAGGTCTCTTTTTACCTAAAGTTGATTTCTCAAAAAATGAGCTTACAGTCAGATTGTGTTCAGGTGTAGCACCAAACTTTCATGTCCACCGCTATTCAAAAGTCATGTCACAAATTAAACCCTTATGAGTGAGAGAATATACCTGCTGCAAATTAATGAAGTCAGCTGTTTTAAAAATCAGTCAGCAAATACAGAAACCCCAGTTTAAAAGCTTTCATCAATGTTACTTCTTATTATTGTCAATGTTACTTCAGGTTAGGACTAAGGTTCTGTTTTAACTGTATGGTAAATGTCCCACCTGTCAAATGGTTTGTTACGTGCAAAATGCATTAAGCTAAAAGAAAAACTACTCCATAAGATAACGAATTATTATGAAAGCACTGCAATCTCAAACTCAAGCAGGTTCAAGCACTTTTCTAACCTTGAAAACACAATATACGATACAGAATATTGAGCTCAATCTTGACTGCAAAATTAAATCGCAAATCAAAATATCTGTTAAAATAATAATATCAATTAAAAAATAAATAAATAAATAATCGCACAGCCTTAGTCCACGCTTTCGTTGTGGCTGTGCTGTTTGCAGTGCGTTTCTGTATTAGCATGTGATGTGTGTATTTTCATGCATAACAATCTATAAATACAATCAAGAACAAAGAAACAACTGAAATAAAGTGTTTAATAGTTTCCAGAGTATTCAAGCACAGAAACTGGATTAAAATAATAAGTAAAATGAATCATAGTTAAGGACACAAATGGTACAATTTCTCAAATCTGAATGCTTTTAAAAACATTACACAATCACAAGCATCAAAAACACATGCAAACGATGAATTATAATAAGTCAACATTGCTTATATCCTGTGATGTGACTATTGTGAATGATCACACTGTGATATCCCTGCTGAAAGAGCGTGCAGCCCTGGTATAATACACTGTATTAAAGCTCCTGGGGGTTTTGATCTGGGTTTTCTGCTCTTTGATGTTGTTCTCTATGCTGTGTTAAAGCTGCTGGTTGTTTTAGCTCTACCAGTGGTCTTGTGTTGTTGTTGTTGTGATGTTCATACCTGCAGCCCATGAACACGTGGTTCTGCCAGACCATGGAGAGCGCGAGCAGATGATCCACTTGCGGCTCCGGGAAGTCCGCCATGTTCCTGAAGATGAACTCCCGCCTGCCCTTCCAGTGTTTGTCGCTCTCCGAGAACCCGCGGAAAGCCTCCACCCGGTCCGCCAGCTGCCGGTTCTGACCGATAAACTCCTCCACATCCACGGACGCCATTGTTTCGTGCGATGACGTCACTCCCCGCTTTTCTTTTTCCGGACTCGGTCTCGACAGCGCGCTCTCAAAAGCGTTGTTGCTGAAAGGGATACAGCTGCGGTCGGAAGTCAACATTTTATGAACGTCTACCCCCCCCCCAACCCGAGCAATTACACCGAGTATTATTCATATTATTTATTGAATTACCCAATACATTGTATTTTAATAACGTCTTTTCTAATCCAACCCTCGCAGTAATGTGCTAACAGTAGTTTTATATGGAGGACGAAACCTGCAAAAACAATAAAGAAATAATTAAATAAACACGCAAAGAGATAAATAAATGAGTAAATAAATTCATAAATTCCTGCAAAACAATAATAAAAAACGCAAATATATATAAAAATGAGTAAATAAATCCATAAATTCCTGCATAAATACAATAATGAATGAATAAATAAATGAGTAAATAAATCCATAAATTCCTGCATAAATAAAATAATAAATAATTAAATAAATACGCAAATAAATAAATAAATTAGTAAATAAATTCATGCAAAACAATAATTAAAAAAACGCAAATATATAAATTAATGAATAAATAAATCCACAAATTCCTGCATAAATAAAAAAATAAAATAAATAAATATGCAAATATATATATATATATAAACGAGTAAATAAATCATAAATTCCTGCATAAATACAATAATAAATAAATATGCAAATAAATAAATTATTGTATATAAAAATCCACAAATCCCTGCATCAATAAATATATAAATAAATATTGGTGTTTATTTATTAACGTATTATTTTATTTATGCAGGAATTTATGTATTTATTTACTACTTTATTTATATTTGCGTGTTTATTTATTGTTTTTGCAGGTTTCGTCCTCCATAATTTTAACGAGGATTGTTTATATTAGTTATTAAATTACTAAATAACTGTATTAAATAATCATTAAGTATCTGTATTTCATTAACATCTACCCTAACCCTCACAGTAATGTTAAAAATATTCATTACTGTTGTACAGTGTCGCTAACGTCAGTGTCCGCAGCTGTATCCCTCCTAGACTTTCCCCCTATTAAAGGCACAGCACCACACTTAAACTGTTTAGTTTGAACAGAATATAAAGAAATGCTGTTTACTGTGTCAGATTCAGACACAATAACAAACTCCCTTTACTTGTTTTAAACTTGTTTGAGTTTCTTCTGTTGAACACAAAAGATATTTTGAAGAATGTTGGAAACCTGTAACCATTGACTCCACAGTATTTCTATTTCCTATGTAAGTCAATGGTTACAGGTTTTCTTCTTTTGTGTTCAACAGAAGAAACTCATAAAGGTTTGGAGCCAGTTGAGGGAGAGTAAATAGTGAGTACATTTATTTCTTTATTTGTTTGGTAAAGTGACCTTTTAAATGATTTTAAATTAAGAAATTAAATGATTTTTGATTTGCAATTTTGTTTTAAAATCTCAATTTATTTTTTTAATTTGACCACATTTTTTATTTTACAAAGAAACGTGCAGCATTTGAGAAATAATAAAAGGACATGCACACAAATCTCAGAATGTAACAAAAAAGTCAATGGCAATAGTTTTCAAAGGTGTTTTGAAAGAACTGTGTATGTGTGTGTGTGTGTGTGTGTGTGTGTGTGAGACATATTGAACGTGTTGTACAAGCTCATTATTCAGGTGCATTTTTATCTGTGTTAGATTTGTTGGACAAATAAGAAGTTTGTTTTCAGTTCATTTTAAGTTGGACTTAACTGTTGAATCAGGTCCTTTTTTGTGTTTGTCAAGTGGTCAAGTTTTAGATCAGTTAGACCTAAAATGCTAATGTTTCAGTCTGATGTTTATATAAAATAGGCTTATGGATTACTCTTGGTTTTACTTCAGCAAAAGTATCACTGCAGTCGGTTATGAACCTAAAAATGGGCTGACATCTGGTGGCTGATGATGGTATACAAATATCGACATTTATATAAAAATATCAGTGACACTATTGACTGTAGTACTCATAGGATCTGTTGGGGGTGTGAGTGTGTGTTTGTGGTTAAAACATTGAGGATGTTATAGGCTCAGACCTTCATTTAGATATGTTTGCTCTGCAATATTGATTTCTGTTGGACATACTGTTGATTTCTTAGATATTCGAACTAGAAACAAGACAAAAAATATTTTTTTTTTGCAATGTAGAAAAACATTCAATATTAAACTCAAGATATGTCAAGGCAAGCAACAGGGCTCACTTCAAATAAGAGCTGGCAAGAAGAACGACCATCAGTTCATCAATGAAGACATCTACCCTGCAAAAACCATATAGACTGACGACTCTTGTTTTCTTTCCTGGGATTCTATTGATTAATCACAAATAAATGTGTATAAATGCTCTCTTTCTCTCTCTCTCTCTCTCTCTCTCTCTCTCTCTCTCTCTCTCTCTCTCTCTCTCTCTCTCTCTCTCTATATATATATATATATATATATATATATATATATATTTATTTATATATACAAAACTTTACTATATAGTTTAAGAACAGTAAAGTATTGACTATAAATTATTATAGTGATTTTAATGTTTATATACCCTAAAACTAGAAATTAAAGTACAAAATGTGTAAAAGTCCACTTGTGTATATTCATTGGCCACAAACCCAGAAAAATTAAGCTGGAAAAATGGTCTAAAAAAGCTAGTGTATTTGAACCATACTACAGTAAAGAAGTTGCTTTAATCAGTCATGGTAAGTTTGGTAATAACACATCTATGATAATATGAACAAATGACCCAATCCTGTAGTTTTTCAGCAACTATAGGGTATATTATACTACAATACACCACAGTTTACTAGTCAATACTACAGTATGCTGGAGCATTCATTAGCAAAGAGTTGTAAATAATATAACATACACACTTTACTACAGTATAGTTCAAAAACACCAGTGTTTACTGTAAATGACTATAGTATTGTATTCACATATACCTAGTGCGCTAAATATGTCCACAAACCCAGGAAAACATATTAAAGCTGTAAAAGCAGAAGTCTAAAACATCCCAAATATAAAACATACCACATTACAGTAAAGTACTTGAATTGATCTGTTGTAGTGATTTATCAGTTATAGTAACACAGCTATAGTAATGTAAACATACTGTAGTTTACCTATAGTGTAAAGTCTAGAAGGGATACAGCTGCGGATACGCACATCAATATAATCTTCTCTGTGACACTGTATATTAATTAATATTTTTACATTACCGTGAGGATTGGGGTAGTAATTAAAAGTTACACTAACTGGGTAATTTAATTAATAATATAATTATTTAATTCTTGTGAACTTCCATCTGCAACCGTATCTCATCTAGCAACAACCCAACTATATACTAACTGTAGTAATCAGTAAACTATAGTTAACTCTACAGTATGCTGGAACTTTCATTTAACAAAGAGTTGTAAATAATATTTAAACATCCCAAATGTACAAATAGAAGTGTTTTATAGTAAAAATATATAGTTTTAAAACACACTGAAGTGCTTGAATGAATCTGATGTGATGGTTCTTATCTATTTGCTATAATAACTATAGTAATATAAACAAATGACCTAATGCAGTAGTTTTTTCAGCAGTTATAGTGTAAGTAGGGTGTAGTAAAACTATACAGTACAGTAGTCTATCAGTTCACTATAGTTAATCCTACAGTATGCTGGAGCATTCATTAACAGAGCTGTAATTACTATAATATACACACTTTACTACAGTATGGGTCTATAAATGGCCGTATCTGTATTGGGACGCTGATGGTGTGTGGATGTAGCTGTGTGTGTGTGTGTGCGTGTGTGAGAGAGATCCGGAACAGCGCTGACAGTGAGGATGTTTGTTGTGTTTCCTCCTCTCGGCTGTTTGTTCATGGCTCCCCCCATCGGACTCACTGTAAAATGGTCGATTATTTTCGCGAACCGCCCCGCGCGCTCGCTTGAGGAGACTTTCTTCTTCTCGCTCGCCTCTTGATGGACATTTTCAAACTTGACAGGTAAACGCAACGCGCTTTTTTCGCCTGTTTCCCCCGCTCGCCGCGTGTGACGCTCGCTCGCAACGCGCGGCTCCTGCGCCCGCTGCTAACGGAAATTTTTTGGTACGTCATTAACATGGCGCCAAAAGAGTTGTAAGTGTGAGCTAGTGTTTCGCGCAGGAACACACGCAGAATGTGAAGAGGAGCGCGTTTGTGTGTCGACAGCTTCACTTCGCAGGATGTGAGGACACCAGAAACAGTTTTGCGGATGACGAGCGCGCTGTGCTGTTTTCCGAAGCAGCAGTTTTAGGACGGCTGTAATATGCCGTCGGCTCGGGCATCTCAGCCGCACACAGTAACTTTTATCGGGGCTGAGGAAGGTGCGTGGCCTCGGATGATCCTCTGATCTCTGCGAGGACACCATCATCATCTTCACCATCCTCATCATCACCATCACGCCCTCTCTCCGCAGAAAAGGTAAAGCCGGAAAAATGTGCGTCTTTTCTGCAGTTTCTGACCGCCGTTTCATGCTCGTGTAGGTCGTTCGCTGCCTGAATTCTGTCTGCTTGTATGGGCTCGTTCGCGGTTTATTTGTCTGCTGAACTCTTCAGTCTGACTGTGCGGAGTACTGCTGCTGCTGCTCAACTTCTCAGCTCGGAGTGAGCGAGTGGCCTAAACGCGCTTCACAAACAAGCCCTGCGGGTCAGCGGCCACGCCCCCTTCGGCTGTACGCGATGGCGTGACGTCACGCACACGGGGCGTGGTCGAGAAAACGTGTCGTATTTTTTTCCATTATTATTATTATTATTAATTATTATTATTATTATTATTATTATTATTTTTATTTTTTTTATTTTTTGTCCTTCAATGTTTGTGAGTTACACTGTTATTAGTCAAAACATTTAAAGTACACATGAAAACAAAACTAACCACATTGATGTCGTTAGCTCACATTGCTAGTTTTTTGGTGAACAGTTCATCTCTGCATGTCTTTAAGAAAAAATTGTTTTATCTAAAATTGAAATCTGAAAATGCACGTCCTGTTTGTTTTCAGTTAAGGTCTGTTTTAGGAATTGGGCGGGGCTATCATAATTAACCACGCCCCTTCAGCTGAGCTGTTAGTTTTGACAACAAACAGTAATGGTGAGCAGGAGTGTGTTAGGTTCTAATAACTCTCCCTAAACCCTTTTCCCCATCTTCCTGAATGAAATGCCTACTTTACCACAGCCAATCAGCTCGCAGTAGAACAAAACAAGCCACGCCCACTGTTTTCTCATGTAATATTCCGCTTTTCTAGGAACAGCGTCACAATACAAGAAAAAAACGCAGTGGTTCAGTATTCTTCTATTATTACTCCCTCCAGAACTGTCTTGAGCATCTGTTTGTTATTGTAATTTGTTTCGAATGTGCAGCTAGCTACAGCAAAGCAGACACATTTCAAAATAAGAGTCCTTGTGTATTTTAGGCTTGGTAATATGGGAAGAAACATATATTTAATCTATTGCACACATCAATCTGTCAAAACTGGGTGACTATTTCCTGCTGTTACACCATTTCCAGTAAAGCTATCTGTTCACACACACACACACACACACACACAGACACAGACACACACACATGTTCATGTCTATGATCCTCTTGTCCTGACAGATGGAGAGTGAGATGAAGAGGAGGAAATACTCCACCAGCAGCAACGACTCCGACACCACTGACAGTGAGTAATGCTGACACACACACACACACACACACACACACACACACACACACACACACACCTGCACGCGCATACACTCAGATACACACAGACAAGCCCGCACACACATACACACACACATTAAACACACACAGATACACACAAAGACAAGGACTCACACAAACACACATACATAGATACACACTGAAGAACACACACACACACACACACACACAAGGACAAGCACATGCTCACACACATAAACAAACTCCTGAAAACACTAAAGTGAAAAATGGTACCTGTGTGTTTCTGCAGGTCAGGTGACCACCTGGTCCCGCTCCTCCAAGAACACTGGCACCAGCAGCACATGGGTTCGCCATGAGCAGAAGAGGCCGTCTGAGGTGAGAACCGGCCAATCAGATCGCCAGAAACACAGCAGCAGTTCAACCCTTTTCACAAGACAGTCACGAAGTGTTTAAGGCTCATCAGCATCCTCAATTCCTGAAAGTGTTTAATATTTAGAGTTTAAAAAACATATGTAGCGGTGACACGGTGGCGCAGTGGGTAGTGCTGTCACCTCACCGCAAGAAGGTCACTGGTTCAAGCCTCGGCTGGGTCAGTTGGTGTTTCTGTGTGGAGTTTGCATGTTCTCCCTGTGTTGGTGTGGGTTTCCTCTGGGTGCTCCGGTTTCCCCCACAGTCCATACACATGCGCTATAGGGGAATTGGGTAGGCTAAATTGTCCGTAGTGTGTATGGATGTTTCCCAGAGATGGGTTGCAGCTGGAAGGGCATCCACTGCACTAAGCATATGCTGGATAAGTTGGCGGTTCATTCCGCTGTGGCGACCCCAGATTAATAAAGTTAGAACATGCAAACTCCACACAGAAACACCAACTGACCCAGCCGAGGCTCGAACCAGAGACCTTGCTGTGAGGCGACAGCACTACCCATTGCACCACCGTGTCGCCTACTCCAGAAATCATTCAGTGGAATCAAGATAAATGTGCTTGAGTTGTTCTCTTCTTTCAGGTGTTTCGGACAGACTTTATTACAGCCATGAAGTTGCCGGATTCAGCACAGCTGAGCGCAGACGAGTTTTATATTCTGTGCGACCCCTGGAGGCAGGAGTGGGAGAAGGGCGTTCAGGTGCCAGCCAATGTGGAGACCATTCCTGAGCCTGTGGTCCGGTGAGATCCACGGCAGCCAATCACATGCCAGCACACAGCAACCAATCACACGCCAGCTCACAGCAGCTAATCACACAGTAGCCAATCACACGCCGGCTCACAGCAGCCAATCACAGTGCATGTAGTGTTTGTTTGGTGAGAGTTTGGTGTTTGTCGTCCCCCAGAATGCTCCCGGAGGTCAGCCGAATCCCGTTCTTCTCTGCGGTGCAAACGCGGAGCCAGTCGGAGATCTCTGAGCCTCTCAGCCGATACGATCTGGATGATCTGGATGTGGCCTGGCTGGAGCTGGTCAATGCAGAATTCAGACAACTAGGTGAGATTTACCAAACATCTTTATTTATGGGGCACCTATGATGCACAGACCACTTTTATAAGGGGTTTAAACCCAGTAGTGTGTGTGTCAGCAGTGTGTGAGTATCTCCAGCAGCCTCTAATGGTCAACATGAATGAATTGAGTTAGTTCTAATCAGACTTGATGAAAACAGTCTGCAGAAACACTTTGATTGACATTCTCACTTTGTATGATGTCATCAGAGGGGGAAAGCCCCGCCCACTAGTGCCCATCTCTCCCTCATTAGCATAGGAGGTTAGTCTTGTTTTTGAATCTGCCACCATGCTGATGCAGCTCCGCCCTCTTCTGAAAACAGCACAATCTCATTTGCATTTAAAGCGACAGTCACCAAAACACCACAGTTAGGATCAAAGCCTGAACGGGTCAGATTTAAAGAGTCAGAGAACATTATCTGTGTGCTATTCTCAGCTCAAACACACACACAAACTCTAGAGACAGCAGAGATGCATTTTCCTTCTTGTGAACAGGGCCAGAGTAGGTCCTCTTTAACCAGTTTAGTTTGTGGTTGTCAACATGCCAGAGAACAGGGTTGGAGTAATAATGCATGTCAAACATTCAGTCTTGGTGTATTAGTGGTTGTTTGGCAAGGTAATAAAATGGGAGATCACTATAGTCAACGCCTGACAACTCATTCTTGGCATGATAGCTGAAATGTAATTGTTGATTAAGAATTTTTCTACAACGTTTAATGACAGATGAGCTTCATCAAACATACGGCTTTGTTTTTGGCTCAGTTCTGGAATTGTGTTATTGCTCAGATTTAATATTTAAACACAAGTTTGACTCACATTAAAGGGGAAATGTGTGAAATGTATGTGCATAACTGATGGATTTGTGGTTAATATGCTTTCAAAACACCATTTTAAAGAGGAAATATCTTTAGTCTGATCTTTGAGAAATATAAGGGGTCACTTACTTTAGTGATTCTTAAACTGATTTTGTAAACATTTTTATTAAATTGTACCTTAATTAGCATTAAAAATAAGGAATATCAGCTGAAAAGTGCGGTAAAGGTTTTGAAGTGTTTAATTAAAACGTGTAATTATATTTAGGTTTCTTCTTTGATGAAAATGTAAGGAATATTGATGGATTTGAAAATGTGTGGAGTTATAAAGAAATGCTGTGGCCTGCTAAAGATGGAGAACCACTCTTTGACAGATTTCTTGAGTTAAATGTGTATTTACTAATTGTTTTTTAAATGGAAAACACTAAAGTGGAGTTTTAAAATCTCTCTCTCTCTCTCTCTCTCTCTCTCTCTCTCTCTCTCTCTCATCTCTCACCCCCTTTCTCTCTTTCTTTCTCTCTCTCTCTCACCCCTCTGCAAAGCCATCACGGGTTCGTCTCCCTCTTGTATCTGTTAAATGAATTGCAGCAATTGCTGATGTCTAAAATAGCACAATTAGGCTTAACAAAAACAAACAAACAATTAAACAAACAAACAAACAAACAAACAAACAAACACACAAATGAACAAATAAATATTTTGTTTATTTAATAATTTGTTTATTTAATAGAAAATAAAACAATTATGCATAAATAAATAATTGAATAACTAATTAAATCAATTAATAAGTAATGAATTTAATAAATGAATAAATATTTAAATAAATAAACAAACAAATAAATTATTTGACAATTTTTCTATAATATATTTAACTGTTTTAGTAAATAAATAACCACACAAATGAGTAATTTATTTATTTATTTAATCAATAAATAAATTAAATGAAACAATAGATAATTAATTTAATAAATAATAAAACAAATAAATATATAAATTAATGAATAATTATATAAATAAAAATAAATACATAAGTTAGTTATGTATTTATTAAATTAAATAAATAAATGAATAAATAACTAAATCAATAATTAATTAATTTAACAAATTTATAAATTATGAAATAAATAAACAAACAAATAATTTATTTTTAAAAATTACAAATAAATAAAAAATGAATAGCTACGCGGTGGCGCAGAGGGTAGCACGTTCACCTCACAGCAAAAAGGTCACTGGTTCAAGTCTTGGCTGGGTCAGTTGATATTTCTGTGTAGAGTTTGCATGTTCTCCCCATGTTGGCGTGAGTTTGAGTTAGTTATGTATTTATTTAATTAATAAATAAATGAATGAATAAATTGATAAATAATTTAATAATTGATTAATTAACTAAACAAATTAATAAATAATTAAATCAATAAACAAACGTAAATAATTTATTTAAAAAATGAGTTAATTAAATACTAATAGAATAAGTACATAACCACAATAAGCAGTGTATATATTATCTGTTCAGTGCTGATCAGTGTGTTGGTGTGTACACGTGTGTGTGTGTCCTCAGCTCTGCCGGAGCTGGACGAGCTGACCATGGAGCAGCTGCTGGTGGAGCTGGAGCGCCGCTGTCAGCAGAACATGCAGCAGCAGATCGAGAACCAGGAGGGTTTGGGCATCGAGTACGACGAGGACGTAGTGTGTGACGTGTGCCGATCACCTGAAGGAGAAGACGGCAACGAGATGGTGTTTTGCGACAACTGCAACGTCTGCGTCCACCAGGTACAAGAGTGTGTGTGTGTGTGTAGGAGAAGACAGGAGAGGGAGTACTGTCCTACATTTAGTTTGTTTGCTGATGGTCACACTAGAAAAATCATCTCAGATTACGCCTCAATTTATTGGGTCAATATGAGCATCACTAGGTGGATTATGGGGTTGTAGGGTTATTATTTGGAGGAGAATTGACCTGGATTAAACGGGTGATTTCAGGGAAGGGACGCTCAATCTGGCCGGGGTGTTGTTTTTGGTGTTAAAAGCATAACTCTTGCTACAGCTCCAGGTTACTGTTATTCATTTCCAATGGAGAATGAAGAGCTTACTTGTTATTAATCTAGATTTGTCTCCCTTGACCATGTGACTAAAGCTCAAAATTCAAACTGACCAATCCAAACAGAGCTTCATCAGTAGATAACCACACTGTAAACCCCTGTAAATCCACACACACACACACCTCAGCCAGGCCCTGATTTATATCAGCACTGGAGTCCGTGTGGGCCTTTGGGAGAAAAGTCATGGTTTGCAATAGAAACAAATGCATATGATCATTTACATCCTTTCAATGATCTATTAATCGTCGGTTGTGTTCTGCTCCGGCAGGCGTGTTACGGGATCCTGAAGGTGCCGCAGGGGAACTGGTTGTGCCGGACGTGCGCGCTCGGAGTTCAGTCCAAATGTCTGCTGTGTCCCCGCAGAGGAGGAGCTCTGAAGCCCACCCGCAGCGGGACCAAGTGGGTCCACGTCAGCTGTGCCTTATGGATCCCTGAGGTACCAGCGCATGGCATTCTGGGAGTGTTTACCACTATAGATGCGCTCTAAAGTTTGAGCTTAGGAGAAATTTCATAACGAGACAGTGGTGAAAATCACATTAGTATTACATTAATATTCTCTCCAGGATGCTCTACAGGAATATATCTGTGCAGATACACTGCACTTTCTTTTGTGAAGCATTTTCTGATGTGTGTTATTGTTGTTATGTTGATAAAGGTGAGCATTGGCTGCCCGGAGAAGATGGAGCCGATCACCAAAGTCTCCCACATCCCCGCCAGCCGATGGGCTCTCTCCTGCAGCCTGTGCTGTGAACACTCCGGCACCTGCATACAGGTGAGAAAGCGGATGAACAAGCAATCAGGCAGCTGAAATTGGCTTTATAGTACATACAGTTAAAGTCAAAATTATTCAGCCTTTTGTGAATCTTTATTTCTTTTATATTCCCCAGATGATGTTTCTCAGATTGAGGAATTTCTCACAGTATTTCCTCTTATATTTGTTCTTCTGGAGAAAGTCTGATTTGTTTTATTTCAGCTAGAATAAAAGCAGTTTTTAATAGTTTTAAAGCCATTTTAAGCTCAATATTATTAGCCCCCTTCAGCAATATTAGTGTTGGATTGTCTCCAGAATAAACCACTGTTATACAATGACTTGCCTAATTACCCTAACTTTACCCTAATTACCCTAGTGAAGCCTTTAAATGTGACTTTAAGCTGAATACTAGTGTCTTGAAGAATATCTAGTCTAATATTATGTGCTGTCATCATGGTGATGAGAAAAGACATCAGTTAGGACATAAATAAACAAGAGGCCTAATAATTCTGTATAATTGTGAATCATCAATACATAATGATCAATATTAAAAATCTCCTTCACAAATGTCAGTATCAGCTCATGCCTAAATCAAACGCAGTCTCTAATCTGCTGTTCTTCCACACAGTGCTCCATGCCGTCCTGCATCGTGGCCTTCCATGTGACCTGTGCGTTTGACCACGGGCTGGAGATGCGCACCACACTGGCGGACAACGATGAGGTGCGCTTTAAATCCTACTGTCTGGAGCACAGTAGTGTCTGGCGCTCAAACAGCAGCGGTGGCGTACAGTCAGACAGACCCGACCTGCGGCACGCCGTCCCTGATCCGGCAGCGGCACAGAAGCAGGAGCAGGCGGAGCGGGAGAAAGCCAGCCAGCGCAAGCAGAAGCTGCAGGAGCTGGAGGATGAGTTCTACACACTGGTGGATCCCAAAGACATCGCAGAGAGCCTGTCCCTGCCCGACGCTCACGTGGACTTCCTCTTTCAGTACTGGAAACTGAGGCGGAAAACCAACGCCAACAAGCCGCTGGTGTCCATGAAGAGGGACGAGGTGGACAATCTGGCGCAGCAGGAGCAGGACGTGCTGTACCGCCGGCTGAAGCTCTTCACTCACCTGCGCCAGGACCTGGAGAGGGTGAGCAAAGACCCACACACACCAAACACTAGATAATTCAGTCCCGCTCCGAAAATATATATATACAGTTGAAGTCAGATTTATTAGCCTCCCCTTATATTTCCAAATGATGTTTAACAGAGCAAGGAAATGTTCACAGTATGTCTGATAATATTTGTTCTTCTGGAGAAAGTCTTATTTGTTTTATTTCAGCTAGAATAAAAGCAGTTCTTAGTAGTTTTAAAGCCATTTTAAGGTCAATATTATTCGCCCCCTTCAGCAATATTAGTGTTGGATTGTCTCCAGAATAAACCACTGTTATACAATGACTTGCCTAATTACCCTAACTTTACCCTAATTACCCTAGTGAAGCCTTTAAATGTCACTTTAAGCTGAATACTAGTGTCTTGAAGAATATCTAGTCTAATATTATTTACTGTCATCATGACAAAGAGAAAATAAATCAGTTATTGTTATTGTTGTCAGTTATTAAAACTATTATGATTAGAAATGTGTTGAAAAATGTGCTCTCCGTTAAACAGAAATTGGGGGAAAAATAAACAGGAGGGCTAATAATTCAGAGGGACTAATAACTCTGACTTAAATAGTGTATGTTCTCCTGCTCCAAGTGTAATAATTTGGTTATTGTGATATCTCGGTTTAGTTAGCCAAAACTGTATTTACTCATTCATAAATCCTCAAGTGCACTGCAAAAAATCATTGCGCCAATTAGTTATGAAAACTTAATATTTCAAGTTAAGTTAACTTTTCTGAATTGAATGTGTTGACATAATTTATATATCAAAGTTTTTTTTTGCCGAACTTATTAGACTTAAAAAAAGAGTCAGCTAAACTCATGCATATTAGTCAGCTTATCTGCTTTGAATAGTACAAACATGTGCAAATGAAAATAAAAACATTTTTATATCAATAAATCCACTGTAAAATGTATTTTTATATGTTTTGTAATTAAATATAATTTAGATTTTTAAAAAATAAATAAACTGATTTATTTAATTTTATTCATTGTAATACTTTTGCTTAAATTAATATTTGCTTACTTCTGGATGACAACAGATGATGAACGTCTTCCTGCAGATTGATTTTGCTAGTAAAAAATGGCTTGGGCGGGTTGACAAAATTTGGGTGGGTTTGGGATCAGTTTGGATGTTTTGAATGTGCATTTTATATGAAATATTTAACAAACAACAAGTGTGGGTACCTACTAGTTTTAAGGACAGTTTGGGCTGAAAACATTGAAGTGCCCAGAGTGAGATGGTGGGTATACACAAAACAATCTCATTTTACCATGAGATCATTTGCTTACTAAATTAGCAGATTATTTAGCTTGTTTTAAGGAAAACATGCTTTATTTTGACTCTTTATTTCTGCTAGTAGTTAAGTTAGTAGTTGAAATTGAGTTAGTTGTCAGTATTATGATTGAGTTAGTAGCTGAGATTTAGTTAGTTCTCAATATTGAGTAGTTAAGGAAATGTTACAGTCAGAGGTAATGTCAGCTTTATCACTGCGGTTTTTACACCATTGTCCTGTATCACGTTATAGAAACATTCTAACTCCTAATCTCAGTGTGACTTAAACATGAATGCTGTTTTTGGTTTGTTTTTAGGTCAGAAATCTGTGCTGCATGATCACACGCAGAGAGAAGATCAAGCACTCTTTATGTAACCTGCAGGAGAAGATCTTTTCATTGCAGATTCAGCTCTTGGAGCAGAACCTGGTTGGAGGTAAGAAAACCCTGCACAACTGTCTCTTATGAAGGTTTTTTCTTGACATTTTGATCAGTGCCAGTTAAAACCGATGCAATCCTATCTGTGCTGGAAATGCACCAACATCTGAAGTATATATGTTCACTCTTACATCCAGTACATGTTCTGGATTCAAGTTCATGTATGGCACTACAGATCTACAAATACAGCTCAAATTTTATTTATTTCTTTATTTTTTAAGCAAATCACATTAAACTACGATGATGAGGTTTATAAAATACCACTAAACCTATCCCTAATGCTAAATCACCTTTAAACCTACCCATACCGCAAGACCTGTCCCTAACCAACCCATAAATCTACCCAAACCAATAGACCTGTCCTTAACCCAACATAAGTCTATCTCAGAATTATTATTTGTGCAGCTGGAATGGGCGTGGTCAGCTGTAGAGTGGGTGTGGCTTGACAAACAAGCGAGAATGAGGAGGGGGAGTCCAAACACATGCGCTATAGGGGAATTAATGAACTAAATTGGCCCTAGTGTATGTGTGTGTGTGTGAATGAGTGTGTTTCCCAGTACTGGGTTGTGGCTAAAAGGGCATCTGCTGCTTAAAACATATGCTGGAATAGTTGGCGGTTCATTCCACTGTGGCGACCCCTGATAAATAATGGGACTAAGCCGAAGGAAAACGAATGAGTGAATGAATGAAATCTCAAAAGATTTATTTCATGATCTTTTAACCCACCCATAGACCTAAACCTGTCTTTAACTGTTATATTGTTATAGTTGCCCCCAACCTTACCCAACCCTTAAACCTACCCATACACCTAAACCTTAACCCATAAATCTGCCTATAATACTAAAGATGTCCCTAAATTCATTAAAGGTGCTGTATGCCAGTTTTTAACTCTTGTGAAGCATAAAAACAGCATCATATGTGTGCAGATATTCAGAAACATGCTCAGTGAACATACTGGTTTATCTGTAAAACAATGCTGAAGTCAGATATTCTGCTTTGAACATGAGCCGGAACGCTGTCATTGTTTTGGTCATTTTAAACCTGCACAATGCCAGTTTAGCCAATTATATTTCAGCACTCCGGGTTGCCAGATGGTGGAAAACAGCGTATTTCAGTAATTCAGTCAGAAAGGCTCTGAAAGCATGCGTCCGTGAACAAAATACAACCTCTGGTGGACAGTAGGAGATTCTGAAATGAGACGCAGATTCAGAGTTCCACATGAGGTTATTAATTAGCAAATAATATTAATATTAGGAGTGTAAACATCAGGTGAGCAGGTCACACTGTAACCCCGTGTCCTAACAACACGCTACATGATGAGATGCGCACTGATGAGCAATTTGGCTGTTTACACCAGAGGAAACACGACAGAAATGTAAATCCAGCCATTCAGAAGCTCAGAATAGTGCACTCACTCATGAAATGGTCAGGTTTATAATCTAATGAATACATATTAACCCTCTTTAACATGATTAATGTAGATGCTGAATCACTGAGATGTGTTTAGTTGTAGAGTTTATCTAGGGTTTGTTTTATTCTCCAGATCTGAGCTGAACTATCTGCTGCTGCTTTCAGTATATGGCAATAAATGTCATGTCAAACTCACATTATTAGCATTTAACACTGAATAAAGCACATGAGCTGTACCTGAGCTGATCATTGTCAGTTTTCTGTTCACCTGTGAGAAATTGAAGCCGTTTCTAATATATCAATTCCAGGTGTTGTTTAGGATAAAAACTCCCTTTATAATGGAGAATATTCCTTCTATCAGGTGTCGCTGCTTTTATTCAGAACACGGTTTTAAATCACTCGCTCCTGTCCTCAATCTGGCAACCTGCGCTTGCATTTGTTTTGATCCAGGAGTGCAACACCTAGTTCAACCACTGGGTGTCAAACTTACATACTGCACCTTTAAATCTTCCTGAACTACTGAATCTGTATAAAGTGAACCCACTGATATTCAATATTTAAAGTGGGATTTAAAGAAGATTCACAATATTGTATTTATATTGTGTTTAACTATTGTGTACTTGGTAATATTAATTCAGATAAGGAAGAACAGTTTTCGCATAGATTGAAAAGTGTTTAAATTAATACATAATGCTACAGTTAGTAACATTTACTGAAATTAATTAATATTATTTAATATTACATGGCATACTGAATAAAATTAAAGACATTTTAAAAAGTGAATTGCATAAAACAACACGACTTAAATAAAGAGCAAAATAATCCTATATTTTATATGAAATAAATACATCAATAACATGTTTAGAATGTCAGGTGTACTACCCCATGTTTAATCCCCAGAAAATATGAGCTCTTTTCCGCCCCCAAAAGAGACACAGTGCATGTAAATGAAATTACTGTAAATCTAATAATTTTACACATTTAATTTCTCCATCGTTCTCCTCAGACTCGACTGATCCTGAATCAGCATCAACACACGAGCATGTAAACTCTCTCTGAGCCACAGCCATTCACAGCCCTGCTGACAAAACATAATAAAGTCATTTTGCTTTCTTTACCGCTGGCTCAAGCAGAGAAACGTTTCTAGATTTTGTTTTTTAAAAATCAGTTTCACAGTCAAGTGCTTAGAAACACTGCCCAACCTGCCCAACAGCACCCAGAACACCTTAGCAGCAACTCTACACATCAACCAGAAGACCTTAGCAACATGGAAGTGAGTTTGAAGAACAAATTAAGAGTCTAAACAACATTTTCCACCAATGAATGGAGGGTTTTGTCCATTTATGTGAGCATTAACCTCCAAAACACAGTAAACATTGAGTGTCTCTCCTGTGAGCTCATTGGTTGTTCTATGCGTGTCTTCTGCGAGCTCATTGGCTGTTCGATGAGTGTCTTCTGTAAGCTCATTGGCTGTTCGATGAGTGTCTTCTGTAAGCTCATTGGCTGCTCTTCAGTTTAACTCACTGTTAAGAAACCTCAAATGTATCCTAAAAAAGGGACAGGATGATAGAAGCATGAATAAGGATGACACAACAGCAGTAGATAAATGGATAAATGATAAATCTCAGTCCTAAATGCAGGGTTCGTTTTTACTACTCAAATTTGGATGAGACTTTTCCAAGACTTACAGGTAAATAATCATGATCTAATGTTTCATGTGTTTGTGTATATGTACAGTAAATAATAAGACAATTAAAGCACATTCATATTTATTACAGCGTATTGTAAAATGCATGGCATCTCTAGAATGCCTCTAAATGACATCAAATTGGCATCTAACATTGGATAATCTAACAAAATGTCAACATTACAATTGAATGAATGCTTATGTCTAGTGAAGGGACTATATTTTGATTAAATCACATTATCGATGCTGTAAAAGAAACCTTATGAAATTGAAAATAGTCAACTTTAATAATCAACTTTTCTCTGGCGTTTATAGGTGGCTGAAAAACACTTGTCATGCATATATACAGTAACCCATTAAAGCTAAAAGATGCTAACATTGGCTTAATTAAAGTTCAACAAACATACATTTAATTCGTGACCTTTAAACTTACCCAAAAATCTAAAATTTAACCTTATCTAACTCAGAAAAATACTAAGAAAAATGCACATTGCACATTATTACTGCATATTGTAAAGTACATTGTATGTAAATGACTGATGTCAAAATGATATCAAATTGACATCTAACATTGCATCAAAATGTCAAAATGATGCTTAAACGACTAAATGAACGCTTGCGTCTATTGAATAGACTATATTTTGAATAAATTACATTATCAATGCTGTAAAAGGAACCTTAAAAAAATGAAAATATTCACATTAATCTTTCACTGGGAGGTTATCAGTGGCTGAAAAACACTTGCCGTGCATATATAGCCCAATAAAGCTAAAAGATGCTAACATTGTCTTAATTGAAGATTAATTTTCTGACTTTAAACCTACCCATAAATCTAAACCTTAACCTTATCCAACCCAGAAAAATACTAAGAAAAATGCACATTGAATTTTATAACTGCATATTGTAAAAAACATTGTAAAAGATGCTAACATTGACTTAATTGAAGTTCAGTACACATTAATCTGTTAAAATTGCGTTTATTTGCTGAACATTAATTTCATGACCTTTAAACCTCCACATAAACTTACATGTCCTTAACTTTAACCCAGAAAACAATACTAATAAAAATGCACATTTAAATTGATTGCAGCATATTGTTAGAATACATTGAATCCCTATAATGCATGTAAACTACTGTGATGTACAAATGACATCTAATGTTGACGTCAAAAAAACACATTAATAACTGGTTACAGGACAGTGCTGTAATCCATTTTTGATGCTTTTTTGGCACCGATGTTAGATGCTAATTTGATTTTGTTTTCACATCAAGATGCCCGCTTGGGTTAGCAATGTCCCAAACAAAATTATGCCAGCACATGTGGTCCATAATTGGCCCGTACTCAGCTAAATTCTTCATTTCCCAGCCATAATCAGACCAGATCCACAGACCCAAAGTCATCCCAAATCTGGCAAGTAGTCCTGAGGCCAGAGCTAAAACTTGTCTTGTTTCTAATCTAAATATAAAAACACTCTTAAATCAAGAAGCATTTTCTAGACAAGTACAAAATGCTGTCTTGTTTTCAGAAATAATGAGTCAAAATTAACCGAGATTTTCCTTAAAACAAGCTAAATAATCCGCCAGTGTGGTAGGAAAAATGTATTTATTTCAAAGCAAAAACTAGATGAGTTTGCTTAACCCATCGGCAGATTATTTAGCTCGTTTTCAGTGAAACCCACTTAATTTTGACTCATTATTTCTGAAATCAAGACAATATTTGTTGCTTGTCTAGAAAATGCTTCCTAATTTAAGAATTTTTAGATATTTGAAACATTTTTGACATTCTGTGAAACTGGTAGGTGTGTTAGGTCGTTCAAAATGTGTACCGACAGGTGAAGCTTTGAGAACAAATGAAAATATCTAGAAATGTTTAAGGTGAATATCCTCAAATTCCTGTTTCTCAGGTCTGCTGTTGATGTTTTGGACAGTTTTGTAAACTCTCTTATTTTCTGTGCACAGAGAAAACTCAGAGAGGCGAAAGAATGCATCGCAATAGAGTCCAGGAACGAGTAAAAGAAAGGAGGAAGAATAGTCCAGAAAAGAAAGACAAGTGGAGATCAGATGACAACTCTCTGTTCTCACAGCTGGGTAAGTGTGTAACCCTGTAGTAAAATCATGCAGTCGTAAATCTTAAAAGAGCTCTACTGTGCTTTCTGTTGTGCTTTCTGTACATTTAAAGGAGACCTGTTCTGCCTCTTTTTAAAAGATGTAAATAAGATGAGTGTGTAGTGAAGTTCCAACTGAGAATAGCACACAGATAATGTTCTCCAGCTCTCTGAAACTGACCCTTTCAGGCTTTGATCCTAATTGTGGTGTTTTGGTGACTGTTGCTTTAAATGCAAATGAGATTCAGCTCTTTTCAGATAAGGGCGGAGCTACAGACGCATGTGCATCAGCATAGTGGCAGATTTAAATACAAGACTAATATCCTATGCCAATTTTGGAGAGATGGTCACTAGTGGGCGGGGCTTTTCCCCTCTGATGACATCATACAAAGGGAGAATGTCAATCAAAGTGTTTCTGCAGACTGTTTTCATCAAGTCTGATTAGAACAAACACAATTCATTCATTTTTAACCATTAGAGGCTGCTGGAGATATTCACACACTGCAGACACACAACTGGGTTTAAACCCCGAATAAAAGGGATTTTTGCATAATAGCTCCCCTTTAAAGTAAACTCTCTATGTGGCAGGTGATAAAGTAATGCATTTGAATTATGTGCAGTCTTAGTAATTGGGCTTGCATTAGTAAATGTTTTTTATTTCTTGTCATTTGTGTTGATATTGTTACTAGACGAGGCAAGATTATTTATATAGCACATTTTATACACACAATGGTAATTTAAAGTGTATAAACAAGATAATTAAAAGAATCATATAATAATCACACAGTAAGTATTAGGCATAAAACAACAAACAATTAAAATGATCAAAAACAGATTTAAAATGTATTAAAGCAGATTTACACTGAAAAACTGCTTTTCTTTCTTAGAGTTTTGACTTGTTTTAGTCTAAATATCTAAAAATTCCTAAATCAAGAAGCATTTTCTTAACTAACACAACATATAGTGTTGTTTTCAGAAATAATGAGTCAAAATGAAGAGTTTTGCCTCCAAAAACAAGCAAAATAATCTGACAATGGGGGAAACAGTATAATCAAATGTCAAAATGAAAACCAAGATATTTAGCTTACCCCATTATTTATTAAGGAAAACCCGCTATTTTGACTGATTGTTTCTTAAAACAGGACACTATATCTTTTGCTTTTCTGGAAAATGCTTCTTGGTTTAAGAATGTTTAGATGTTTGGGCTAGAAACAAGACAAACATTGTAAGTAAAAACCATTTGTTGCCGTGTAGAAGTAATAAAACATAAGATGGACACAAAAGTGCAGTATTTTAGGAGCTTTTGATTAAAAGTGGCTGTGTTATAGATGCTTTCCTAAACTGTTGCATTTCACCCTTCAGAGACGGGCTTAGGTGAGTGTGTGGCAATTGAATCTGTTTTGTTTTCTGTGTGTGTTTTGTCGTGTGCACATTCCTCACCTGTCAGAGTGTCAAACTGTGTATGCACGCTCAAGACCATAAATATAGTCAAGCAATAAAAAGCCTGGTATTTCCACCTAAAGAATATTTCTATTATGCAGTTGACTCACAGCACAGAAATCCAGAGTATGTGTCCTTTTCCCCATTTATACGTAACCTCATGATAAACTGCTCAGCAGCAGCACATTGATGCCGTGGACCAATGTTTACAAGATGAGGACATTTTATGCAGATCAGTACCATACTTCACCATTTCTGTCTGTTGTCATAGTGATGACAGCTGGAGGGGCGTGGTTAAGTGTGTTAGCCACGCCCAATACCTCAGACAGACCTAATCTGAGAATTTAACTGAAAACAAAGAGGACGTGCATTTTCAGATTTCAATTAAAGATTAGAAGAGCAAGCTATTGTTGTTGTCTTAAAGACATGCACTGATGCACTGATCAGCACAGAACTAACAACGTGAGCTGACAACATCAATATGGCCAGTTTTGATTTCATGTGGACTTTAATTGAAGTTTATGCATGAACTAATTTCGAGAGGATCACATGCTTATGATTGATCACAGCTAGTCCCGCATCAGCTCATGATCGATTCACAATCAGATGAATCCTAACTCTCTGTAAATAACCAGTGTTTCTTATCTCAGTATCTTCATCTTGAAGAATTCCCCCTCCCACCCCTACTCCCTCTTCTTTCCAGATGGGCGACACGGCGGCCCAGTGTTGTGTTGCCTCATAGCAAGAACATCTCTTGTTGGAGTCCCTACTAAACCATCCGACATTTCTGTGCAGAGTTTGCTTGTTCTCCCTCTGCTCACATGGGTTTTCCCCAGGTTCTCTGTTTCCTCCCACAGTCCAAAAAACATGCTACCTAGGTAAACTGAACATACTAAATTGATACCATAGCCAAGCTTTAGCAAGCCAAGCTTCTCTCTTTAGCCATCCTACATCTGTCATAAGCCAGAATAGGTCAGGGGTGTTCATTAAGATCTACCTGAGCTCAAACTCTCCTCTCACCCTGCAAACGGGAGGCATCCCCGGGCTCGAGGATCTCATAAGCTCATGGCTCTCTCCTGGGATAGCATGCCAAACAAGCTTTATCACCAATCATCAGCTAAGTGTGAACTCTTGACAGTACAGTGTGACCGAAAGCTTTTTTTTTTTTGCATGGTGACCTGAAAGCACACTTCTAAATCTTCTTCACAGGTTTCTCCAGATCGTTCCCCCTGGATGGCTCGCTGTTCGACAGCTGGCAGGCTCAGTCCATCCACATCTCAGCAGAGAGCATGCTGAGCCGCTGGTCTCTGTCTGCCGGGACGCCCGAAGCCTCGGCCAGTCTGCTGTCGGACCAGCTGCTGCGGGGTGAGGAGAGCCTGCTCAGCCTCATGATGGACTCCTCCATGCAGAACACCTGGAAGACGCCTCGGCTCGGACGCAAACACACCAAAAGTGCGCCCCGCAGCCGCCGGAAGACCCTCTGCTCTCCACCCGCTAAAGGTAAAGTGTGTGTGACGGAGCGGCGGTGCAGACGCGGAGAAAAAACTGAGGATTTCCAGCGCAGCAGCGACGGCAGGTCAGACCCTCTGCAGCCCGCCATCGCCAAAATGGACTCGTGCCACATTTCTGAAGAACGAGATTCAGTGCTGGAGAACCGCTCTCAGAAGAGCTTACGCATGCGTCTGCCCAGACAGAGCAACACCCGCTCTAAAAGCCAAACTGTGGAGTCGTCTGTGCAGAACAACACACCCGACACTGAAACCGACGGGTATTTCTCTGATGAAGAACAGAGCGACGGGGAATTGCGATTGATTAGCCGGAAGTTGCGATTGCCTCAAATGCATGCTGGGAAGGAGGAGGTGGTACGGCGAAGTTTGCTCGCCTCTTAGATGTGTTCTCGTGCCGTGAGCACGCTGCAAAACATGCTGTCTGGTTTCTAGTCCGAATAAATTCCTAAATCAAGAAGCATTTTCTAGATGAGCCAAAAATGTATTGTTTTCAGAAATCATGAGGCAATATGAAGCGAGATTCTCTTTTAAAACAAGCTAAATAATCTGCTGATGGGGTACGGGAAATAAGCTTGTGTTAAAGTAAAAAATAAGATTATTTAGCTTGTTTTCAGGAGAAACTCTCTTCATTTTGACTCGTTATTTCTGAAAACAAGACAGTATTTAGTGCTTGTCTAGAAAATGCTTCTTGAATTTAGAATTTTTAGATGTTTTACTAGAAACAGGGCAAAAAATTAATTGAAGCATTTTGTACAGTGCAGATTTTCCACCTTTGGGCCAATGAGAGCGTCAGAAAGGCCTGAGTTAAACTGCGCTTCCACTGTCAGATCAGTAGAGGGCCACACGTATGAGGGTTTCTCTGACCGGTATTTCGACATCAGGCTGCCGATGACCGATATTTGATGCTGTTTTTTCTTTAGTTTTAATGTCCAGCCTGCACTGACAGTGGAAATGTGACTGGCCGTGGAAACACACGGACACCCTCACTAGCTGTGTTTCCATCCACCCATTTTTAAGCGCATTTTGGATTCTTGCATAAAACAGGCTTGATGGAAATTAAGAATCAATTTTTGAAGCTGCACATAAACTATGATGTAAACAGATGTACTGCATTAATTCCGTCATCACAGTGCTTCAGTATTCTTCTGTTATGATTCCCTCCAGAACTGTCTTGAGCATCTGTCTGCGCTCCCGTCTCACGTCTCCAGAAGCCACTGCGTTTACCGCGTTCATTGCGTTTGGTCTTGGTCTTCTGACTCATTTATTAGAGGAGAAGAAACAGCACAGTGGAGAATCCCAACAGTGCAGCAGACTCCACTCCTCTCAGTGATATCTGTGCATGTTTAGCAGGAAGGGATACGTTTTGCTCTCTTTCACTCATCAGATGGAAACGCTGCATTGTTTGCAAATCTTTTAAGCGATATTCCAGTTTTGCGCATAGATTTTATTTTTATCTCTGGATGGAAACACTGCTAGCATTGGCCTGATGGTGGAAACATGGCTCTGGCGCTTAAGTGTTTGCTTCATCAGTAGGACACACAGTCTCTCAGCCCACATCTGTTTCCAGACCTTCAGCTGTAATAGCTTGTTTTCTGTGTCAGAGTATAATAGTCATTTATGCAACCATTATCATTTGTGCTCGACAAGCAGCAAGAAACAAGACGAAGTCTAGATGAACACTGTCCTCTTGGGAGCCAGCAGGTTGTGTCCTGAGATAGGACAGTGACGTGGGCATTATGACGTGTGTAGGTCGTGTTCCCAGAGTATGCGACTACTGTCAAATGATGTACAGAGAAAATCTGACACAAATAAGCACAATTATCCATCGGGGAATGTAGCACACATGTACATGCGGTATCCTCCGCCTCAGTTTCTCTGACATAGGCTAGATGTGAGAGCGTCACGCATACGACAGCTTTCCTCATGGCCGAATCTTCCCAATGTGTGAACATGAAGCCTGTGTTACTTATTACAACTCAGCACTTCTTAAAGTGGTCCACAGTTGCTGGTTGCTTGACCACTTCGTTTTTTTCTAATTTTTTTGAGTGATCACCTCTATCGGTACTTCTGGTTTAATTCTTCTTCCCTTCCCTTTATAAACAGACCATAAAATGTAGCATTCATCAGTTTCGATCATTATATTTAGACTAGTGCTGTCAATCGATTTGAAAAAATTAACTAATTATTCACGATTAATCGCAATTAAACGACTGAAACTGTTTTGGCTATTCAAATGTTAAATTAATGTAAATTCAAGACAAAGAAACTAGTTAAATTCAAAATATGATGAACTTTTGCTTAACTTGTAACAGATTTCTTCATGTAAACAACATACATGAAGAAATAAACCATCAAGATCCTCTAACAGTTGGCTTGACGGCCCTATTTATTACAGAAATAATAACACAGGCATGTAAATGACATTTGAATTTCAAAACAATCAATGCCAATAAAAAACCAAAATTGATTTCCATGTTGAATTCTAAGTGGACTGCTAAAAATTCCAAAATACAGGCACTGCAAATATGGAAATTGGAAAATTATAATAACAAAGGGTTGAATACAAACAATTGCACTCATTGAAAAGTTGAGAAAATGAATTATAAAGTAGAAACTATTTTGCTTAGTCCTCCTTTACATTCAGCCAGTTGCTAAGACTGTCCAGTCTGTTGACATTATCGGGACTGTGGCCCTTTTCTTTTGAATGATATGACCTGAGAGTGAGAACAAGCAAAATCACAGAATCAGCATATGAATTTCGGTTCCACTGGTGCTGCGACAAGGATGTAAGAAGCATCAAAGCGTCAAAGGCACGCACAGGTACGCGCTGTGTCACACCAAAGACTATAGACTTCTTACAGGGACTTTGGTCACACCATCTCTAAACATTAAATTCTAAACAACGTTGAGGGATACGAACACCGTCCGTTTGTTCTTGTTGCTAGGAAACACACGCACACACACAACGTGCGCAGTACAGCGCACCCGAGCAACTCCCTTCAGATTCATCAACACGTACCATCACGTTCATCAAATTTGCTTAAAATAAGCGTTCTAAAGTATGGCTATATTGTACGAGCTGGAATCTGACACAGCAATATGAAGCAGACACTTTACAAAAGTTGCGTGTGAGGGTGGAAACACGTCAAACTTAATGAAACATTTGAGGGTGCATGGACTCAACTAAAGGCAGAGGAATGCGCTGTCTTTCATTAAGTACATTTACATGAACACCAATACTCCGACTGTAATATGATAAAGATAATAAGCTGATTAAGAGTCGACCATGTAACCAGCGTTTTTTGATTACCTTAAAGGAGTCGATTACCCGAGTCACGAGATGCGGAAGTGTTTTCTTTCTGTTTGACATGTGGTATCAAATTCCATTAAATGACTTCTAAAAGTCCTTCCTTGGTCTTATCCATATTACTTTGCACGTTGAACACATGTCTGCCACAACAGGAAATAAAAAAACTGCAACTGCGTTAAGTGCGTACATTTTTTAACGCGTTAAATATTTCAAATTAATCGCATGAGTTAACATGCTAATTTTGACAGCGCTAATTTAGACCTACATTTAACAATAATGTACACGCAGGTGTTTGTGTGTGCATCCGAGATCAGTTTCTGATTCAGGGAGCTTTAGGAGCTTTAAGAGCAAAGATACTAAGGTTTTCATTGACATCTGTAAGAGGTAAACGGTAACCGAAAGAGGTAATCACTCAAAAACTAATTTAATCACAGGTATGTTTCTCTTCCAGGTTTTGGTGCATTTATTCAAAAGGAACTCTTGTTGTTTTCCATTAAACTGTGCCTTCTGAAGCCCCCCAAAACAAACTAATAATCAGCATGTTCAGCAATTTTATTACAAAGATGGCAATCAGAAATGAGCACATGTGCAAAAGTGTTGAGGTGACCCAGAAACTGCTGAAATCATCAGTCCTGCTTTAGCGAAACACTGTCATCAGTCAGTCAGTCAGTTCTTCAATGGTTTATTGGCATTTCAAATCGGATCCACACTTACAAAGTGCCCTCAGGCTGGTGTTTCCCCTCTGATTGTGACCCAATCAACCCATAGTGTGTATCTCAGGGTTCAAGAAAAGAAGTGATCACAATCATCTGAACAGCTTAAACCTGTATGTTCACCCCAGCTAAGTTTCTTTGGCAAAGAGAGGCTCTCCAGAGAATCAACAAAAAAAGGATGAAGCACTGATTTTATTTCCTTCTTTTTTTAGTTTGATGATGCCAAAGAAAAGCAAGTCTGCAAATGCTCTGAAGTGGATGTTATCATGTTGTCTTCTGAACAACAACAGAGCTTGCCCTGATATCCACCCGTACACTCCTTCATAATGCTGAGGATGATGCTTTATTTACCGTAATCCTTCCTTTACAGTCAGCCTCTGAGCAAACTGCATCCTAACAGAAGGTCTGTTCAGCAGAAGACTAGAGTAAAGCACAAGTCTCAGTGATTTTGTCTTCTGGAGAAGAGTCTGAAGCCGGGCATACACTGTGCAGTTTTGCTTTGATTCAGCTGTGAATTCTGACGGAGAGACGATTAAACTCTCCAAATCGGATGATAAGATGATGTTCTGGCATGCCAGAAATTTAACTCGAACCCAGTATGAACTTATGAACCCAGTAAGTTTTTACTGAGTGTGTGTGGCCTTCATTGAATCTGTGCAAAACCAACACACACACACACACACACACTTGCAGGTTCACTCAGGCACACTGGTGCATTATTAATGTACATATTCTAGAATGCACAGCAACAATTAAAAGAGTATGATACACTGTTCATATATTTGCGAGATAGACATCTGATTAGGATCTGATTTTGTGGTTGGTGGTATTACTTTTAACACTCCTTCCCATGGGGGTGTGTAAATGCACCATATACTGGTTTGCTAACCACTATTAAAGGAGACCTATGCACATCTCTAGAGTGTGTGTGTTTGAGCTGAGAATAGCACACAGATAATGTTTTCAAACTCTCTGAAACAGACCCTTTAGGCTTTTATCCTAACCGTGGCGTTTTGGTGACTGTCACTTTAAATGCAAATGAGATTATAAAAGTAATTTTTGCATAATAGGTGCCCTTAGCGGGTGTTAACTGTTGATTCAGCACTCAGACCGTATAGTGTGTGCACATGTTTCATGAGCTTTGCCATCACATGTGATCTTCCTGTACAGTGTGAGTTACACTGTATTAAACTGCACAGGGTATGCCCGGCCTTATATGTTGTGAACAGTACCGCAGTGAATGAACGGTCACTGAAATGCTTCACTCCTCATTCTGACTCTTCATTTGTGGAAACGTCTGTCTGCTGCTGTATCCCGCAGAGCGCAGACAGCGACCTGTACAAATCTCATGTATCGTAGCTGCTTCAATAGGGACTGTTGATAGACGCTGGTCATTTGCCGTTCTCTGGTTCAGTATGCACCAAACGCACACATGCAATACTGTGCCTTTAGTGAGCTAGTTTCAGCCTCCTGCAAGAGGTCACGCTTCTTTTGTCATGCTCCGCCGCCGGTTGTGTACCGAAACATGTACTCTACGTAAGCTCTGTAAATGTTCAGCTTCTGTGCAGTCATTTTCTCCCATGATGCAACAGGACCAGAATGAGATCTTGACCCTTGCATGTTATTAGCGAGCCAGTCATTCAGTGACTGTGGTCTTTACACTTGTTAGTCTTTTGCCTCTGAGGTGAAGAAGAGCTGGAAATCAGCAAGGGGTGTGCGATTTTGCCAGAAACTGATGTCTGGATATTTTCTAGCATTTTCTTTTTGCTGATTATAATCAGGCCATATTTTGTTTTTGTTTGGTTTGTGGAATCCAAGAGACATAATCGACACTTAAAACAGCAAATATGATTACTATTCTAGACTGAACACATCGCACACCCAGCAGTTCTTCCAGCTTCAGCTTCATGTTGTGTGGTTAGGCCTGAAGACCCGAGACCATCTCAAAGGAAATCTACACTTCTGAATGAGGGCCATTCACTCCTCTTGCACTGCAAAAACTGCGGTTCCTGCTGAAAGTTTTTGTCTTCTTTCTAAATGTCCAAGCATTCTTAAATCAGTCAGCATTTTCTACACAAGCATACATATAGTTTTGTTTTGAGAAATAACGAGTCAAAATTAACAGAGTTTCTTCTTAAAACAGGCAAAATAATCTGACAATGGAGGAAGAAAAATAATCTGACGTCAAAATGAAGACCAAGATTATTTAGCTCACCCCATTGGCCCTTTATTTATTAAGGAAAACCTGCTATTTTGACTGATTATTTCTTAAAAATTTGGTAAAACAGTTCAATAACAGTGGATAAATGATGATGTACTACTGTAATATGTACTCTAAATATGACGTTATTATAAACTAATCGTGATGCCAGTGGGGTCAGCTAAATAATCATACAATAATAATAATAAGTATGTCAATAGAAATAATAGATGATTTTATTTTCCCATTGTCAGATTATTTAGCATGTTTTAAAGTGAAACACTCTTCATTTTGGCATTATTTATTCAAATAAGACGTGTTGTGCGTGTCTAGAAAATGCTTCTTGATGATTGGACTACAATCGAGACAAAAACTTGAACTAATAAATATATCTTTTTGCAGTGTGTCAAACTGATAATCAATCCCTCAGTTATATTCTACAGAGTTGAATCTCCTCAGTTGGAGGAGTGGATAAAAAAGTCATATATCATCTACAAGCAGTATGTTTTGCATTTAAAATATGAGGTCGCTCATCAGGGGGATGTGTTTTTGTGTTTGTTTTGCATTTGCACATTCTAAATGAGTCGTTTTTAAAATATTTAGTAGTAACCAAGAAGCCGTAATGGTTTCATGAAATGTACACAGTGTTGTGTTTGATTATGCACAGAATCTGCATTCAGATGTGGCCACTTCATCTGACCTCTGCAGCGCTGCATGGGCTTCATTTATAAAACATGCAAATGCAGAGAGTGATAAAAATGGGCTTCGGCATGAAGACGTGAGGCTCTGAGCAGATGTGCACACTTTACCTTAATATTTGGAAATCAGAGCTCCTTTTTGCCAATCACCATTGTAGACTTGGACATTGATTGGTGGATTTTAATATTCACTTTATAATTTGGAGCTATTTGTTAGGTGAAGATCTGAAACCACTCAGCTGTGCTCAATTTGCAACTCAAGTTATAGAAACCTATATGGCAATATATGCAACCTAAATGTGGAAATATTGTTTAATATATATATATATATATATATATATATATATATATATATATATATATATATATATATATATATATATATATATAAATATATATTTTAAACCATTGGAATTTAAAGTATGTACATAATATATGTTAAAAATATATTAGCTATAATATACATTGTAAAAGAATATTAATAATAAATAATATGATGTATTTTTTAACGTATATATATATGAAATTCCAATGATTGAAAAAATAGATATGAATTTATGCAATTTCCAAATATTTGTTGCAAAAATGACATATTTTGTATGAGTAAAATCCAAATATGAACTTGTATGTCATTTGCATATATTTCCATGTATCAGATTTCTATATGGGTAATTACTTGCGACTCAGACTCAAGAGAAAAGACTATAAATGATAAGTGCATATGTTAATTTCACCGAATTACCCATTCGAGAAAACAGAAAGCAGATTTTGCTGCAAATATAGCATGTGTCCAGCAGAGTGTTTTATAAATGAAGCCTGAAGCACATGTCTGAGATCTTCAATCTTACTATTCAGCAAGAGTTTCCCATCAGCCCCTGCTCTTTCTCGAACCCCCGTCCTGTAAATTCACAGTTAGGACGCGATGCGATGCTTTGCCATGCGATGAATGTTGCAGGAGTTTCTCCTTCTGTGTTCTTTGTTTCAAAGAAAGTTGTGCCATGTGTTAATAGCAGAGAGAACTATTGAACATATAATTAGAAAGAAAAGAAGAGCTATTTTAAATTATTTTAGGCTTTTTTTGCTATATTTATTTTCTGTATTGGAAATCTTTATAGAAAAGAAAAAAAGACGAGTATTTTCATCAGTGCAAAAACCTATTTTCTCCTGTTTGTACATTTTCCATGTTGAGCAGTCTTTAGAGCAATATAATGTTCATGTGACTGTATGTGCATGCTGTTTGTGATGCCTTAATAACAGCGCCGCCGTCCATCATCACCAGCGCTCGGCTGTGGTCGACCAGTGCAGTCAATAAAGCTGTGCTTTCTGTCTACACAACGCTCTCTCTCTCTCTCTCTCTCTGTGGGTCCTTTGATTTTTACATTCAACATTATATATGAACAACACTGTGAAAAACGCTTTCCCCCTCAGTCGATCACTATGAGTTTATGTCAAGTGGATCAACTAGATTTTTGAATCCGCTAGTCGATCAACTTCATATAAATGTCTGCGTTCCCTCCTTCAAGACATTTCTTATTAAAAGTTTTTTGTCTTTTTAGGTAACACTCTATCTGTCCATTAGTTAATGTTGGTTAAGCCATTTACTAATATGAACTAGATATGAATAATCTTGTTAAGCATTTATTAATCATAGTTCAATATTAACTAATGCATTATTACAATACAAAGTTGTGCTTTGATAATGCACTCTGAGTTGAACTAATGTTAAGTAAAATAACATTAACAAACATGAAGAAATATCATAATAAATATATTACTAAAAGTTTGTTCATGTTGGTAAATACATTAAGTATTGGGCAATTATTTTAAAGTGTTAAACTTGTTTCTAGTCCAAATATCAAAGTCTTAAATCAGGAAACATTTTCTAGACAAGCAAAAAATATTGAGTTTTTTTTCAGAATTAATGAGCCGAAATCAAGTGAGTTTTTTCTTAAAACAAGCAAAATAATCCGCTGGTCGGGGAGTAAAATAATGTTACTGTTCAAGACGAAAACAAGATTATTTTGCAAATAGACCATTGGCAGAAAAATTATTAATTCTAAAAACAAGAGCAATACTTTTTATTTGTCTAGAAAACATCTTAAGACTAGAAACATATCAAAAACTAAGATTTTTATTGTGCTATAAGACATGTTTGTATAATTTATCCATCAAAATCTGTACAAGAACAAGGTCATCTGTAATGAGTCGGGGTACAACAGAGTTGAGGACCCATGTGCAGGTTATTAAGAGAGTCGTCAGGCAGGCAAAGGTCAGAACAGGGACAGACAGGAGCATGCAGATAATCCAGAAGATTATAACAATGTACATTACAACTCATTAAAAACATTACAAAAAGCAAACCACCGGTGAGGGTGAATCCCAGTGCAATCTGTCATAATGATGGACAGCCTTCAGATATTTCTGCCACAGCTAATAAAAAAAGAAAAGATTTTATGGTTAGCGCTGGAGCATCCCTGGTGTTTGAGCTTTAGTTGGTTCCTCATCTTGAAACGTAAACATTTCTCAACATTTGAAGTTTTCTGTGTTAACTCACCACGTGTGCTGATGGAGGATTGAAGGTTATCTTACTTTGCATAACTCTTATCTTATCATAGCAGTGGGCGCTTCCTCCCACACCCCCCCAGGAGAGACACTAGATTATAGAGATCCTTATGATTAACATGCTGATACTAACATCTTTAAAACTTTATATTAATTTCACGGGACCTCTAAAAGTTAATATCTTCTGGAATTGAAAGTTTAATTTATCTGCTCATGAACTAAACTTCTTATGTATGTCACATAACCTGTTTGTAGAATAGGCCTCGGGGAATGAAATGTAGGAAGTAGATCACTGTTGAAGCACAAACCACCTGTGATTTTTTTCCTGAACAATGATAAAATATTTCATATTTTAATATTAATATGCATAACTGATTAAATATTGGGCGATTCATTCCGCTGTGGTGACCGCTGATAAATAATAATGACAAAAAAATAAGGGACTAAGCCAAGGGAAAATGAATGAATGATTGACTCTGTTAATCAGCACATCGATATCATAATAAAGCTAAATGCATCTCACAGCTCTATATGATGGTGAGTGTACAGTACATGCAAACCTGTATTCAGATAGAAAATATCAAATCTTGACTGATTAAATTCTAAAATCACCTGTCTCTGGTATGATAATTGGAAATAAAACCCAGCTTGATGTTAAAATGACACATCAAAAATGCACAGAAATTTAATCTCTATTGACTACCTATTAGATATCTAGTAAAGAAAACCCATCAAACTGACTCCTTATATTGGTGTCAAAAATGGACATATATGAAATATTGTCAATTGGATGTGGTTTTGACATTAGGGTTGTTTACATGCATTGGAATGATTTACAAATCCAGTGTAAACTTGTAAGTGAAGTTTCAGATTAATTCTATTATGAAATCTCCTATTATAATACTTTTTGGGGCATTATTTTGGTGGTCAAAACAGCATCAATGTGTGAACGTCAAAAAGACATCTAGGTTTTGACATCAAATCATTTTATATTTTAACATGTTATTCAACATCATGCTTAATGTCTATTTGAGGTCGATTTGACATCAAGATGTCCACTGGGAAGGCATGAAGATATTCAGATATTAAGTACAATTTTAAGCTTACCATTGGCAGATTATTTTGCTTGTTTTAAGGAAAAACTCTCTTCATTTTGACTCATTATTTCTGAGAATAACACAATATTTTTTGCTAGTCCAAAAAATGCTTCTTGATTTAAGAATTTGTAGATTTTTGGATTAGAAACAAGACCAAAACTCAAAGTAAGAAGCATTTGTTTACAGCGTATCTGATAAATGCTTCAGAATGTGAGGTCCTCAAGAAAATGAAATGAAATTAACAGGAGCAAGAACATTTTAGAACATTTTATGAATCTCCTAAATAGGATAAAATATCAAACATTGTCTTACACTGCAAAACAAAATGCTTTTCTTACTTAAATTTTGACATTATTTGTCTTGTTTCTAGTCCAAATATCTTAAAAGTCTTAAATGAAGAAGCATTTTCTAGACAAGCAAAACATATTGTCTTATTCTCAGAAATAATGAGTCAAAATTAGGTGAGTTTTTTTCCTTTAAAACAAGCAATCAACGGGGGAAGCAAAAGTTTTAATTTTAATTAAAGATTATTACGCTTACTTTGTTTTCATAGAAACAGCTTCCTTTCGCTTCTACAGAAGCCACGCTACTGAAGGTTGATCTGGCCAATAGCACACTATAGTTGAAGAAACCTTTTTTCTCTTCCTGTCTCATTGAACAAAGCATATGTCTGCTTTAAGACCTATACCTGACCAGTGCATGCTGTTTTATTTCTTTTATCAGGGCATCTACGTAATCAGAGTGGTTTGGCTCTGTAAATAAACACCCTAGGCGTTCTCTAAAGAACTTGGCAGATCACTTGAAAATAATTTTTTTGGCTTGTGAACCCCAGGGCATAAACCTCATTCTTTATGCTTTCATATACCGTCAGTCGTTCAACAGAAGTCAGTTTTTCCTTATATCTGCTGTGGATTAATGCAGTGTTGAGGATACTGGATCCACCAGTTCATCAGTGCATCATCCTGTGTTTCTAATACAGACTCCAGACTTCTGATGCTCTCCAGAAAGACACGCATGAGTCAAGTTAAAATTCACATACATTCACACAGTGATGATGACAGAGTGAACTGGCTGTGCATCTAGACATAAAAACAGCCTAACGTTTTCTTCAGGAATCCAACCTAAATAGCTGTAGTGCATCAGCCTGTTTTCTTATGGTCATCAACATACAGGATGACCATAAGAAGACCATAATCTTACTGTTTATGGTTTTTCTAACCAATAAAGCCACATAGCTGTAAATACTTTTATATAAATAGCTTTATTTCTTATTTGTAGAGTTCAACAATGCACACATTGCACAAACCATCTAGTATACGCACCATCTACTTCATGTCTCACTTATTTAAATGCCCTTCTGTCCTTGTGTTGATGTGTGTACAGGATTTCTTCAACACATTTCTAATCACAATAATTTCTAATAAGTTATTTCTTTTCTCTTTGCTCCATGATGACAGCACATAATATTAGACTAGATATTCTTCAAGACACTAGTATTCAGCTTAAAGTGACATTTAAAGGCTTCACTAGGGTAATTAGGGTAAAGTTAGGGTAATTAGGCAAGTCATTGTATAACAGTGGTTTATTCTGGAGACAATCCAACACTAATATTGCTGAAGGGGGCTAATAATATTGAGCTTAACATGGCTTTAAAACTATTAAAAACTGCTTTTATTCTAGCTGAAATAAAACAAATAAGACTTTCTCCAGAAGAACAAATATTAGAGGAAATACTGTGAGAAATTCCTCAATCTGTTCAACATCATCTGGACATAATGGAAAAGAAGGACGAATAATGTTGACTTAAACTGTGTGTATGTGTGTATATACCCTGAGCTTCTGCAAACCACACAAAAAAATGCACTTGCGCCCACTTGGTGAATACAGCTTACTCTGCTTCTGATGAACCCTTTTTCAAAAGTTTAAGTGTAAAATAATTTTTTGTGATTTAGAGGTTTTCATAAGAGACTTCCATCATTATTATTATGCACACGTTGCAGGTTAAGGGACTTGCGCTTTCTTTCATCAGTGGACCACCAGCCATGAGAAAATACACGCAAACAGTACTGTCCACAGCCTGCTGACTTTCATGCCAAAGACAGAAAATACTTACACAAAATTACCCCAAAATAAAGTCCTGATTAAGTTCTGAAGATGAAAGGTGTGGATGCAGGTTTGAATGACACGAGGGAGTAAATGAAGACAGTCGTATGTTTTTGTAAAAATCAAATGCTTGAAAGTGACTGACAGTAAAACAATTCCCTTCAGTTGCAGACATTGAGCCGTGAACTATATGTGTGATTTCACACTCATGAAGAATGTTCTTAGAGCTTTCAACTTTTCTGGAGGTGACAGCCTGAATCAACTTCAACCCACAGTAACCCAGATGAAGAAACGAATGCATTTCCAGACAAACATGTATGAGCGGGGTTTATGTGTGCCTTCAGAAGTGAAAGTAAGATCATTCATTCATTTTACTTCAGCTTAGTCGCTTCATTCATCAGGGGTCGCCACAGCGGAATGAACTGCCAACTTATCCAACATATTTTTTACATAGTGGATGCCCTTCCAGCTGCAACCCAGTACTGGGAAACACCCATACGCACTCATTCACACATACACTACGGCCAATTTAGTATATTCAGTTCCCCTATAGCGCAGGTGTTTGGACTGTGGGGGAAACCGGAGCACCCGGAGGAAACCCACGCCAACACAGGGAGAACATGCAAACTCCACACAGAAACACCAACTGACTCAACCAGGGCTCAAACCAGCGACCTTCTTGTTGTGAGGCGACAGTGCGACACCACTAAGCCGCCCAAAGTGAGATCAGTCATCCTATTTTCAACACATTCTCATGTGTTACATGAATGCACAGCAGATTTAAGGAAAAACGCACCGCTGTTGAATGACTGAAATTTGAAACTGTAAAGAAGATCTGGGAGGCTTGTGGCTTGGGTTTCTTGAGTCAAACCAAATATTTCAAGCGATCTGCCAAGTTGTTCTGGGAAGCCTAGGTGTTTATATAAATCTGTCAATCATAACGCAGAGAGAAATGCATGAATGGCGGATGCACACTTCTGCCTGATGTGTTGGACTGGAATCACAAAATGATGATGATGTTTTCTAGGCTGCGTGATGATTGTCGTCACAAGATTTCCAGGAACACCTGGTACACTGACAAACCACGCCAAGTCTCCACATATTACAGAGGTGTGCGGGATGTAATGTGATATATAATAACCAGGGTCAGACGGAATCTGCGGACGTTTTTTGCTATTTCTGCTGAGAATTTTGGTAAAAATCTGTGGATTTCTGAGGAATTATTATGGGAGTCTCATAACTAAAACCTTAATATATGAACTAAAAAATAATACCTTTTTAACTTTTATTTAATGTTTAAAATGCAAATCCAATTAGATCCACTTTATCTGGTGAACAAAGCAAGTCTCTCATATAACATCTCTACTAAAAGACAGAAAATATTACTGTACACACTGCACTGTACATAAATCAGATCAACATGTTCATATTAGTCAATAATATTACTGTAATGAATTTATAAACTGAATAAATATAGATTTACACACATTTACTCAAGTAAATAAACTGAATTAATGATGGGCTAAACATCTGTGGAAATCTGTGCGTGCAGATTCAGTGTGGGCCTACTCATAACTGAAGAACATCAATAATAGTAAACTGTATAGTGCAACATTACATGTTTGATTCTAAATTATTGAGATATTATTTATAATTCTGTGTGTATTTTTTTTACAAGAGACAAATAGGGAATATTAAGGTTTAAAAATAGCAGTATAAATACTGTTCTCTTTAAAGTGAATCACTTTTAAACTAAACGTTTATATATCAGTTTAAATGACTGAACTAATATGTATTTGCATAGCTGTTGTTTTTTATAACTGCCGCTCATTTGCATTGCATCAAGTCATAAATCTTCTGGCTTCCTGAAACCGGTATTTCAGCACATGATGAACAAACTGCATGTGCCACAGTTATGTGAATGGCTTTTGCTTCAGAAGCGGCATTTTTAATGCAATCTCAGAAGTTTTCAATTGGGTTAAAATCAGGGATTTAAGCTGGCCACTCCATTACTTCAATCCTTTCTGCCTGAAACAAAGATGTTGCTGGATCACTCATATGTTTGGGTTGTGCATATGTGTGATGTGGATATGCTTCTGTATGATTCTGCATATGCTGTTTTTTATTCAGCAATAGAGTTTAATGTGGTTTTCTTGCTGACAGCTGAGCTTCATCAAATGAGCTTCGTCTGACTGTCACTGTACTTACAGCTCATTTTAGATCTGTCTGCAGGTGATGATAGGCTGAATTTTTACCATTCAGACTATTCTTCAATTGGTTTGATCTGTTTTTTTATTGATTTCTTCTCCTTGTTTTGGCTTTTTGTTTTCACTGTAAAGAATTAGAGATCATATTAGACGCAATCCTATAATTTGCTGCAATTCCTCATAAGTTTTCTTTCGTAAACAGTGTATATAATGACACATTTTACATCACAATTTGGAAATAAATCTTTTTTTATAACAACGTGTGACATATTGATGACAGTCCTCCTTCATCAAGTAAATTAATGACAGCTGCTGTCTTCACAGAATGATTGAATTCTCTCATTAAACTCCACACTGCTAGCATTTTGAACACACCCAATTTAAGGCAATACCTAATTACTCAGGACAAACAGCACACGACACAACAGCGGAGCTGTTTTTCTACATCCACAAGCAAATCCTTTGCTGTGCACAAATATCACTATTGCTAATAACAGTGGCCCATATATAATCAAACAGTTGATAAAGTGAATAAATATATACAACTACATTGTAAAGATCAATATACTTGGGTTGTCATACCCCAATACTGGGTCAAAAATTCAATCTCTGGGTTAAGAGTATCATTTCAATCTAATTGGAAAAATGAATTCAGTTTGTTTATATTTGACCCAATCCAGGGTCACAACAACCCAGCATTTTTCAGAGTGTATGATATACAACAGTTATAGGTCATTCCTCATCATTTTTAGTCATGTATTCAATAACTACAAGTTGTTTTTACATCAGTCAGCGTCTGTTAAAAATACAGAAATCATCAAATAAAAGGAAAATGAAAACCAGTGTACCATCATGCTAAACACAAGGAATTTGGCTTTGTCTAACCCATTACAATTCTACACCACTATACAGCCCTCAAAAAGAGCATCGTCCAGTTTCATATTCATTACTGAAATCACGCTTATGATGCTTTTCATCCTGATTTAGTTTTGCATGCTTTAATGTGCACCAAACCACATTCCTCAGCTCTCCAAACTTGTGTGTTCAGTTGCATCTTTCATGTAACACCATACTGTTGATTTGCCTCGAGGACGTTGTTTAATTTAATTTGCTTTATATCTCACATTTAATATGGTACAGAGAGAACTTCCATTCATTTATTCACTTTTCGGCTTAGTCCCTTTGTTAATCAGGGGTCGCCACAGCGGAATGAACCGCCAACTTATCCAGCATATATTTTACACAGCGGATGCCCTTCCAGCTGAAACCCAACACTGAGAAACGCCCATACACTCTTGCATTCACACTTATACACCACAACTAATTGAGTTGATCAGTTCCCCTATAGCGCATGTGTTTGGACTGTGGGGGAAACCGGAGCACCCGGAGGAAACCCACACCAACATGGGGAGAACATGCAAACTCCACACAGAAATGACCACTGACCCAGCCGGGGCTCAAACCAGCTACCTTCTTGCAGTGAAGCGATCATGCAATCATACATTCACAAAAATTACCTCGAGAGGTTTTTATCCAGCACTCTAAAAAAGGCTGGGATGCTAATCTCTGGGTTTGCTGGGTTAATTGTTTAGTACAATTTTAACCCAGTTTTTTGGATTTCTATAACGACCTTTGGTTGAAACAACCCAGTAATTTTGTTTTTAGGGTATAAGTATCTTACGTTGCATCTAGTTGCTTATTATATCCATGCATTAAAATGTTTCATAACTTTTTCAAAACATAACTAGGGTGAGTAAAAGTTTATTTCAGTATTTAATACTCAGAAATAAAGCCAGAACTCTTGCAGTCTTAGTCACAGCTGGCTCAAACAGCAGCAGACTCTGCCAAGCATGTGAAAAATGTCAGCTCAGCAAACTGGCTCAGCTGGTGTTGTATTGAGTAATGCTTTTTATAAGAGATCCCAAAATTACCCTGTATTTCAGATGAATAGTTTGATATAATGACTTTCACAAGCAGGTGTGAAACTCAAGAAATCACATGCAAACAGCAAAAATACCAACAAATCAAGACTCTGCAAATCCTCACAACACAAATACAAAAACATTAGATAATTAAAAGAGTTTTAGTCACATGTGCAGTTAGTATACTTCTTTCATTCATTCATTCATTTTCTTTTCAGCTTAGTCCCTTTATTAATCAGGGGTCGCCACTGCGGAATGAGCCGCCAACTTATCCAGCATATGTTTTACACAGTGGATGCCCTTCCAGCCGCAACCCATCACTGGGAAACGCCCATACACTCTTGCATTCACACTCACACACTACAGCCAATTTTGACAATGTGTATTAGATTTTGTCTCTGCAACAAATGATTTCAGAATAGTTTGTGGATAGTTTTATAAATATATATTTAATTTTAGTTTAGTCGTCAACCTAGAAACCCATTTTCTGATCCTCAAGGAATGTGTGAATGAAAGCATCTGTCAGTCTCAGTAATACACATGCAGATACTGTCACAGGTTTTTCCACTCTGGCACGCAGGGAAACGGCTGCATTGTGAGAATTTCAGCTCATGCATGTGGAGGTGCTCCCACAGACACACACTGCTGAATAAAGCAGGAGTGAAGAAACTGCTGAATAAAGACATTTGTTAACACTTTACTTAACAGGGGTGTTCAAAAGACTGCCATGACACCTTTATAATCATAACATGACACATCGGTATTAATATGAATGAGAGTTTCTGATTGCCTATGACAGCTGTCATTTCTGAGTGGTGTCATTTTAAAGGCAAAGCTGACATTCTTTGAGTTTGCTTTGTTATGACAACAGACAGAAACACAGGTCCTGTTGACACCCAGTATTAAGATTTTGGAGATTCATTCATAAGTGGACAACACTAAGTAGAGGTGTGAAAGGTTTTGAGACTATCTACTTTGGGCCGCATCCAGAAGTGGTCAACAGCACAACTGATGGTATTGCTCTTGTAGTGCAAACAAACATGTAGACAAATGTGTTTAAACTAGTGCTGGACAAAGATTCATCACATCCAAAATATATGTGTGTGTATTATTTATATTTACTATGTAAATGTGATACACACAAAAAGACAAAAACATCCTAATAACTCTTTTATTAGATATTAAAATATATATATATCTTGTATCCTAAACATATTTTATATGTAAATACACACATTTTTTCTCAAATATATGCATGTGTGTTTGTGTGTATTTATTATTTTTATTTATTATTATTTTTTATTTTATTTATTATTATTTGTTATTGTGTTAACAGAATAAAACCTTCTGGTGCAGTCTCAGTTGAATGGTATTTTCCAATACCTGATTTAAAGACCTCAAATATTTTATGTTTATCTAAAATAAATAAATATAAATAAGTTTATAAGAAATGAAATAAAAAGTACTGTAAATATATAGACAAAAAGAAACGTATTTGATTGCAAGTGGGATTGCAAGCATGCGTATTATGTCTTGAATATGCGGCACATGATGGATAATCTGTCTTTTCTGTGAACGATTATTTGATCTGTTGTCTTTTTGACCCAAACAGCTCAGGTTATCATCAACTGTTTGGTGTTAGTATTGTTTCAAGATTTCTTCTTTTGTGCTCAACAGAGATAAAGAAAGTCAGACAGGTTTGGAACAAGCAAAGCATGAAGAAATGGCATGGCTGGAAATCACCCACAATACTGTCAGGATTGTCTTTGTCTTGGTCAATTGCCAATGACACTGGGTTGGTAAGCAAACTGCATTGTACATAAATCATGTTTGCATATTATTCAGTGTTATTACTGAAATTGATGTAAAATCTGAATAAATATATTATATTTACACACATCTACAAAAGTATATTAAGATATTTAAAGATGGGCTCAAAAATCTGTGGATTTCTGTGTTCAATGATTCCGTCTGGGCCTAATTTATAAATAAAATGAGAGTGGGATGTTGATCTCTGCTCTGTCCACTTTTGATGTTGAAAATTCAACTCTACGGTTTAACAAAGTGACTTTTATTGACATTTTAGTCGTTTGAAATAATATAATGTATAAGAAATAATAATATCTAGAGAAATAAGTCTGTAAAATAACAGAAAATGGGCTGCAGTTTATTACAAGGTTTCTGTAGTGTAAAATACAACACCAACACAGACAATATAGCACTTTAAAAAATTACAAATCTTTATAAAAGTCACTTTTTACAACTTCTCAAGGTTAAAAGTTGTTGTCAGAAAGATAAAGATCCCATAATTCAAAAGCAGAAATAAATGGGAAAAATAAAAACATGCATCACAAAATATGGAAAACCACTAATTAACAGACATTTTAACAGTGTAGATAGATATTTAGAGAGAAATTCTACAATAACACTTGTAAAAATGGTAGTTTTTAAAATCTATTATTTAAAATGTTAAGAAAATAAGCATCCACACACATCAACCCCAAATATTCAAACCAAACCAAGGTAAGGCACTTTTCAAACACAATACTAATTCAAAGTGTTTTACATACACTAAAATAAAAGAAACAAGTATAAAAAATTAAATCAACAAAGAATAAAAATGACAGGTTTTAATGGGATACAAAAAGAATCAGACAGCGCAGTGCTCATTCAGTAAAGGTACAGCACACAAACCAAATCTACACCCTTAGATAAACTGATCAACACTTGCAAAAATCCTGTCATAAATGTTGCATGCACCTTTCCGTGACGCCACCAGCTTTATTTTTCTAACTTCTTGCATGTAGCAGGTGGGCTGAAAGAAATGCAAATTGCTTTTTAAATGAATTAAGTGGTCTAAAATGATTCACAGCTCTCGCTTCACATGACAGCCTGTTCCTGTAATGGTAAAGTCAATGAAAAGAAAACATAAATAGCTATTTTATTAACAATCGCTATATTTAATCATAATTTGGTCATAGAGTTACAAATATAATATTAAAACAAAACTGCAATAAATAATACAAACAATCCAAATCAAATAATAAAAGATTACGCAAATATGGAGGATAGGAAACCACAGTTGTTTGTTTTCTTCTGTGCCACATTCATTCACACCCTGCATTCGAAACATGTTAATCACATTTTGGCTCCGTCAGTGCATTTAAAAGCAGCATGACGGCTGAAAGAGATGCTGCTGAGGAACATCCAGTTTCTCCAGAGGATGTCGAACCCTCTGATTGAAATACCAGTTTGTTGGCTTTTATAACAGGCTGAAAATAGAGCTGAATATGTACAAAATGCAAATATCTCTGACTGCTGGTTGTCATATGTTATGCTTCCAGTATTTAGCAGAATGGGTTACAGAAACCCATCAATGAAAACAATAAATCATCTAGTAAAGCTGCTCTATAAGAGTACGTCAGCTCCAAGTCAAAATGCCAGTGTTGGTTCAGTTCAGATCAATAACAACGTGAAGCTTTGTAAGTTCCATTCAGCATGAGCTGAGATTTGGGACCTCAGAGGGGGACTCATTTAATGGGCCTGGAAAACTGACCAACAACCACAAGGAAACAGGTAAACCAATCCGAAGATGGGAGATCTGGAATGAAATCTACCCTGACATGGAACCAGAGACTGCAAAGATCACAGAGACGAACCAGCTTTCCTTGATACCGTTGACAAGAGGTGTTGGTGCAGTGAACAACCTGTGATCTTCTGGGAGATCTCATGAGCCATATCCGCACCACATGTAACTGTTCTGGAAGAGCAAGAGGGTTGTTCACTAAACCGAGGGCTGAAATGAGAGGTTCTGGTGAAAGATTGTGAAAAAGATCTGAACTTCCCATAACGATTCACTAGCTGCCTGGGTGTTCAGAACCTAGAGACTAATAAAGTCCAGAAGTAAAAACAGAGTGAGGTGAATGAATGGGTGAGAGTGCATAAGCTTTGACATTCCTTCTTCCAGGTTGGTAGGTTATGGTAAAGTTGAATCTACAGAAGAACAGGCCCCTCTGGGATTGATGGGAGTTGAGGCGTTTGAACTTCTGGATGTACTCTAGATTATGGTGATTGCTGTTGACTTGTTACTCCTCTAGTGCCAGTTTGATGGCTAGAAGATCCCAATTACTAATGTCAAAATTGACATGTACTGAGAATTGACAACTTCTGCTCAAATGGTGGGGGCATCCACTTCTATGATGAAGGGGTGAGATGGATCAGACAGGGTGAGTACTGGCGCTGAACAGAAGCCTTGTTTCAACTGCTGGTATTTGTATTTGATGGCTTTGGGGTCCAGAAAAGTGACTTGGGTTTATTATTGAGGAGCGAGGTGATTGGAGCTATCATAAGGCTTCACTGAAGTGAAGGATAAAGCATTGATAGAAATTGTCAAACCTGAACAAGTGCTTTTGCTCATGGATTGTATGGGGTTGTGGCCAATCATTGGTACTTGTACCTTGTTATTAGAAATATGGATCCCCGCAGGACTGATGGCATAATTGAGGAATTAGATGGTGGTTTGGTAGATGAGGACATCATTGATGCAAACAATAGTGAAGAGGTGGCAAGGGCATAGAGTTAGCACGGGCAGAGTTGATGTTTCCCCACTCTCCGAAAAAAAAAGCTCTGTCATCTCTCATTAACATGTGCTGAAGAGGTTAAATCACAGTCTCTTGAGTTCTACCTCCCCCAAACACATTTGGATGAAATCTTTGGACTTGACAAAGGTGGACTTGACTACAGCCCAGGAGAACTTGACTACTGTTGGAGAATGTCTATTGATCCACATCCCAGGATGATATCCATAGAAGAACCCTCCAACACCCAAACAGTAATATCCTCAGAGTGAGAGACTGAACTGGGTCTGAGAATGAATCCAGATTGGGTGTGGTGCCAGTGGGGGAATGGTGTCCGAAGGAGTCAGGGAACAGACTTGGAGAAAAACAGGTAAGATCTTGTTGCTGGTTTTATTCAATTGATGGCTAAAATGTAATGAGGGGAGGTCAGACTTACATTCATAACTTGGTTCTAGCTGATATAGTCAGAAAGGAAATAAGGGATAACAACAACATTGCTTGAATAGGAGTGCTTCTTCCAACACAATCTCAATTCGTAACGTTTTGATTTAGTAGCTAATTCCTATGAATTCGTACGATCTAATTCGTACAATTTAGTACGATTTGCTCATCACCCAATGACGGTTTGGTTTAGGGGTGGGGTTAGTTGCCATGCCTCCTTTTTAAAATTGTACAATTTTATACGACTGAACTAGTACGAATTCGTACGAATCAGCCACTAAACTGACCAAACGTAAAATACTAACGTTCTCTCATGAGATCAGGCTGCTTCTTTATATTGGTAGACATGGATCAGCTGATTGTTAGATCATGTAAGCCATAATATAATTCATTCTCTAGAACAAAAAAGGTGTCAGCATGAAGGAAATGACAGATGTATCAGGCCATAAAATTAGAGATATCTCGAAGATTTCCCAACAAACTGGATTCTGCATTCTTGACATTTCACCTGTAAACTGATCCCACAACATTATACATGATTATACATGCTGTATCTGTGGGTCTCTGTCATGCTGGAAGAGTTAATAATGTTTAATAGGGTACCTTCAAAACCAATGAAGCCGCACATGTCATCTGATATGATGCTGTAATAATAATCCATCATGGGTGTGACATGTCACTTGACAGGTCAGCTGCAGATGAATATTTATGTGATGATTCCTGCAGGTGTGACTCTATACCTGCCAAACTTATTGAGGACAAGCGCCTAAAGTCAAACAAACAAACACACACACATGCTCACACACTCAGCGGAGTACGGGTAAGAAATCTTGTCTACAATTCTATGATCACTGACTAAATCTGAACAATAAGAAATCTGTTTAAATGCCGATTATGTAAAATCAATAAAATGAGCTCAGGAAACTGCTGGAATAAATATTTAAGAGAGGACATTTGAAATCACCTTGATCATGACCAGCAGCAGAAATATGTGTTTATCTACAGATCTATTTTCATTAAACATTCATTTTTTTCAGACTAACTAACACTAAACCTTTACTTCTGTTCAGTATTTGTGGATGATGGTTCAGGTTTTGACAGATATTATGTTTATCGAGGTTGCATTTATGTGAACAGAAATGCAAATGTTATTTTATATATTTTAAATATACAGAGACATATATAACAGGTCAAAGGGATGTTGTTCATATGAAATAGAAATATTTAGTGACATAATAAATGTGATTTAACTGATCAACCTTTGCTAAAAAAGACCATAATGTCTAACATTTTGCTGACCCCAAAGTTTTGAACAATAAGAGAGAGAGAGAGAAAACCAGAACAATAATAGAAGCCGCTGTAGAATTTGTATATCTATAATTTGCTCTAATGGAAATTATACTGGTTTTGACTGAAAACTGTATTGGTTCGTGGGTCTCTTCTGGTCATTTATTTTTAAATAAATAACTTTTTTGCCTTTACATTTATTCATTTAGCAGACGCTTTTATCCAAAGTAACAAGAGCCTATTGGTGGCACGTAAAACCAGTAAATATCTCCTAATGGAATATGTCCTAAAAGACGTGACAAACAGTACATTTTAGGGGTTTCTTATGGTAAAAAATGTGATTGCTTGGAAAGCCTTTCAGTGCTATTTAAAGTGGAGATGATTAGAACATTTGTGATGGTTTCTATTGTATTTATTTATGTTTTTCTTCAGTATAGCGTAGACTGTCATTTAATCTGAAAAGCATTAAACAAACAGAAGTTAATTCCTCTGTAAAAATCTTTTCCATATCAGCACAGTAAGTCATGTCATGTCAGTCAACTCTTGATATTTAATATGTTGATTGAATATCTGATCGTGTCATTCTAGCTATCAACAATATGAAATAACAAGATGACGCCAACAACAAGAAAAAAACTGCTCACCGACAAAGCTCTGGTGCTGTTTGTTCTCCTCTGTGGTGAGTAACACTAAATGAATGTGTGCTTCTGAAACACAGCCTTCATCGATGATTTATTGTCTGATACTGACCGTATCTATTTACCTCCTGCTGGAAGAAAGACTGACTGTTAGTTCTCACTAATATACAGACAGTCGAAGGGAAATAGTCTCCCAGTGCTTGAGCAAATAATTGCCTATTGTACTTCATCTATTTGCAATTACTAATTTACCCCTCATCTATTTGCAATATAATTAGTTTGAAACATTTGTTTCCTCTGAACATGTATAGCCTACACCAGGGGTGACCAAGCTCGATCCTGGAGGGCCGGTGTCCTGCACATTTTAGCTCCAACTTGCCTCAACACACCTGCAAGGATGTTTCTAGAAAGCCTAGCTTGATTAGCTGGCCCAGGTGTGTCTGATTGGGGTTGGAACATTGCAGGACACCAGCAACTCCAGGGTGCTGTTTGGTTAAAGTAACATTCATTCGCAGATTTAGGTCAACATCTTGATAATGCTGTATATCATGATAAACGCTTCAGCAATTAATCACAACAAGAAAATTTGACACTGTCAAAACTTGTGCACATAAGCAAAGCATATGCTGTTTTTTTTCAGCAGGGTGAGTTTTGGCCAACAGAAAAATTCAGCTTTTTTTTTCAGTACAAATTAATTTCAACAGATTAGTCTTTAGCTAGACTTTAATCAGTACAAAGGTGAAATACAGAACTCAAAACTAAACACTGTAGACAGAAACTTTTGTCTTTTAGTTGTATTTTGTGAATCACAAGTGTTTTGTGTTTATTTGCGGTTGTGAATTGCATTATGGGATGTGGATTCCTGCTCTGTCCACTTTTGATGTTTAAAATTCACTTTTATTCACATTTTAGTCGTTTGAAATAAAATAATGTATAAGAAATAATAATATCTTGAGAAACAAGTGTGTAAAATAAGAGAAATGTGCTGCAGTTTATTACAAGTTTTCTGTAGTGTAATATATTAATATAATAATATAGCACTGCAGACTATTACACATGCAGAAAAGTCGCTTTTTACAGCTTTTTAAGCTTAAAAGTTGTCAGAAGGAAGATCACGATCCCATAATGCAACTCAAAAGCAGAAATAAATAGGGAAAAATAAAAAATAAAAGCAAGAATCACAAGATACAGAAAACTGGTATATTAGAGATATTTTACAGTGTACGACAGTATTTAGAGTCTATACAACTTTAAACTCAAAAATCAGGTGTGGCGTGAGAGCGTTTGTTTTGTAATAAAGCAGATTTAACCACATAGATGCTTGAGCCTGAGGCTTTACTTTCACTATAGTTGACTATGGTGGAGCTTCATATTTCCAGAGAAGATATTCAAAAAATCTACTAATTAAAGTATTAGTAAAGTGACAGTTCACTCAAAGCTGAAAATTCTGTCATATTTGCTGCAAACCTGTTTGAGTTTCTCTGTTAAAATCAGATGTTTTGAATAAAGCTGGAAACCTGGAATCATTGACTTCCATAGTATTTATTTTTAGGAAAGTCAATGATCACAGGTATTCAGCTTTCTTCAACATATCTTCTTTTGTGTTTAATTTAGTCTAAATCAAAACTATGTATTGTGGTCAAGAAAAAATTGCATTCAAACAAAGGAAAAATATTGTTTAATATAGAGACACTAAATAAACCTTTTAAAGTAGGAAACTATCTTCATTTAATGTATAATCTTGCTTGGACCAAGCTAAGAAATTATTGCAATTTGTTACAGCAAAATTTATGATTTACCCTCAAAATATTGATTCTGCTCAAAGGTAAAATATAGTTTTTATAGATGATGAATTACTTTGGCTTGACTTAAAATTTAAATCTAAGTAAAGTTGTACTTTGAATTAAACTTTAATAAACACATGTAACATTAGTCTGTGCTGTTGCTTGTTGTTTTATGTTCAATAATGAAGTAAACTGTCTGCTGGTGTTTTCAGTATGGATATTAATGTCACGCAAGATGGTAGAAACAAAACTCACATTAGAAATACATTAAAACTGAAAGCACATTGCACTTGAACTTCACCTTTTTTGACTGATACCCTGGAGAGGATGAAAGCTGTAACAGTGCTTTATCCCTTTGACAAAATAAGCTAAAATCACACAAACAAAGTCAGATGTGGCACGACAAGATGCATGGTTTCTGCTGTCTCAGCTGCAATAAATAAATAAATAAGTGATTTAATGTATCTATTCCTTTAGGCTACTTTACTTCAGTGGTGCATGGAGAGGTGAGTAGAGCAAATATTACCACCACACAGACCAAATCCATAAAACTGCAAAATCTTCACACGATGGAAAATTCTATAAGCAAACTTGAAGTATTTCTAAATAGGTTATTCCTTCATCTTAGAGAAGTTGCCACACAATGAAAAAATGCTTTTCTTACTTAGGTTTTGCATCTTATTTCAAGTCCAAATATCTAAACATTCTTAAATCAAGAAGCATTTTCTAGACAAACAAAAAATATGGTCTTGTTTTCCGAAATAATGAGTCAAAATTAATTGAGTTTTTCCTTTAATCAAGCAAAATAATCTGACAATGCAGGAAGCAAAATAATCATAAAATAAAATAAAGTGTTTTTTTTACACTCAAATAACATTATTTAGCTTCCCTCATTAGCAGATTACTTTGCAAACTCACTTAATTTTGACTCATTATTTCTGAAATAGCCATTATAATTCTCGTGAATATTTTTCTGATCACTTTTTTCAGTGGAACAAAATGAATTTGTCATTAAAATGTCTCATTAAAAGTGTCACTACTCTCTCAAATAATTTTATAATAGAATTATTAGTATTTAATGACATTCTAAGGACAAAATCAATTTCCACCACTGTAGCTGTCAAGAAAAATATTAATGACCCTTATAAAATTCATGATTTCTAAAATTCACAATTATAATGGCCTCATGACAGTCATGTTTATGACATGTTATGTTCTCTTGGTAATGTCAAATTGTCAACAAAGACGAAGACAGGTCATGATGCATTTGTTTGCCATGTTGTCACAAAAACATCTTAATGTCATCTTTGCATTTAAAATGATATAATTGAGCAAATGACACTTAATGATGTCATAAACATGTATAAAATCTCATTCATATTCATGACGTGTTTCATGTCATGATTATAATGTTTCATTACATTCTTATGAACACCCCCTTCAATTAAAGTGCTAACTTTTAATTCTGTCCAGTAGCATTTAAAACAGGAAGTGTTCAGTAACATTTCACTTATTTCTCCTGGTATTGATTATCATTCTGTATTTCTCAAAATATGTTGTGTTGTGTTCTTGTCTTTAGTATGTTACAACCCAATTTAAAGGTAAGTCCAAAATCCACCCTTTTTTAATATTATCTCAACTTTGATACTACAGCATAATCCTTGTGTAACTACATTTAGAGGCTGACCTTTCTGTGATTTCCAATCTCTTTCTCTGCAGAATTACAGCAGATTGACACTGTAAACAGGTCAGAAATGATCAATATCCTTGTCATGAATTGTCATGATCTTTGCAGCTTTATTGTATTACTTCTCTCTTACATTCATTCATTGTATATTTCATTTATTTGCTCCCAAACAGGACTGTCAATGTCTCCATGCAAACATGTACCTCAGCACAGATGAACCATGCAACCTCAGCGGTAAGATTCTACCCAAAATAACACACCAAACAGATGTCAGTTACCATTAACATGTGACTCTTGAGCACAAAACCAGTCTTGCATTGGTATAGTTTTGCCAATATGCCAAAAATCATTAACATAATAATGGCAACATTTTAGGTCACAATTCATACTATTAACAACTGGCTTATAACCTGCCTGTTATTAAGACATTAACTGTTCATAAGTAGATATAAAATATAATCTTATTCTGCATCCTTCTGCATTTTTTTTTTTGCAGTGTAAAACATAAAGTCTTACTGATGACACACTTTATAGTGTATGCAACTCATTGCTTATGTAAAACAGAGAAATTATTAGCACATATGACTTTTAAATCAGCAATGGCAATAATTTATTACAAATTAATGGTACTGAGTAATGATTACTCAGCAATGGTTTAATCCAGATTTTAAGCGCCTTAAAGTGCACCTATGATCCAAATTCAATTTTGTAAGTTGTCTGGACAGAACTGTGTGTAGCTATAGTGTGTCCACAGTCATATTGGAAGTCTCTTTTTTAAAATTACCTGATGTTAAAATATGATCCAAACCCCAGTGATTTTGAGGCCCACCTCAACATGACGTTGGAATGCGTTTTTCCGCGCACACCGAATTGATTGACCAGCTCGATGTCTCCATAATAACATGTATACACATGTCCACCATCAGAAGAAACTAGGATTAAAATATCTGTTCAAACCGTCTGTGATCAGCTGCATCTCAAGAATTAGGTTGATAAGTTTGAAACATTTTAAAACAGAGCACGTAAATAATAAAGTCAGTATGTCGCCACTGGCTTGCATGGTTCAGGATCTGTAGAGCTGCGCATCGTTGGATTTGCTCTTCAGTGTTTGGACTCTCAGTAGTGATTATTAAACCACACTGAACTGAGCTAAACTGAACTGAACTTAAACACTGAAAACTGAACTGACACGGTTTACATTTACTATGATCTTCTATGTGAAGCTGCTTTGACACAATCTACATTGTAAAAGCGCTATAAATAAAGGTGAATTGAATTGAATTGAATCGTAAAAGGGGTAAAATAGGTGCCCTTTAATTCTCCTCTTCAAAGGTGATCAGTGCCGCAGCCGATATGAGCGGCCAAGCATTGTGCAAGATGATGAATGATGGAAACACCTCCAGTGCTAAACTGCAATGGCTTTACATGCAGATCAGACAAATCATCCAGTTAGCACTTAGCCTATCTGTGGAGCTGGTTTGTAACTCTTTAATCCAACCACTTTCTGTTATATGTGTCTCCGTGTGATGAACCAGTTTTTTTTGTCTTTTCCAGAACCCAGAGATAAGCATCAGTGTGGCTGCTGCCTTTCTTTCTATGGATGATCTCACTGAAACAGCAATCCATGATCTATCGTTTGTTGAGTACTGGATGTATGTGAAGTTTCTGCCTGTTCTGCCATATGTCAATGAGGAGATTTTGGCACAACTGAGTCAGATGAAATTCACCTGCCAAGCCTTCCAAGTGATGTATGTGACATTTTGAAGAACACAAGATAACACATGTTTGCATCTAATAATCACACTGCAAAAATTGTCTTGTTTCTATTCTAAATGTCTAAAACTGCTTAAATCAAGAAACATTTTCTAGACAAGCGAAACATACTGTCTAGTTTTTAGAAATAAGAAAAATTTCTTTAAACAAGGTAAATAATCTGCCATTGACGTAAGCAAAATAATCTAGTTTTCGCTTTGAAATAACATTACTTTACTTACCCCATTTGGCAGATAGAAAGAAAAAAGCATTTTTGCAGTGTGCACATCAGCTGAATGATCACTAATAGGGCAATGTGTTTTTAGTGTGAAGGTTCTCAGCAGAGAAGCAGCACTGATCTCAGACCAGCAGAAGGAGCTGATCTTCAATCATCTGATTTACTCATATCTGTCCAGGACAGACGTAGCAGGTACCCAGACATTAACTGACAAACATCATTGAGGGATTGCAAGGAGGATTGGGTTTCATTGGTGCATATGTTCACAGATCCAGGTTGCCTTTCAAACATCCCCATAAGCAATGAATGGCTGCAGATCAATTTTGGGATATTCTCTAAATATGCCACACTTGCACAACTGCAAACACTCAACAACCAATTCACTGAGGTGATTTAAGTTCTGCAAGTAATGATACGACAACAACTATTACATTGCTTTTCCTACTTAGAGTTTTTGTCTTGTTTCCAGTCTAAATATCTACAGATTTTTAAATTGAGAGGCATTTTCTAGACAAGCTAACATTGTCTTGTTTTTAGAAATTAAAAGTAAAAAATGAAGTGAGTTTTTTCCTGAAACAAGCCAAATAATCCTGTTTTTGTTTTGACATTATTTTGATCATTTTTCTTAAAAACATTAAACTTTTCTTGAAACATTATTTCTTAAAACAAGTCAATATGTTTTGCTTGTCCATAAATGCTTCTTGATTCAATAATTGTTAGATATTTGGACTAAAAACAAGACAAAAACTCTAAGTAAGAAAAGCAGTGAATGATGCAAAGAAACTCCGGTTGATGATTCTTGTACTTTGCAGCTGGATTATCTCGAATTACTGAGTCCGTCTCAGGTGGCAGAGTTTGCTGTAACATCCGGAGCTCTAAACAGTGTAAATATGATTGGGATCATTTTTGACCATTTAGAAGAAGGCAATGCTTTCCAGAACACTGATGAGTTTTTCTGGACACTAATTCAGTCTAAGGTAAGATCAACTGACTAATTTCAAATTCATTATTTATGTTGATAGATTTTAGACTCTGTCCCGACTTTAACCAAGAGTACTTCAGAATAATCTCAATGAGAAGACATTGACCAGAAAATTAAATAGTTCTTAGCAACAATTTTTAAATGAAGTGACACAGAAAAGTGTGCCTGAAGTTTAAACAATCAAGTACAACCCAAACTTTTTTTTCAAGACCAAAACACCATTCCTGTGAGTTAAGAAGGAGGAAACTGAGGCAACAGTTTGCACAGACTCACCAAAATAGGACAATAGAAGATTGGAAAAACGTTGCCTGGTCTGATGAATCTTGATTTCTGAGTAAAAGCTAAATTTACAATTGACTTTATGCTGCACACTGGTGTTGGTGTGAGAGACCCGTTTCATAATTGTAAAAGTGCTTTTGGTGTATGGCCATGCACCATGAATTCACTATATAAATGCAGATTACTTACTTTATTTGTCAGTGTATTAATTAAAAATTTTTAATCCCAGAATTAAGAAAATAATCTCTTTGCAAAAACTGAATCGATCATTGTGAAGACATTGCATTTGAAATAAAACAGAATTCTATACTCTCACACATCTAGATAAGAATTATTCTAAATACACTTGATAAGCTACTTAAGCTAAGCACTAGACAAAAACTTGTTGATTTAAAATAGAACACTTGACTTATCATTGACTTATTGCAAATTATTTTCAGTTCAAACCGCTACATAGCAAATTAGTACAGGACTAGCCTTAAGGCTTGTCTCTCCAATAGTATCTGGATGCAGACTTGGATTTGCAAGCTGAGACTTCACACATCTTTTAAAACAGAGGAGCGTGTGACACTAATGTGAAAAAATCAACATATATAAAAAAACATAAAATAGCTCAAACATAGCCAAGGAGTTTCTGTTGCGTACTTGGCGATAGAAACATTTGCTTTTCTCTTTGCTTTTCGTCACCTCTAGGTTTTGAACATCAGTCCTGTGGTGAGGGACATCATGATGAATGGAACCTTCCAAATCATCCGCCTACATTTCGCCGAGTTCACGAGCTACGACTGGATTTCCTGGTTCACGCTGAAACTGCATCCTCTCCTTCCCAGCTTGACTGCAGAGATGCTCCAGACAGTAACATCATACACCGACTGCAACGAATACCACATCATGTACGTAACGTTTCCCATATGCGAGCCAGCTCTGCAATGTTTTCAGTTAACTGCGTCATGCTTAGATTTCTTCTGGCATGCTTTTATCCCATCTAGCGTCGGGGCTCTGAGCAGCGACTTTGAGCAGATGACATCGCTGAGACAGCAGGAGCTCACCGCAGTCCTGTTGGGCTACCTAAAACAGAGTCAGGCATCAGGTAGGTCCAGCAGAGGCAGTGCTTGTTTGAATTGTGGGCTAAAAAAAATTCTAATTCTCTGTGTCTGCGCACGGTTGTCCTTCCTAACGAGTCTCTTTTGCACATCCCTTGTCGCAGGCTCAACCTGTGGATCCGTCACCAGCAGCCTCAGTGTGTGGCTTGAAGAGAGCTTTGGCAAATTCTCTGTCTACGTGGACTTCGAAGACCTGCGTGCACTCAACGAGGCATTTGGAAGTGTAAGGGGCCCGCCGTGCCACTTGGTTGTTCTGGTGACTGCATTGAGCAAGCACATTGTTTCTACATATCTTGTTGCTTTCTCTTCTACAGTTCCAGGCACTGGACCTTCTGAGTGCCTCTCAAGTTGCTCAGCTGACCCTAACATCCGGAGCGCTGAACAATGCAGATCTGATCACCATGGTCTTTGAGCGTCTTGACGGCAGCAATGCTTTCCAGGACGTCGACCAGTTCTTGACGGTGCTCACCCAGACCTCGCAGGTATGCTCCCATCCATGAGATGGCAAGCGCGCAGCTGTTCTGCTTTGTGTGGAAAATATTAAAACAAGATAGCCCGGGAGAATTTCTGATGTACTCTGCAATGGGAACGTTGCCTTTCTGCTTGTTTGACATTGCTTTTAGAACCCGACTCTGACCCTAGCCAAACATAGCCAAGGAGTTTCTGTTGCGTACTTGGCGATAGAAACATTTGCTTTTCTCTTTGCTTTTCGTCACCTCTAGGTTTTGAACATCAGTCCTGTGGTGAGGGACATCATGATGAATGGAACCTTCCAAATCATCCGCCTACATTTCGCAGAGTTCACGAGCTACGACTGGATTTCCTGGTTCACGCTGAAACTGCATCCTCTCCTTCCCAGCTTGACTGCAGAGATGCTCCAGACAGTAACATCATACACCGACTGCAACGAATACCACATCATGTACGTAACGTTTCCCATATGCGAGCCAGCTCTGCAATGTTTTCAGTTAACTGCGTCATGCTTAGATTTCTTCTGGCATGCTTTTATCCCATCTAGCGTCGGGGCTCTGAGCAGCGACTTTGAGCAGATGACATCGCTGAGACAGCAGGAGCTCACCGCAGTCCTGTTGGGCTACCTAAAACAGAGTCAGGCATCAGGTAGGTCCAGCAGAGGCAGTGCTTGTTTGAATTGTGGGCTAAAAAAATTCTAATTCTCTGTGTCTGCGCACGGTTGTCCTTCCTAACGAGTCTCTTTTGCACATCCCTTGTCGCAGGCTCAACCTGTGGATCCGTCACCAGCAGCCTCAGTGTGTGGCTTGAAGAGAGCTTTGGCAAATTCTCTGTCTACGTGGACTTCGAAGACCTGCGTGCACTCAACGAGGCATTTGGAAGTGTAAGGGGCCCGCCGTGCCACTTGGTTGTTCTGGTGACTGCATTGAGCAAGCACATTGTTTCTACATATCTTGTTGCTTTCTCTTCTACAGTTCCAGGCACTGGACCTTCTGAGTGCCTCTCAAGTTGCTCAGCTGACCCTAACATCCGGAGCGCTGAACAATGCAGATCTGATCACCATGGTCTTTGAGCGTCTTGACGGCAGCAATGCTTTCCAGGACGTCGACCAGTTCTTGACGGTGCTCACCCAGACCTCGCAGGTATGCTCCCATCCATGAGATGGCAAGCGCGCAGCTGTTCTGCTTTGTGTGGAAAATATTAAAACAAGATAGCCCGGGAGAATTTCTGATGTACTCTGCAATGGGAACGTTGCCTTTCTGCTTGTTTGACATTGCTTTTAGAACCCGACTCTGACCCTAGCCAAACATAGCCAAGGAGTTTCTGTTGCGTACTTGGCGATAGAAACATTTGCTTTTCTCTTTGCTTTTCGTCACCTCTAGGTTTTGAACATCAGTCCTGTGGTGAGGGACATCATGATGAATGGAACCTTCCAAATCATCCGCCTACATTTCGCAGAGTTCACGAGCTACGACTGGATTTCCTGGTTCACGCTGAAACTGCATCCTCTCCTTCCCAGCTTGACTGCAGAGATGCTCCAGACAGTAACATCATACACCGACTGCAACGAATACCACATCATGTACGTAACGTTTCCCATATGCGAGCCAGCTCTGCAATGTTTTCAGTTAACTGCGTCATGCTTAGATTTCTTCTGGCATGCTTTTATCCCATCTAGCGTCGGGGCTCTGAGCAGCGACTTTGAGCAGATGACATCGCTGAGACAGCAGGAGCTCACCGCAGTCCTGTTGGGCTACCTAAAACAGAGTCAGGCATCAGGTAGGTCCAGCAGAGGCAGTGCTTGTTTGAATTGTGGGCTAAAAAAAATTCTAATTCTCTGTGTCTGCGCACGGTTGTCCTTCCTAACGAGTCTCTTTTGCACATCCCTTGTCGCAGGCTCAACCTGTGGATCCGTCACCAGCAGCCTCAGTGTGTGGCTTGAAGAGAGCTTTGGCAAATTCTCTGTCTACGTGGACTTCGAAGACCTGCGTGCACTCAACGAGGCATTTGGAAGTGTAAGGGGCCCGCCGTGCCACTTGGTTGTTCTGGTGACTGCATTGAGCAAGCACATTGTTTCTACATATCTTGTTGCTTTCTCTTCTACAGTTCCAGGCACTGGACCTTCTGAGTGCCTCTCAAGTTGCTCAGCTGACCCTAACATCCGGAGCGCTGAACAATGCAGATCTGATCACCATGGTCTTTGAGCGTCTTGACGGCAGCAATGCTTTCCAGGACGTCGACCAGTTCTTGACGGTGCTCACCCAGACCTCGCAGGTATGCTCCCATCCATGAGATGGCAAGCGCGCAGCTGTTCTGCTTTGTGTGGAAAATATTAAAACAAGATAGCCCGGGAGAATTTCTGATGTACTCTGCAATGGGAACGTTGCCTTTCTGCTTGTTTGACATTGCTTTTAGAACCCGACTCTGACCCTAGCCAAACATAGCCAAGGAGTTTCTGTTGCGTACTTGGCGATAGAAACATTTGCTTTTCTCTTTGCTTTTCGTCACCTCTAGGTTTTGAACATCAGTCCTGTGGTGAGGGACATCATGATGAATGGAACCTTCCAAATCATCCGCCTACATTTCGCAGAGTTCACGAGCTACGACTGGATTTCCTGGTTCACGCTGAAACTGCATCCTCTCCTTCCCAGCTTGACTGCAGAGATGCTCCAGACAGTAACATCATACACCGACTGCAACGAATACCACATCATGTACGTAACGTTTCCCATATGCGAGCCAGCTCTGCAATGTTTTCAGTTAACTGCGTCATGCTTAGATTTCTTCTGGCATGCTTTTATCCCATCTAGCGTCGGGGCTCTGAGCAGCGACTTTGAGCAGATGACATCGCTGAGACAGCAGGAGCTCACCGCAGTCCTGTTGGGCTACCTAAAACAGAGTCAGGCATCAGGTAGGTCCAGCAGAGGCAGTGCTTGTTTGAATTGTGGGCTAAAAAAAATTCTAATTCTCTGTGTCTGCGCACGGTTGTCCTTCCTAACGAGTCTCTTTTGCACATCCCTTGTCGCAGGCTCAACCTGTGGATCCGTCACCAGCAGCCTCAGTGTGTGGCTTGAAGAGAGCTTTGGCAAATTCTCTGTCTACGTGGACTTCGAAGACCTGCGTGCACTCAACGAGGCATTTGGAAGTGTAAGGGGCCCGCCGTGCCACTTGGTTGTTCTGGTGACTGCATTGAGCAAGCACATTGTTTCTACATATCTTGTTGCTTTCTCTTCTACAGTTCCAGGCACTGGACCTTCTGAGTGCCTCTCAAGTTGCTCAGCTGACCCTAACATCCGGAGCGCTGAACAATGCAGATCTGATCACCATGGTCTTTGAGCGTCTTGACGGCAGCAATGCTTTCCAGGACGTCGACCAGTTCTTGACGGTGCTCACCCAGACCTCGCAGGTATGCTCCCATCCATGAGATGGCAAGCGCGCAGCTGTTCTGCTTTGTGTGGAAAATATTAAAACAAGATAGCCCGGGAGAATTTCTGATGTACTCTGCAATGGGAACGTTGCCTTTCTGCTTGTTTGACATTGCTTTTAGAACCCGACTCTGACCCTAGCCAAACATAGCCAAGGAGTTTCTGTTGCGTACTTGGCGATAGAAACATTTGCTTTTCTCTTTGCTTTTCGTCACCTCTAGGTTTTGAACATCAGTCCTGTGGTGAGGGACATCATGATGAATGGAACCTTCCAAATCATCCGCCTACATTTCGCAGAGTTCACGAGCTACGACTGGATTTCCTGGTTCACGCTGAAACTGCATCCTCTCCTTCCCAGCTTGACTGCAGAGATGCTCCAGACAGTAACATCATACACCGACTGCAACGAATACCACATCATGTACGTAACGTTTCCCATATGCGAGCCAGCTCTGCAATGTTTTCAGTTAACTGCGTCATGCTTAGATTTCTTCTGGCATGCTTTTATCCCATCTAGCGTCGGGGCTCTGAGCAGCGACTTTGAGCAGATGACATCGCTGAGACAGCAGGAGCTCACCGCAGTCCTGTTGGGCTACCTAAAACAGAGTCAGGCATCAGGTAGGTCCAGCAGAGGCAGTGCTTGTTTGAATTGTGGGCTAAAAAAAATTCTAATTCTCTGTGTCTGCGCACGGTTGTCCTTCCTAACGAGTCTCTTTTGCACATCCCTTGTCGCAGGCTCAACCTGTGGATCCGTCACCAGCAGCCTCAGTGTGTGGCTTGAAGAGAGCTTTGGCAAATTCTCTGTCTACGTGGACTTCGAAGACCTGCGTGCACTCAACGAGGCATTTGGAAGTGTAAGGGGCCCGCCGTGCCACTTGGTTGTTCTGGTGACTGCATTGAGCAAGCACATTGTTTCTACATATCTTGTTGCTTTCTCTTCTACAGTTCCAGGCACTGGACCTTCTGAGTGCCTCTCAAGTTGCTCAGCTGACCCTAACATCCGGAGCGCTGAACAATGCAGATCTGATCACCATGGTCTTTGAGCGTCTTGACGGCAGCAATGCTTTCCAGGACGTCGACCAGTTCTTGACGGTGCTCACCCAGACCTCGCAGGTATGCTCCCATCCATGAGATGGCAAGCGCGCAGCTGTTCTGCTTTGTGTGGAAAATATTAAAACAAGATAGCCCGGGAGAATTTCTGATGTACTCTGCAATGGGAACGTTGCCTTTCTGCTTGTTTGACATTGCTTTTAGAACCCGACTCTGACCCTAGCCAAACATAGCCAAGGAGTTTCTGTTGCGTACTTGGCGATAGAAACATTTGCTTTTCTCTTTGCTTTTCGTCACCTCTAGGTTTTGAACATCAGTCCTGTGGTGAGGGACATCATGATGAATGGAACCTTCCAAATCATCCGCCTACATTTCGCAGAGTTCACGAGCTACGACTGGATTTCCTGGTTCACGCTGAAACTGCATCCTCTCCTTCCCAGCTTGACTGCAGAGATGCTCCAGACAGTAACATCATACACCGACTGCAACGAATACCACATCATGTACGTAACGTTTCCCATATGCGAGCCAGCTCTGCAATGTTTTCAGTTAACTGCGTCATGCTTAGATTTCTTCTGGCATGCTTTTATCCCATCTAGCGTCGGGGCTCTGAGCAGCGACTTTGAGCAGATGACATCGCTGAGACAGCAGGAGCTCACCGCAGTCCTGTTGGGCTACCTAAAACAGAGTCAGGCATCAGGTAGGTCCAGCAGAGGCAGTGCTTGTTTGAATTGTGGGCTAAAAAAAATTCTAATTCTCTGTGTCTGCGCACGGTTGTCCTTCCTAACGAGTCTCTTTTGCACATCCCTTGTCGCAGGCTCAACCTGTGGATCCGTCACCAGCAGCCTCAGTGTGTGGCTTGAAGAGAGCTTTGGCAAATTCTCTGTCTACGTGGACTTCGAAGACCTGCGTGCACTCAACGAGGCATTTGGAAGTGTAAGGGGCCCGCCGTGCCACTTGGTTGTTCTGGTGACTGCATTGAGCAAGCACATTGTTTCTACATATCTTGTTGCTTTCTCTTCTACAGTTCCAGGCACTGGACCTTCTGAGTGCCTCTCAAGTTGCTCAGCTGACCCTAACATCCGGAGCGCTGAACAATGCAGATCTGATCACCATGGTCTTTGAGCGTCTTGACGGCAGCAATGCTTTCCAGGACGTCGACCAGTTCTTGACGGTGCTCACCCAGACCTCGCAGGTATGCTCCCATCCATGAGATGGCAAGCGCGCAGCTGTTCTGCTTTGTGTGGAAAATATTAAAACAAGATAGCCCGGGAGAATTTCTGATGTACTCTGCAATGGGAACGTTGCCTTTCTGCTTGTTTGACATTGCTTTTAGAACCCGACTCTGACCCTAGCCAAACATAGCCAAGGAGTTTCTGTTGCGTACTTGGCGATAGAAACATTTGCTTTTCTCTTTGCTTTTCGTCACCTCTAGGTTTTGAACATCAGTCCTGTGGTGAGGGACATCATGATGAATGGAACCTTCCAAATCATCCGCCTACATTTCGCAGAGTTCACGAGCTACGACTGGATTTCCTGGTTCACGCTGAAACTGCATCCTCTCCTTCCCAGCTTGACTGCAGAGATGCTCCAGACAGTAACATCATACACCGACTGCAACGAATACCACATCATGTACGTAACGTTTCCCATATGCGAGCCAGCTCTGCAATGTTTTCAGTTAACTGCGTCATGCTTAGATTTCTTCTGGCATGCTTTTATCCCATCTAGCGTCGGGGCTCTGAGCAGCGACTTTGAGCAGATGACATCGCTGAGACAGCAGGAGCTCACCGCAGTCCTGTTGGGCTACCTAAAACAGAGTCAGGCATCAGGTAGGTCCAGCAGAGGCAGTGCTTGTTTGAATTGTGGGCTAAAAAAAATTCTAATTCTCTGTGTCTGCGCACGGTTGTCCTTCCTAACGAGTCTCTTTTGCACATCCCTTGTCGCAGGCTCAACCTGTGGATCCGTCACCAGCAGCCTCAGTGTGTGGCTTGAAGAGAGCTTTGGCAAATTCTCTGTCTACGTGGACTTCGAAGACCTGCGTGCACTCAACGAGGCATTTGGAAGTGTAAGGGGCCCGCCGTGCCACTTGGTTGTTCTGGTGACTGCATTGAGCAAGCACATTGTTTCTACATATCTTGTTGCTTTCTCTTCTACAGTTCCAGGCACTGGACCTTCTGAGTGCCTCTCAAGTTGCTCAGCTGACCCTAACATCCGGAGCGCTGAACAATGCAGATCTGATCACCATGGTCTTTGAGCGTCTTGACGGCAGCAATGCTTTCCAGGACGTCGACCAGTTCTTGACGGTGCTCACCCAGACCTCGCAGGTATGCTCCCATCCATGAGATGGCAAGCGCGCAGCTGTTCTGCTTTGTGTGGAAAATATTAAAACAAGATAGCCCGGGAGAATTTCTGATGTACTCTGCAATGGGAACGTTGCCTTTCTGCTTGTTTGACATTGCTTTTAGAACCCGACTCTGACCCTAGCCAAACATAGCCAAGGAGTTTCTGTTGCGTACTTGGCGATAGAAACATTTGCTTTTCTCTTTGCTTTTCGTCACCTCTAGGTTTTGAACATCAGTCCTGTGGTGAGGGACATCATGATGAATGGAACCTTCCAAATCATCCGCCTACATTTCGCAGAGTTCACGAGCTACGACTGGATTTCCTGGTTCACGCTGAAACTGCATCCTCTCCTTCCCAGCTTGACTGCAGAGATGCTCCAGACAGTAACATCATACACCGACTGCAACGAATACCACATCATGTACGTAACGTTTCCCATATGCGAGCCAGCTCTGCAATGTTTTCAGTTAACTGCGTCATGCTTAGATTTCTTCTGGCATGCTTTTATCCCATCTAGCGTCGGGGCTCTGAGCAGCGACTTTGAGCAGATGACATCGCTGAGACAGCAGGAGCTCACCGCAGTCCTGTTGGGCTACCTAAAACAGAGTCAGGCATCAGGTAGGTCCAGCAGAGGCAGTGCTTGTTTGAATTGTGGGCTAAAAAAAATTCTAATTCTCTGTGTCTGCGCACGGTTGTCCTTCCTAACGAGTCTCTTTTGCACATCCCTTGTCGCAGGCTCAACCTGTGGATCCGTCACCAGCAGCCTCAGTGTGTGGCTTGAAGAGAGCTTTGGCAAATTCTCTGTCTACGTGGACTTCGAAGACCTGCGTGCACTCAACGAGGCATTTGGAAGTGTAAGGGGCCCGCCGTGCCACTTGGTTGTTCTGGTGACTGCATTGAGCAAGCACATTGTTTCTACATATCTTGTTGCTTTCTCTTCTACAGTTCCAGGCACTGGACCTTCTGAGTGCCTCTCAAGTTGCTCAGCTGACCCTAACATCCGGAGCGCTGAACAATGCAGATCTGATCACCATGGTCTTTGAGCGTCTTGACGGCAGCAATGCTTTCCAGGACGTCGACCAGTTCTTGACGGTGCTCACCCAGACCTCGCAGGTATGCTCCCATCCATGAGATGGCAAGCGCGCAGCTGTTCTGCTTTGTGTGGAAAATATTAAAACAAGATAGCCCGGGAGAATTTCTGATGTACTCTGCAATGGGAACGTTGCCTTTCTGCTTGTTTGACATTGCTTTTAGAACCCGACTCTGACCCTAGCCAAACATAGCCAAGGAGTTTCTGTTGCGTACTTGGCGATAGAAACATTTGCTTTTCTCTTTGCTTTTCGTCACCTCTAGGTTTTGAACATCAGTCCTGTGGTGAGGGACATCATGATGAATGGAACCTTCCAAATCATCCGCCTACATTTCGCAGAGTTCACGAGCTACGACTGGATTTCCTGGTTCACGCTGAAACTGCATCCTCTCCTTCCCAGCTTGACTGCAGAGATGCTCCAGACAGTAACATCATACACCGACTGCAACGAATACCACATCATGTACGTAACGTTTCCCATATGCGAGCCAGCTCTGCAATGTTTTCAGTTAACTGCGTCATGCTTAGATTTCTTCTGGCATGCTTTTATCCCATCTAGCGTCGGGGCTCTGAGCAGCGACTTTGAGCAGATGACATCGCTGAGACAGCAGGAGCTCACCGCAGTCCTGTTGGGCTACCTAAAACAGAGTCAGGCATCAGGTAGGTCCAGCAGAGGCAGTGCTTGTTTGAATTGTGGGCTAAAAAAAATTCTAATTCTCTGTGTCTGCGCACGGTTGTCCTTCCTAACGAGTCTCTTTTGCACATCCCTTGTCGCAGGCTCAACCTGTGGATCCGTCACCAGCAGCCTCAGTGTGTGGCTTGAAGAGAGCTTTGGCAAATTCTCTGTCTACGTGGACTTCGAAGACCTGCGTGCACTCAACGAGGCATTTGGAAGTGTAAGGGGCCCGCCGTGCCACTTGGTTGTTCTGGTGACTGCATTGAGCAAGCACATTGTTTCTACATATCTTGTTGCTTTCTCTTCTACAGTTCCAGGCACTGGACCTTCTGAGTGCCTCTCAAGTTGCTCAGCTGACCCTAACATCCGGAGCGCTGAACAATGCAGATCTGATCACCATGGTCTTTGAGCGTCTTGACGGCAGCAATGCTTTCCAGGACGTCGACCAGTTCTTGACGGTGCTCACCCAGACCTCGCAGGTATGCTCCCATCCATGAGATGGCAAGCGCGCAGCTGTTCTGCTTTGTGTGGAAAATATTAAAACAAGATAGCCCGGGAGAATTTCTGATGTACTCTGCAATGGGAACGTTGCCTTTCTGCTTGTTTGACATTGCTTTTAGAACCCGACTCTGACCCTAGCCAAACATAGCCAAGGAGTTTCTGTTGCGTACTTGGCGATAGAAACATTTGCTTTTCTCTTTGCTTTTCGTCACCTCTAGGTTTTGAACATCAGTCCTGTGGTGAGGGACATCATGATGAATGGAACCTTCCAAATCATCCGCCTACATTTCGCAGAGTTCACGAGCTACGACTGGATTTCCTGGTTCACGCTGAAACTGCATCCTCTCCTTCCCAGCTTGACTGCAGAGATGCTCCAGACAGTAACATCATACACCGACTGCAACGAATACCACATCATGTACGTAACGTTTCCCATATGCGAGCCAGCTCTGCAATGTTTTCAGTTAACTGCGTCATGCTTAGATTTCTTCTGGCATGCTTTTATCCCATCTAGCGTCGGGGCTCTGAGCAGCGACTTTGAGCAGATGACATCGCTGAGACAGCAGGAGCTCACCGCAGTCCTGTTGGGCTACCTAAAACAGAGTCAGGCATCAGGTAGGTCCAGCAGAGGCAGTGCTTGTTTGAATTGTGGGCTAAAAAAAATTCTAATTCTCTGTGTCTGCGCACGGTTGTCCTTCCTAACGAGTCTCTTTTGCACATCCCTTGTCGCAGGCTCAACCTGTGGATCCGTCACCAGCAGCCTCAGTGTGTGGCTTGAAGAGAGCTTTGGCAAATTCTCTGTCTACGTGGACTACGAAGACCTGCATGCACTCAACGAGGCATTTGGAAGTGTAAGGGTCCCGCCATGCCACTTGGTTGTTCTGGTGACTGCATTGAGCAAGCACATTGTTTCTACATATCTTGTTGCTTTCTCTTCTGCAGTTCCAGGCACTGGACCTTCTGAGTGCCTCTCAAGTTGCTCAGCTGACCCTAACATCCGGAGCGCTTAACAATGCAGATCTGATCACCATGGTCTTTGAGCGTCTTGACGGCAGCAATGCTTTCCAGGACGTCGACCAGTTCTTGACGGTGCTCACCCAGACCTCGCAGGTATGCTCCCATCCATGAGATGGCAAGCGCGCAGCTGTTCTGCTTTGTGTGGAAAATATTAAAACAAGATAGCCCGGGAGAATTTCTGATGTACTCTGCAATGGGAACGTTGCCTTTCTGCTTGTTTGACATTGCTTTTAGAACCCGACTCTGACCCTAGCCAAACATAGCCAAGGAGTTTCTGTTGCGTACTTGGCGATAGAAACATTTGCTTTTCTCTTTGCTTTTTATCACCTCTAGGTTTTGAACATCAGTCCTGTGGTGAGGGACATCATGATGAATGGAACCTTCCAAATCATCCGCCTACATTTCGCAGAGTTCACGAGCTACGACTGGATTTCCTGGTTCACGCTGAAACTGCATCCTCTCCTTCCCAGCTTGACTGCAGAGATGCTCCAGACAGTAACATCATACACCGACTGCAACGAATACCACATCATGTACGTAACGTTTCCCATATGCGAGCCAGCTCTGCAATGTTTTCAGTTAACTGCGTCATGCTTAGATTTCTTCTGGCATGCTTTTATCCCATCTAGCGTCGGGGCTCTGAGCAGCGACTTTGAGCAGATGACATCGCTGAGACAGCAGGAGCTCACCGCAGTCCTGTTGGGCTACCTAAAACAGAGTCAGGCATCAGGTAGGTCCAGCAGAGGCAGTGCTTGTTTGAATTGTGGGCTAAAAAAAATTCTAATTCTCTGTGTCTGCGCACGGTTGTCCTTCCTAACGAGTCTCTTTTGCACATCCCTTGTCGCAGGCTCAACCTGTGGATCCGTCACCAGCAGCCTCAGTGTGTGGCTTGAAGAGAGCTTTGGCAAATTCTCTGTCTACGTGGACTTCGAAGACCTGCGTGCACTCAACGAGGCATTTGGAAGTGTAAGGGGCCCGCCGTGCCACTTGGTTGTTCTGGTGACTGCATTGAGCAAGCACATTGTTTCTACATATCTTGTTGCTTTCTCTTCTACAGTTCCAGGCACTGGACCTTCTGAGTGCCTCTCAAGTTGCTCAGCTGACCCTAACATCCGGAGCGCTGAACAATGCAGATCTGATCACCATGGTCTTTGAGCGTCTTGACGGCAGCAATGCTTTCCAGGACGTCGACCAGTTCTTGACGGTGCTCACCCAGACCTCGCAGGTATGCTCCCATCCATGAGATGGCAAGCGCGCAGCTGTTCTGCTTTGTGTGGAAAATATTAAAACAAGATAGCCCGGGAGAATTTCTGATGTACTCTGCAATGGGAACGTTGCCTTTCTGCTTGTTTGACATTGCTTTTAGAACCCGACTCTGACCCTAGCCAAACATAGCCAAGGAGTTTCTGTTGCGTACTTGGCGATAGAAACATTTGCTTTTCTCTTTGCTTTTCGTCACCTCTAGGTTTTGAACATCAGTCCTGTGGTGAGGGACATCATGATGAATGGAACCTTCCAAATCATCCGCCTACATTTCGCAGAGTTCACGAGCTACGACTGGATTTCCTGGTTCACGCTGAAACTGCATCCTCTCCTTCCCAGCTTGACTGCAGAGATGCTCCAGACAGTAACATCATACACCGACTGCAACGAATACCACATCATGTACGTAACGTTTCCCATATGCGAGCCAGCTCTGCAATGTTTTCAGTTAACTGCGTCATGCTTAGATTTCTTCTGGCATGCTTTTATCCCATCTAGCGTCGGGGCTCTGAGCAGCGACTTTGAGCAGATGACATCGCTGAGACAGCAGGAGCTCACCGCAGTCCTGTTGGGCTACCTAAAACAGAGTCAGGCATCAGGTAGGTCCAGCAGAGGCAGTGCTTGTTTGAATTGTGGGCTAAAAAAAATTCTAATTCTCTGTGTCTGCGCACGGTTGTCCTTCCTAACGAGTCTCTTTTGCACATCCCTTGTCGCAGGCTCAACCTGTGGATCCGTCACCAGCAGCCTCAGTGTGTGGCTTGAAGAGAGCTTTGGCAAATTCTCTGTCTACGTGGACTTCGAAGACCTGCGTGCACTCAACGAGGCATTTGGAAGTGTAAGGGGCCCGCCGTGCCACTTGGTTGTTCTGGTGACTGCATTGAGCAAGCACATTGTTTCTACATATCTTGTTGCTTTCTCTTCTACAGTTCCAGGCACTGGACCTTCTGAGTGCCTCTCAAGTTGCTCAGCTGACCCTAACATCCGGAGCGCTGAACAATGCAGATCTGATCACCATGGTCTTTGAGCGTCTTGACGGCAGCAATGCTTTCCAGGACGTCGACCAGTTCTTGACGGTGCTCACCCAGACCTCGCAGGTATGCTCCCATCCATGAGATGGCAAGCGCGCAGCTGTTCTGCTTTGTGTGGAAAATATTAAAACAAGATAGCCCGGGAGAATTTCTGATGTACTCTGCAATGGGAACGTTGCCTTTCTGCTTGTTTGACATTGCTTTTAGAACCCGACTCTGACCCTAGCCAAACATAGCCAAGGAGTTTCTGTTGCGTACTTGGCGATAGAAACATTTGCTTTTCTCTTTGCTTTTCGTCACCTCTAGGTTTTGAACATCAGTCCTGTGGTGAGGGACATCATGATGAATGGAACCTTCCAAATCATCCGCCTACATTTCGCAGAGTTCACGAGCTACGACTGGATTTCCTGGTTCACGCTGAAACTGCATCCTCTCCTTCCCAGCTTGACTGCAGAGATGCTCCAGACAGTAACATCATACACCGACTGCAACGAATACCACATCATGTACGTAACGTTTCCCATATGCGAGCCAGCTCTGCAATGTTTTCAGTTAACTGCGTCATGCTTAGATTTCTTCTGGCATGCTTTTATCCCATCTAGCGTCGGGGCTCTGAGCAGCGACTTTGAGCAGATGACATCGCTGAGACAGCAGGAGCTCACCGCAGTCCTGTTGGGCTACCTAAAACAGAGTCAGGCATCAGGTAGGTCCAGCAGAGGCAGTGCTTGTTTGAATTGTGGGCTAAAAAAAATTCTAATTCTCTGTGTCTGCGCACGGTTGTCCTTCCTAACGAGTCTCTTTTGCACATCCCTTGTCGCAGGCTCAACCTGTGGATCCGTCACCAGCAGCCTCAGTGTGTGGCTTGAAGAGAGCTTTGGCAAATTCTCTGTCTACGTGGACTTCGAAGACCTGCGTGCACTCAACGAGGCATTTGGAAGTGTAAGGGGCCCGCCGTGCCACTTGGTTGTTCTGGTGACTGCATTGAGCAAGCACATTGTTTCTACATATCTTGTTGCTTTCTCTTCTACAGTTCCAGGCACTGGACCTTCTGAGTGCCTCTCAAGTTGCTCAGCTGACCCTAACATCCGGAGCGCTGAACAATGCAGATCTGATCACCATGGTCTTTGAGCGTCTTGACGGCAGCAATGCTTTCCAGGACGTCGACCAGTTCTTGACGGTGCTCACCCAGACCTCGCAGGTATGCTCCCATCCATGAGATGGCAAGCGCGCAGCTGTTCTGCTTTGTGTGGAAAATATTAAAACAAGATAGCCCGGGAGAATTTCTGATGTACTCTGCAATGGGAACGTTGCCTTTCTGCTTGTTTGACATTGCTTTTAGAACCCGACTCTGACCCTAGCCAAACATAGCCAAGGAGTTTCTGTTGCGTACTTGGCGATAGAAACATTTGCTTTTCTCTTTGCTTTTCGTCACCTCTAGGTTTTGAACATCAGTCCTGTGGTGAGGGACATCATGATGAATGGAACCTTCCAAATCATCCGCCTACATTTCGCAGAGTTCACGAGCTACGACTGGATTTCCTGGTTCACGCTGAAACTGCATCCTCTCCTTCCCAGCTTGACTGCAGAGATGCTCCAGACAGTAACATCATACACCGACTGCAACGAATACCACATCATGTACGTAACGTTTCCCATATGCGAGCAAGCTCTGCAATGTTTTCAGTTAACTGCGTCATGCTTAGATTTCTTCTG